>NW_015090780.1:3183655-3289417 GCF_001431845.1 Calidris pugnax
GGCGGCCTCTGTGCTGGAGCAGGCGGAGGCTCGGGGGGGGGTTTGCCTCAGGGAAATGGCGGCCGCGGGCCCGTTCGGCCTTTGGGGTGCTCAGGGGGCTGCGGGGTGCGAGCGGGGCCTGGGGAAGCCTCGGCCGCCCCAGCCCTCGCCCTCCCAGCCCGAGGGGCGGCCGAGGTGGGACCCTGCGCTGGGGAAGGGCCCCGAGAGCTTTGGATGCCCCAAACTGCTCATCCCTGTCACAACGTTATTGTTTTATATCGACCCGGATTGATGCCTAATAAATAAACGTACTTCTGCGTGTTTAAAAAAAATGCAGAACGCACCAGCTTTGTTCATCATCTAAAGCGTAAAAACCCATTTTCTTTGGGAAGAGGATGTATCATTCCCTCAGTGACAAGGGCGTTCTTCCCTTGTTAGGTATTATTAGACACACAGGCATGAAGCAGGACTTCTGTTGCTTAGGTGATCAGGTTTTCCTATTGCTCACTCTTTACTTGAAATCTTAATCCTTTCTGTGACATTAAAATTATTTCAATAGCAAATAACAATGACATCATACGCCAAGAACGGCTGTTCTGAGCCCATAATAAAGCAGCGGGGGCAAAAACTCACAAGCCAAAGAGACATTATTTCAATGCAAATTATCCAAAGAATAAAAAGCAGGACGGGAAAGATGCAATTCTCTGAAATGGAAAACTTTCTCTGCTTTTGATACCCAAAGAATTGACTCATATAATTCTTTGGGGCTTGATTAACCTAACATTAAGTAAACATCTGAAATGACTTAAACCCAAAACCTGCTGGGTGAAGCCTTGGCAAGTTTGGTGGCGCCTGGATACAAATCCTCATTTCCAGCAGGGTTCAGCCCCTCAAATGGAAAGGAATCTCTCTCCAGTCCATTATCAATGCTGTTGAAATTTTCAAAGAATAACTGTTTCTGACAGCTCCATTTGGAGTGACAGAGATCCCGCTGGAATTACTTTTCTGCACCACCAAGCCTACAGGAATCTCCAGAAATATTTCTTCTGCCTCCTGTCACTTCTCTACCCATGTCCTGAATGCGCTGGACCTGCCTTTACACAGCTCAGGCTTCACACGATTTTCCTCATTTTGAGCCAAAAATTACCTGTCGGCAAGATTTTGCCAATCTTGAATACAAGTCTGCACACTTTCCCAGTTAAATCCAGCCCTAAATCCAGCCCTGGCTCTCAGACCTGTTTCATCTTCCAGTGTTTATTTGCTCTACGCTGCTGCCTAGTCTGGAGCTGGTCCCGAAAGAGAGGGTTGTGATTTCCTGTGATGACTGCGCAGCAGGAACACGTGAATTCCCCAACAACTAAATTCCTGTTTTCATACAAATCTTTCTACCCGTGGAAAAGCGAAGGAAGACGGAAAAGCAAATAAATTACAGAGTAGAAAAATTGTTCCCCCGTAGAATAGTTTTGAAAGTTTTGCAGGAATGATTGGGTTTTTTTTATATATTAATTTTAAGTCTACGTGAAACACTGAGCTTCAACGCTCTCATCTGTCACATTATGCTTCTACTTAAAGAGTATCATCAAGAGGGAATAACCGTGTCAACTCAGATAGCAATTTTTATGTCATTAACTTCTGATGACTAAAAAAAGCAGCATGTGAAACAGAATGTGAAAAAACATATGGCTACCTCTGAAAGTACAATAGCATACAAAAATAATTTAATTCAGTAGGATAATGTTAATTCAACAGGAAGAGTATATGCATAAGTTGGTTGCTATTTTGTTTCAATCACAAATAATTACATTTCCCTGTGTCTAAATCTCCTTGTCTCTTCCAGTGCCTCCAGGAGACGTATGGGAGCTTGTAATAAAGCCACACACGGCCTCTGCCTGGATTCAGACCAGAGTTATGTTTTTCTCTCTTTAAATTTTAGAGGTTTTTTTTCCCCTTCACTGAACAGATTTTTCAGATTCTGAAAAATTTACTCTCTTCTCGTTAATGTTGAAATCTTACTTTTGTTTTTCAGCAGGTATCAGCCATGGAAGACATGCACGATTTAGTTTCCTCTCTTTTTCCTCCCACTTTTTAGGCTGTTTTCAGCCATAGAAACGAAGGGTGCTCAGCCCTTTGCTGGATCGGGTCGTGTGTGTGTGTGTGTCCCGGTCAGACGATCTAATATTTCAGAAGACGCTGTAGCAACTGAGAAATACGCCTGGCATTTGGCATTCTCTCTAGAAGCGTTGGATTTCTGGTCAGACAATCTAATATTTCAGAAGACGCTGTAGCAACTGAGAAATACGCCTGGCATTTGGCATTCTCTCTAGAAGCGTTGGATTTCTGGGATAAGCAATATGGCTCCAACTATTTCTGTCGTTATTTTAGAACACCATGTGTTAGTGCCCTTAACAAAGTCAAAACTTCCTTCCAAATCCTGGATGATTCTTGCTATGCCACACGAACCTTTGTGAAAGAATATCGTCTGCATACTTTTGCATTAAAACCAGTCACTTAACCTTTGCTGGGGATTTTAGTGCATCTTTGATAGAGAATCTAACGGATTTTTTCTTACATAGGTGAGTGAATCCTCCTGAGAGCCCTGGGGAGCGTTACCAGCTTCATCGTACAGAAATTGAGAAATTCTGCCGTTTGCTGCAGCCCACATAAATGTGATGAATGTGCTTAGTGGTCACTGCTGCCTGATGCTGGGTTTAATTTTTGTCAAACTGGGTAATTAGCTCCTGTATTATGCGTCTTTCATTGCATACAAGTTTTTTACATAGATTTGGGGCCTAGTCCTGTGCCAAATTGCTCTCAGATCCATAAATGCTCCTCCAAGAGAAGTAATCTCAGTGCCTTGGCATATTCCAGTGTTTCCAAATATAATATCCTTTTTGACTGATGAGGACCTCCGAAAAGCAGAGTTCTGATCTGATTTGTAAGCTTTAGCATCACTTTCAAAATCCATTCTTTCAATGTGAAATCTGTAGGAAATTTCACTTAACAGAGCTGCAGAGAGAATTGTCCCGAAGTTGGAGCTTGATAATTTTGCATATCTTTTAATAAATCAGTGAAGATGGTTCGATATAGGTGTGCTTTTCTCCCCATTGAACCTATCAAGGAGGAAGAACCAAAAATATAAGTCCATTTGTTGTTTGAATCTTATCATACAGCCCTTTAGAGCAGCATTGCCTCCTGGCAAGGAGAGACTTCCCAGCTCTCTCCCAGTTA
The DNA here is from genome assembly GCF_001431845.1 of Calidris pugnax. Lineage (NCBI taxonomy): Eukaryota > Metazoa > Chordata > Aves > Charadriiformes > Scolopacidae > Calidris > Calidris pugnax. Next base: position 3,186,863 of record NW_015090780.1, read on the forward strand.
CCTAAGTTCTTAGCAAAAAGATGTGTTGATTATTTCAAACAAGAACATTGAGTTCACACTCAGATCTAGCCTGCGTGGCTTCTTTATAGGGGTAGAAATATGGAATTTAATTCAAAACAGGGGGGCGTGGGGTGTGGGAAGCAGCTGGCAGACAGAGGACACGTTGTGTTTGCTGAGACATATGTTCTTGAATGGAACTTCTCCCTTGTGATCGGTCGTGCTCGTTCTCCCAGCAGAGAGAGGCTAGATATTAGATGGGCATCAGATGGCAAGCCTTAGAAAAATAAATTGAAAAGGGTGCAAATAATCATCTCCAAGCACGCACAGAGGCCTTTGTTACTGCCGCTGCAAAACAGCCCAGTGCACAGTTGCAGCGTTGGGACTGGGATTGGTCACATCATCCTTTTCTTCTCTGGGTCATTATTTTATATTTATTTTTCGAAACAAAAGTACTGCTATTTAAATAAAAAAGAGCCAGCAGGAAGGATCCTCAGAAGGAAAGCAGAGAAGCACTGAACGCGGCCGGCTGACGTTAAAATGACAAGCAGGCTCAGCCTCTCGCTGTGGCGGAGGGTGGCAGCAGATTTTCATAAAGCACCTGTGCTCCTTTAGGCACATACAAACCTGGACAGAGCTCTGGAAGTCAGGGGCTCGGGACATTGTTTTGGGGCCCTATTTTGCATTTCAACCTTGACTCCCCAAGAGTGTTCCCAAGTGCCCCTCAGCATCATCCCTTAGACGGCATCATCTGGGCGATGTTTAATGTTGCTTCCTAGTATGGACCCTATGCACTGGCAAACAAGAGCGTATTAGGAACAAACTGCAGCTGCAGCCAGTAGGATAGGATGAAATTTGGCTTGAAAAATGCTAAATCAGTGGCACCATCCAGGACTAAGCCAAGTAATTTGTCAAAGAACGCCTAAGTTTGTCTGAGGGCTAGAAATACGTCTCCGTTTTCAGCACGTTTCTGAAACGAGCCCACAACGTGCTGGTAACAGGGTCTTTTTTCCTTATTAATCATGGAAAACAGGCCTGTCCTGTCTCCTGTTTTGTTTTAAAAACACTTCTGTTTTGATTCCAGAATTTCAAGCCTGCATTTGATTTACAGAACCAAACCAGAGCTGTGTAATTCTGGGTTTATCCTCATGTGCAAAGAATATAATTACTCGCAGTTGAGAATGCTCGATAAACCAACAGATCTCATGATGGAGCTTCATCTGTTGAGCCAAATTCCTTGCTGGGTGATGGAGTGAAGTCCATCACATGGAGAAATTGGCAGGAGATGCTCATAACATGGGTCAGAGTTTGCCTTCAGCCAGACTGATGCGACTGTCCTGGACCAGGAGCAACTTCGACTGCTGTTGCCTGAACTCTCTGAGTTTTCACCATTTTCAATGAACCACCAATATCTTTAATAATCCTAAAAGAGACCAGCTGCAAAAAAAAATAATTAATTAGTTATCTTATGCTTAAGTGTTAATCAAAAGGGAAAAAAATCCATTTATTTCAGTGAAGGTGGAATTTCATATAGATTGGATTCTTGTTTCTGTTCATTTGTCAGTTTCAGAAACACCTGGAAGAGGAGACAGGAGACAGTTGTTTACTGTATTTCAGGCCTGTGACACTTACTTTTTTGCTTGTAATTTACACCACATATTTCAAAGCCAGTTACTCCTAAGACAGCACAAAAATGTCAAAGTGACTGTATCAGTAATTCAAAGTGCTTGGATTAGATCTGAAGCATGGGAATGTTTCCATCTTCATAGCCAACGAAGTGTCAGCTCTCACCATGTGCATGCCTGTGGCATCTCAGGAGATAAAAAAAACCCTCAAATAAATAAACAGGTTTAAGGAAAGGCTGCAGACAACACTGTCATGACTGACATCACTATATAAAAATATAAATATATGTATGTATATATAAAAATATCGGTTCCTGTAAAAAGGAACAGATAGAGCTAACAATACTACCGAGGTAATAAGTGCAATTCTTTTTGTTATGGGTTGATACATTTAGAAGTTTGGCAGAACTTTGTTTCAGTGCTTTGCTGCTTGTATACCATAACTCAGGGATTTTATAAACTGTCCAGAGATGATATAAGTTGATGTAAAAGTCAATGATGCCCATGAGCTATCGTATAAGAAGTTTGGCAAATTATGTGTGTTACCTTGATGAGAGACTCAATTGCATAAACCTGCCCAGTGGACCAGCAGTTCTTTACTGCACTCCAAAATTCTAATTACTGCCTTCTCCACTGCTTCCTACCAGGAGCACTACGTAATTAAACTCTGGTGTTGGAGGGATTTATAGTGGAGGGGTACAGGCTGACTTAGCCAACTTGCTCTGCTGCTTTGTCTGTCTTTAAATTACTGGTCTTGCATTTATCCCCTATTTATTTCGCTCAGTAGCCTCTACCCCAAAGTTGCTGTTTCAAGCCTACAGAAGGGAGTGCTCACTCCAAACTCCAACTCTGATTCCTGTCAGAATGCATTCTCTGCTGGGTCAGGTCTGCAAGCAATTTTACCTATATATCATAATTCCCATCTGAACACATATGTCAGAGTATTCCAAGGCCAGCTGTGCTATACAGATCTCTTATTTAGAAGAGCCTGCATTGTTTTCTGGAATGGAGGTGACTGAAAACTTGCACATTTAAATGGATTTTATCTCCTTGCCTTTCGGGAATAATCCTCCTCCCTTTGTGTAACAGACAGCATCCTTAACACTTCCCATTTCTTCAACTGCACCAGTTGCTTAGAATAAGGATCTCATTTTCACATGAATCCTATGGCAGGGCAACCTGACGGATCTAAATTCAATGAAAATTACATAAAATTGAAAGAGAGCAGATGCCATTGTAAATGACGGCAGGGCAGCAGCGCTATTACTATCGTCTACTTTGCATAATCATGTCAGCGCCAGAGCCAGTTAGCACATTTCACAGCTTTTCCCAGCAAGCTGCCACTGTAAGCTTTTTGGAAAAAGACAGGGCTTCTCCTCCTATTCAGGATTTTTCAATTGCCTCAGCCATTCATGCTGGTTTTGTGCTCCTTGACACAGTATCAGAGCTGAAGTATTGAATCTAAGCAATTTTCTAAATGCCCCAATTTCTTTCATAATAGTTAATGTCATCATTTATGTGAGAAACTTGTAAAGAAAATATCTATTTGATTTTATCCTGTGTGTTGGGGCACACACTTTTAAAAGCTCGCTAACTATTTCTTTATAGGTTGGGAGAGGAAGGTGAGGCGTGAGAGACAGATACTCAGGTGCACATCATGCTTTGGCTGGCTTTGGATCCCACCTACACGTCCTGGGGCTCCTGACTCATCCTCCAGCCTCTGTCAGAGTAATCAAGTATCTCTTGCTCTTATCCCATTCTCAAAACCGTCTCTGCTGATGATCTGAATTACTCCCACTTTTCTTACCTTCCTGTTAGAAAAGGACCTCCACTGTCCAAAGGAAGTGCTGGTACAGAAATGTTCCAGTATCTGGCGGGGGGTGTCTTTCTCCTGCCTTCAGAAGACTTTAGATCAGCCCTTAGGAAGCCATTAGGGGTGGGAGATAGAGAAGGAGCATTTGCTACAGATTGTCCCTGGAGTTGGAGAAGTTATTTAAGAGTATCCTAGGGAATATCAAAGCTCTGCGATTCCACTTTATAGCTCTCTGTAAGTCTTAGGCCCTGGAGATCCTTTAGCAAAAGAATTACAGAGAAGAAAAATCCTCCTTTTTTTTAATAATCTTCCTTCATTGTCTAGTTTTCAGATGTGCCAAGGTGTCTCGATCTGGCAGGATGGGGTAGAGGCAAAGCTGGCCCTTCATTCCCACAGAATCTGTGCATTTGTTAACTTCTAATGTCATCCCAATTAAGGATTTGTTAACTCCCACGCCTCAGATCAGGTATCCGTGCAATTCATATTGTAGGGACCGTATACCGGTGAAGGAAAATTTGATGTCTTTTATCTATATTTGCCAAATTTACTTTCATCCAAGCTAACTCCAGATATTTCAGAACGCAGATCTTTTCCCAGCTCTCTTTGCTGCTATGAGATATCAAAGCCTGAAAAAATAGATAATTCTTTTTGCAGCAACTTCAGAGATACCAAATTAGGCCCTTGGTTCCCTAGCAGTCCTGAGATAAGAATTATTAAACCACATTATATTTCTGACTTTCAAAAGTTTTTCTTTTTTTTGTTCACCGTTAGGAGCAGATGAAATTTCATTTGGGATCCTTACACGTCTTACCATATAATAGAGCACAATGTACTTTAAGAAAATAATAAGAATTTAAAAAATAAATATCTGGTTTGCTTTAACAGTAGGAAATTTGGGGCTCAGGTGATCTATAATGGGTCCTATTAACATTGCACACCAGAATTCTGAATTGCTCATGCGATGATAATAAATATTTACAAGATTGAAAGGATGGCTTTATTCCCAGTGTTTTATTTCCCCTCCCTGGAAGCTATTACCTGAAGTGCTCTCTACTTTTGGTGATGTTAAACATAATCACCACAATTTTCCTTTTGAATGACTAGGTCTCCACTAGAAAATATTTACAATTGTGTCAAGTTTAGAACAGAACTTGCATCTACCAATGTTTTGTTTGATGCTTTTGAAGGAAGAGTCGTGTGACCTTAGAAGAACCACCTGACCTTGGTCAGAGGACAAAATTATCTAGCTCTGTGGAGTAAAGAACCTTCCACCAAATCTACTTATAAGCTGAGTTTCTCAGAAATTCCCTTTCACGCCGGCCTTTCTCATGCTGTCATTTCCTCCCTAGATCTGGCTTTGCTGTCCTCCCTTTTCCTTATTAGCCTGGAGATCAAATGCTCAATAGCCAAAGAAGAGAAAGACCTAAAATGAGAGGTGGAAAAAATGTTTGCAGCAATTTTTAAACGCTGGGTCATTCACTGCCCTTGTTAAATCATCCCCTTTAAACTAGTCTCATTATTGTTTGGGGTTTTTTTTACTGGAAGGATTTTTCATCAGTGAAAGTGGTAGAAACATGGATGTAGAATTAGCCCTAGGTCTAACACGACTGATGTCCTTATACAGCTGCCAAACTTCCACCCTCGGAGGTGATTTTGGGGCTATTCTCATTGCAGAAGCTCTGCTCTTGCACAGGACAAGACTTAAATTCTGACAGTGTCCAGCTGTAGCCATCTGTGGTGGCTTTCAAACACAGGCACAACAGGGAAAGTGGCCATTTCTCCCCATTTTGTGTATAGCAGTTTCTAGAGCTGTTTTAGAGAGTCTTGTTAATACATTCATTTAATTTCTCTCCATTGAAGAGGAATCTGATTGATTCCATCTTGAGTATTCTCCATGATCAAGTTGGGATGAAACAGGAATCTTTCCATCCTTAGAAAAGAGCTCGATATAAAAGGTGTGTAGATGTTTACGCACCCACATACAGGAGGGTAATTTACAGGTAATTTATCTTCAGAGGGGAAAGTAGGGAGGGCTGATGAATTTTCCTCTGTATCTACAGACTGTTCTGGAAGAGAAACACAAGAAGATAATAAGCTGCATTCACCACTTTGAATTATTTTAGGTTATCCTTCTTGGATCAACTTAGTTGTTAAGAGAAATAATCTAATCTAATTTTCTACTTTATCCGTTATTGCTGCAATTCATATCTGTATATTACCTTATCTGTTTGCCCTGATGGGATTGTTTCTCATATGTTCAAATTCAGAACAGTTTCTGTTTGCTCTGGCTGTGATCAAGGCGGGCTCATGCAAAACTCTGCTCTTCTAATCAGTTTTATTAGATAGCGTTGCTGATTGGGTGTCTTTATACTTGTCTTCCAGACCAATTTATAAAATGAATTCTGACAGCGGCTGTTTAAAGCTCCTGATTCTAATGCAGGTAACATTCAGGTTCATAATAGGAAGTTTATTGACAAGTATATTTCCAGAAAATTAAAATCACAAACTTGCTGGAACAATGAGTACACAATGTACGCGGCTCCCCTTAGTTACGAACAGACAGTGCTTTGAACAACAGACAATTAAACGTGATGATGATCTCTTGTTTTATGTCACTGGGCTAAATCTACTAAGTTCAGGCACTGGGATGGCTCCTGGTTCACACTGGTGTGAACAGGAGATGCTGTGTCTGGGCACCAGTTCAGCTCACACCCCTCACTACTTCTTTTACACAAGGCTTTTTGTGTTTCTCCTCTATTTATTCATTACAGGTGGATCTAATTCAAACCCTCAAACTCAGATATTTGCTCTTTTGGGCAGTTTCCCATCCCGGTCCAGCTCCAGATGATAAAGGACTGTAAAAACCCCCTGCCACGTGCACGAGGGATGGAAACCTCCCAGTGGGTGGCACTGGGACCAGTTTCATGCCAGCACTTTCAGTGCATTCACAACAGGGCAAGGGCTGTCCGACAGGTTTAAATTGCCACATTCCTCAAACGTCTAGGAAGAGAAGAAAATAAAAATGTTTTAAACCCTGCTAAGGGCTTAGAGGTAATATTAGTATCTATGATATGTCCTAATATAAGAAACTTCTTCTGTCACCAAACCCAAACATCTATGTCACCAAATACTTTAATTTTCTGTTTGGAACAATAATTGCTGTTTATGTTGCAAAAAATCACCCATCATTGAAGAGAACGTAATCTTAAAACTTTGTGACCTATTTTAAGAAGAGGGCAGCTGAGGGAGAAAGCTTTTCATTATGATTATTACTGCATTGTGAGTCTGAATTTTTTTCTCAATTAACTGTTCAGTCGAGTCTTCTACCAAGAGACACTATATTAAAATTGTTTTTCTCTTTAGATGGTTAATGAAAGGTTATAATTAAGATAAGTGGGATCAAGCATCAGATCTCAAATTGATGTTGTTTGATGGGAGCAGCTGTCTTTTTGCTGCTTTATAAGCTCTGTTGGTGTCAACAACTGGAAACCTCTGTGTTCTTCAGAATCATTATTAGATTTCTGTTTATTTGCATTCAGCCTCAGGACGAAAACTCTCTGCAGTCCTCGTGGTTTGACCCAGTGGTTACACAGACTTCAGAGCTCACATAACTTACAAATTCAGATCATCTTAGGGGATGGGGGCAACCAAAGATTAATGCAGGCTGTTTATTGGGCTTCTTGGTACACTCTGACAGTTCCTTCCTTTCAAAATTTAGCGTAGCTTCACAAGTAAGTAAACATAGCTCTGATTTTGTAGTGCAAAAGTGGTTTTCTTTTAAGAATGGTCAAGGAGTTAAAAGTGCAGCCCCGCAGATGATAGTGTGAGGTTGGACCCTGCGTGACACCCCCTGCCATTTGGAGCATTTTTAAATTCTCACAGTGTTTCTTTCCTTGTCTCCATTGCTTCTCTCCTGGCTGAGGAGTCAGAACTAACTCCAATTACCCACCTGTGTATTTAGTGGTACTTGTCCCTTCTGTGATATTACCACACATGACAGAGCGGAGGAATAATGCTTCCCAGCTTGATTGTTTTAGTTCTCTAATCTTTTCATCAGTCCCCATCCGCTGCGACTACCTTATATTCAGCAAATTTGGTTGTTCAGTGATTTTAAGGCATGAGCTGAAGTGCCAAATGTAACCTGGGGTACGAATCCAAATGCCCAGTTTACTGCCTTAAAATCTGGAATTGCACCCTGGTTTATGTTCTTGCTGGAATAGATTTTAGGCAGGCAGTTTGGGTTTGGACTCAAATTTCTCTGATGTCAGAAATGATCTGGTGTTAGTCCTCAGGCTTAAACCCACCTCTAGGAAGAAATAGCGGCACAGAGATAACACATAGAGCTGGAAGTGTTTGGAGTAACATGTTAGAGCATGTTTTAGCATGTTTAAAGTGTCTGATCTACGGAAATAAACAGTTCCAAAAGTGAGCTTGGATTGGGATTTTAGCCTTTGTACAGTTTGCTTATATTTCTCGTAAAGGAAAAGAGCACCTTTGGCAGAAAAGAAGGGGTTTTGCTTTTATTTCTCGCCCATTCCTCTGCCGAGAACGTGGTGTTTCTGTTTGTTATAAAACCCTCCCAGACATTGATTTTTTATTCTCTGCTCCTCTAACGAACTACACGCCAGCGTCGATGTGACTCAGACAGACACAGCCCTGAGACAGCAGCAGCTGGGTATAGAGGGGAAATGGCAAAAAATGCCATATGTGGCTGTGTTGTCACAATAACAGGCTTTAATGGACACAACTTTACGCTGGAATGGGCTCACTGGGCAGATCCGAGGCAGTGGTTCTGCTCTTGCTGTGCCCAGGCTGGTGGCACCACGACAGCATCTCAGTGATGCCAGCGCTGGGGCTGTGACCCAGGTGGGCAGCAAGAAGGGGAACAGGGCAAACGTTTTTAGTCCAGGTGGCTGGAGAACAAAAAATGCCATATGTGGCTGTGTTGTGACAATAACAGGCTTTAATGGACACAACTCCACGCTGGAATGGGCTCACTGGGCAGATCCGAGGCAGTGGTTCTGCTCTTGCTGTGCCCAGGCTGGTGGCACCACGACAGCATCTCAGTGATGCCAGCGCTGGGGCTGTGACCCAGGTGGGCAGCAAGAAGGGGAACAGGGCAAACGTTTTTAGTCCAGGTGGCTGGAGATAAAACCCAAGGAGGAGGCTTTGCTCAGGGCTGGCACCTGGGCTCAGTTGGCAACCACCGCTACAGGCATCACGTCCAAATCTACTTTATTATTCCCTTAATTGGGAACTCTGCTCATCAGGCTTGACGGGCAGTTAACATCACTGGGGTTTGTTGTGTCATCTGAGGCTGCTGATTGTTATCTGGATTTACACTGCCAGGAGGGCTGGTACAGCAGAGCTGGTGATGCTGTCTCATATCAGACAGGTACCAGGGGTATGAGCTCCACGTGCCAAATCCCAGAAGAAGGAGCCACGTCCAAGCTTGGGATTTAGAGAAACTGGTGAAGACTTTCCACAGATGTTTGTGGACTGTTGATCAGGCTGTTTACAAGGAAAGTGCCTGCAGATTATGTGATTTCATTTCCAGCCAGGAGGCATCAGGTATTTTTGCATATTTTTTTGTAAGCAGGCACAGAACGATACTTGCAAAGCCAACAATTCCCCCCAAATAACAGGGGCACGACTTGTTCAGCAGCAAAGCAAAAGGAAAGGGAGGGTTTGAGCTTTAAAGCCACCCACCATCCAAAGGACAGACCTCTCCTCTGTCCCAGGAATGACTTGGGTGCTTCCCATGGGAAAATCCTGCTGGTTCTGGTCCTGGTGGTTCCCGTGGTGGGTGGGAGAGGGGACACTGAGCAGGGGGAACCCGAACAAATCCAGACTGTGGACAGGGGAATTTGTTTCTTGGTGATTTCCTTCGTTTGTTTCAGGCCCCGTGGGTAGACAGAAACCTGATTTTTTGTAGATATTTGAAGTACGCAGCTCCCTTCAGACCAGATGGTTTGAAAATAAACTGATTTATATATAAATTTATATAAATACCTGTTACCTGGCTGGTACTTCACTGAGCGAGCCAGGGGCCTGCAGACAGATAACCTTAGATGGAAAGACTTCCTATTTTTAAAAATAATTTCAAAGCCTGTAAACATGGCAGTAGCCTCCATTATATCTTGTGGGGTTGTACTTCATAATGTAACCTTCAAGTCTGGACGTTTTGCAAAGCAAAGGTTAGTTAGAGGTGTTAGAGGCACAGGGGTGCAATTTTTGGGGGTAGTAAAGCTTGGCAAGAACTTTAATTTCAAAAGAAAAAAATAAATCCAAGCAAACATTGCCAGTCACTGTTCATTTTCTGCTTCTATAGTGAGCCTAATCTTATGTTTCATTACATATTCACATGGGCGCCTGAGTCCTTGTACAGAGGACCTGAATTAGAATTTAATCACGCTGCCAATTAATTTGCAAATAAACTTATTGAAAATGCTGCTAAATGCAAGAAGTTTTGGAAATGTAATATAGAAGCTCACCAGGTGTCTGTTTTTTAAATCTGAAGGACTAATGTAATCTGATAAGTTGATTTTGTAATGAAGTTGCTGTGCTGAATTTCAAGGCCTTGGGCAATGAAGAAAGCTATAATCTTTTGTTTCGTTAGACCGCCGAGGTAGGATATATTCACAAAACTGAATTAAACAGGCTAAAAAGCTCTAGCCAAATGGTCTGGCAGGAACTAGAAAATTGGGTATTAGGGTACAGACATATGTATCTATAGCTCTGCTTCCCCAACAGCAGCGTGTGACTCACTGCAGCTGCCTGTCACACGCAGGAGACAGCGCTTCCTCAGAGGGTTTAACACCGACTCTGGCAGCTCTCCCAAAGCTTTCCTTATTGCTGTGTGTCCTGGATCCTCCTAATGGGGTTCAGGGATTACCAGCATCTTTTTCCCACCTGTGTATCATAACCCTGGAAATATCCTTGTTCTGTCTGCTGGTGCTGAGATTTATCCTGCCCCGAGTCCCAGCAAATACAATCAGCTTTAGGAAACAACATTTCTATCCAATAAATCCCTTTTTACCAAGCAATATTAAACGAAGAGGAAATAGTAACATCTGAAATAAAAAATGAAACCACCGTCAAAGCTGGGGTTTTACCCCAATGTGCAAGAAACAGAAAGAATTAACTGAAGTTTGTATTCACTCTCAGTTTTCATGCGGGAAGTGTTCAGATACTGTGCTGATGGGGGTTGATATAAAATGGTTGCATAAAACCAGAGAGTTTAAAGAAAAGGGTGTACGAAGCCAGTACAAAGGTGCCTTATTGCTGAGGAAATTTAATTATATTGTATCTAGATAATGCTGCAGAAGGATCTTTTGTAAATTCCAGGCACCAGGAACTGAGACTCTCGGCAAAACTTCCCTTTCTCTTCAGAAAGTACCTTTGAGCAGCCCATGGTCTTACATACTGTGGGCATCCACGGGTTGATTGTTGCAGGGATGATCGTTTGGGAGGAAGAGAATTAGAAAACACCTTTGAGCAGCCCATGGTCTTAAATACCGTGGGCATCCACAGGGTTGATTGTTGCAGGGATGATCGCTTGGGAGGAAGAGAATTAGAAAAATGCTTGAATTTCTTCTGCTATTCAGCTGCAGTAGTTTATCAGAGTAGGCATTAAATGTCTGTGTTTCTAGGCAGGCAATGAGCCTTTGCCTTTGTTCTTTCAGTTGCTGAGGTGGCTGCTAAATGTGTTTTTAAGTAGGAAGTTTTGTGAGACATGGAGTGAGATGGATCGGAGTGAGGAGAAGCCTGATGCAGCAGATCTGAAGCTTCCATTCAAAGGAAAACTCAGGAACCCTATTATTTTCCTTAAGGAGTGAAATAGCTCCTAGGAAAGCTGTCTCAGTTATGGAAAAGACAAACATTTCTATTAGGGCAGAAAACCAGCTGGAAGGATAGGAAAATGCAGATAGTAAGGCTGATGATGCCTTCCCAGATCTGAGGGACTCTGCACTTGCTGTGCTCAAGGGGTTATTTTTTTTCCACTTTCTTCCAAAGCATCTGGTGTCGGAGAAGGCGAGTGGAGTAAATGGACCTTGGGGGTGATGTGACCTGGCAATTTCCACCTTTCTGAGCGATACAATGACATATCTAGTGCTGAGGTGTCGGGAAAAGGGCTGTGTTGGTCTCCCACATCCAGAAGGCCAGACTGAGGTGGGTACCACCCAGGACCAACAAACGGGCAGACGATGTGTGGTGCGAGCTCCATGGAAACCCATCATCTTTGGGAACAGCATACAGCTGCATCCTCTCTGCCACTGTCATCTCCAGCCTTTGAGGCTTTAGAATATGGCCCTTTACTTCCCCCTCCTCTGCAGGAGGCAGAAAAGATGCTACTTCTGCATTTATGGCTCACTGTGCCAAGATCTGAAAGTGTCTGGTGTGCTAAAAACACTTAATAGCGCAGAGCGGAGCCGGCTGCTTTCCATTCTTCCCATGTGCTGACAGCTCACTTCTCCAAGGTTTAGCTGTGGAGAGGAAGCAATTCGCCTGCAATCTCTGATTATTATTTTTATTATTCTGCCTTAAAGGAGGATTCACAGTAGAAAGCGGTTCAGAGTCAGCAGCTCAGGAGGAAACAGGTATTTTCTGTGAACTTATAAAAGCATCCCTGTCTTCTGTTGAGTTGATATTGTTTTGTTGCTTGGCTGACCCCTCTTGGATGCTGCTCCCAGGGGACAGGGTGGTGGCACAGCAGCAATCTGCTGGCGCTCCTTGCCAGGGGGTCAGCAATGAATTTACAGTTGGCAGAGAGAACACCAAGCAAATTGCAAACAGCACGTGCTGGGACAGAGAGGAATCACAGGCAGAGACTCCGGGGTCCCCTCCTTGAATCCGAGACACCCGAGATGCTGCCGAGCAGCTGGTTGGCAGCATCCTCTCCTTCGTGGAAGCTGCATCTCCCTGCTTTCATCTGAGATCCCAGCAACACCTTTACATTTGAAATTGTGAAAAAGAACGTGCTGGTTGCCCTCGGAAGTGGGCAGTGTGGATGGTGCTGCCCTTGGGAATGCCCAGTCAGCGTGAAACAAGTGTGAATTTAAATGTGAGGATTTTATGTTACAGATTGGCACCTGCCCATTCTGCTCTGGCTGTGGGTTGAAGCACTGCCCACCCCTCCTTCCTGCCATCCCTCCTGCAGAACTGCAAAGACACCTTCTTTTACAATTCACTATGAAAGGCTCAGAGATCCATGTGGAAGGCTCAGGTACAAGGAGCACGAGCCCGGGGAGGATGGGGTACCCTGGGTATGGTCACTGGTGAAGTGTCTCATCCTCCCCAGTCTGGGGGACCATGGCCCGGTCAGAAGTGACCACGTAGATAAACTTGTCATCACCTCATTATTCAGACCTGGAGCTCCTATTGAGTGCAGAACATTTGAAGATCTGGTCTCCAAGAGCAGATGGGTTGGTGTTGGAGCACGGCTGGGGATGTGCAGAGGGCGGTTGCTATTCCAGAGCCTTTCCCACAGCAGCTGCCTCGGGCTGGAGCACAGAAAGATGTATTTTTTTGGGATGCTTTGAGCCACCTTCCCCTCCTGCTCCCGCCCACCTTCCCACACACTTGTCAAGCGGTTAGTTTGTACGGAGAGAAGTTTTTGTTCCTGTAGTTCAATTTGTCACAACAGTCGTGTCAGGAGGAGATTGTTTGGGGTTGGTTTTTTTTGTGGTGTGTTTTTCTTTTCTTTTTTTTTTAAACTAGGCACATTTCAAGTGTCATATTCAGGGAGTCAGCCCAGGGAATGGCATCTGCAAAATGAATGGAGGATGTTCAATTGACTGGGAGCCCTTCTGAGGTGGTGGTAGCCTCTTTGAGTGCTTTGCTCCTCATAGTAAGAGCCTGTAAAATGACAGGATTAGCAAAACCCATGGCTAAAATCATGACTTTAAGCTCAAGTCATGGATTTGCGTGTGGGAATGGGGACTCTGCTGGAGACTGGAGCTGAATCACGACCTCAGCTAAGCTTCAGGGCCATCCTGCTTTCCCAGCTCCTTTCTCAGGGGCTGGACCCTCTTTTCTAGGTTTCAGACTTCTGTAAACTACAGGTTCTGTGGGTTTCTTTTCCTGGGGAGGCAGAAGATTCTCTTTCTTATCCCTGGACTTGTGAGAGACCTTTTATATTATGTGCCAAATTTGATCAATCGGATGTTTTTTCTACCTCCCGTATTTCTGTTTCTCCTGTCTCTGCTCTAGTGCCGTTAATATTTGGGGCAGATTTTGCGGAGAGCTGAAAACAGCTTCTTCCCCATATATTTTTCATCCTTCTGCTTTCACCAACACCACAAAATACCCTGATGATGTTTCTGCCTTCTCTTTTGCCATTAACAACTATGTTTTGTGACAAGAGCTATAGTTGCAGTCAGCATGCAAAATTTGCTGTTATTTTAAATAACCATCTGCTCTCCCCACAGTCTGCTACCTCATCCTTAATTTCTTTATTTTTTGGATGTTTATTTTGATTAGCCTTGTCACATGGTGCTATGAGGAAATCTTGCTTCACTTCACACGCTGCTGCCATGTTGATGCAGAAAACTGGCTTACAACCAAAAAGATGTTATTTTTTTCCATTCCCTCCCCCCTGACTTTTTTTTCCAGAAAAAAAGTTTTATGTAACAAAGTGTTGTGTAAGGAGGAGAACAGCAGGGAGTGCATCAGGACTCGTGGATTTTCTTCTCATCTCTGTCACAAATCCACTACGACACGTTGGGGCAAGTCACTACGGTCCAAATCTTCTTATTGGGATCAATGCAAAAGCTGCTGGAGTCCCTTAAGTAGATCCATAGTCCCACCTGGGTAACCAAGATAAAACCCAAACCTAGAGCAAAAAGAAAATCCTGGAAGAACCATCTATATCAAGGAAGAGCTGATGTGCTAAAGTAGGTCACCTTTGTTTATTTGCATTAAAATTACTGGTAGAGAGGGATCTGGAATTTCAGTCTTACATCCATAATTGCCTGCCAGGTTTGCATTTTTAAGATTTATGATACATATGCTGGTTCCCTGTTACACGAGGAACAGTCTGCGGTAACTAAAGAGCCACAATTCTGTGTGGGGAATTTGTGCATGTGATGGAAATGTGACATACCATAAGAAATGACTCTTTGAGGAGCAAAAAATCAGCAAGAAATCGGTCCTCATTTTCCAAATGCAAATGTAACTAGTCTGGGAGGAATAAAGATACGCAATTTGGCTTCCTGGGAGAAACATTTTTCGGGGGAAATATGGTCCCAGTGAGAGCTTTGCATACGTTACAGTTCTTGCATATCTGTGGGGAGGAAACTGAATTGTGGTTGTATTAAAAGTACTGCTGTGCTGCGTGTTGGTTATATTGTGCTTTTCCTTGGCCCTGACCTCGCTGGTGGCTGTGGTGGCATCAGACAGACACGGCTCTGCTGCCCTGGGCCATTGGGTGCAGAGGTGGGGAGGTGAGGCTGGAATCAGCCCCCTCGAGAGCAAGCTGCAATTAGCTTAATGAGTCTTTGCAGAGTGTTAATGCCCAACCTGGGTTTACTTATTCTCATGGCTTTTATCAGTGTAAACTGCGAGTAATTCTACTAGTCAAAGTGAACGGGGAATAAGGTCTCTTGGTTCTGTCAGGGATTTCAGAAGTTCACTTAAGGTGTAATTTTTATGTTACAAAACACAAGGGATTCCTCCAGAAGCTTTGAAAAGATTGCTTCCACTGTTCCAGTGCCACACGTGGCTTTCAGCGGTGTGTGTGTCAAGAGCAACTCTTCTGAAATCAAAACAGTTCTTAAAGTTCTTCCTGAATTAATGATACACCAATCTCATTGTGTGGTAGGTTTTTAGATAAATTAGAATACATTTGTCTTGCTTCTTCTGGGGCTGGGGTAACTCATATTATTACACAATTTCTGCCATCTAAATACCAGCATGGGTAGTTAGCAAGCCTATTTCATGTGTTTCTGAGCCCCAAATTGTTATGTTACCAATGAAAACAGGAGCAGGAGTGTCCTCAGCTTGGCTTTTCCTTTATCCTTCCCTTTGCTTGTCCTAAACTCTATTCCCTATTGGCTTCTGCCGGTGTTTATTCTGCCCACCCACCGCTAGGGTTTTCTGGGGAAAAACCCCCACAAACCAATAAAGAAACCCAACCAATAAGAAACCTCCAAAAACCTCCAAACCAAAAAAATCCAACCCAAAGCAGTGTTTTAGCAGCGATGTGCTAACACTTATTGATATTGGCCCTCAGAAAAGAAAATCTTCATTACTACTGACAGCTAACTAAGCAATACTTATCTACACACTGCAGCCATGGATTCAACACAACAAATGTCCTTTCTCATGTCATAACCCTTTCTCCAGGCTGCTGCTGAGTACCCTTGAGTCCCAATGGGACTTCGTGGAGTTTATCTGGTGAATTAATATCATGAGGGACTAGAAAGTTCATTATTCCCTACAGCTGCTGCTGCTCCTCACGTTACTCGGTGAAAAGCAGTGATGGATGGTCAAGAGAGGTTCACCTGTCCAAGGCAAGTGAAAGGCACATAAATCTTGTTGATGCAGGGCCACGGACAGGGAAGCTAAAACACTTGTCCACAAAGGATGGGTTGAGAGACGTCCTGGGGAAAGTTTCCTGAGCTCATTTGCAGAATGTTAACTTGAGGCAGCACCAGGCAATTCTCAAACACCCAGAGACAGAGAAACTGTGCAAAATCTTTAAGTGATTTAAAGTATTTTTTAAAGGGGAAGGGAGTAGCAAAGAAAGGGTTTAGTAAGAAAGAAAGGCTGACTTTCAGTGGGTCAGAGATATTTCATATCTCTCAGCTTTTAACTCATTTTCCATGGGCATTCTTGTGTAACCAGACTCTGAGTTTTTCCCCAAAATGGTCAGCTTTGGTTTCATTTCATACAATAGGAAGAGTCCCTGAAGAAATAAATGTCTGAAAAACCTCTCAGCAGAAGGTATCCTGGGAAGGAGGCTGGACTTTGTTAGTGTTCTTATCGAGGGAATGGTCGCAGACACCAGAGAAAACACACAAGAAACAGTCATTTTGAATATTGCAACCTTTGGGGAAGACTTCAGAAAAGAAAATACGCCTTCATTAATCCTAGAGAATCCAGCCATGAAACTCCAGTTTGTAGGCTACAGGCTTCATTACTCACAGAACAAGGTCCTTAGGAATATCCTGGGAGCATCCAGGTTTCCCCTCCCCAGCTGTTATCCCATGCCTTGTCCCATCACTGCTTTGATTTTGTAAGTGAGCTCCTCAGGGTCAGAGGCTTTAGATGATGGAAACAGAAAGCAGGCACAATTAGACAACATTTCTGTCTAAGTACAGGCTTCCCAGCTGACCTTGGAAGGCAAACCGTGCCCTTCTGCTTCTTTATAGGCTGCTGTAAAATCCACGGCGCAGTATTTCTTGCTGTGAAAGTCTTTAATTATGAAGCAGGTATCCTACTGAAGACTGGAACACGGCACGTCTTTGTCATCTGCATCGTGCTGGCTGTGATTATTCTGCCTGATGAACTGCAAGAGAAACTTTCCATTTCTCCCTGCTCCTCTGGGGTCTGCCGCAGGGCTCTCTAACGTGTCCCACCCCAAGCTGTGATCCATGGCCCTAATTTCAACCCTTTTCCCAGAACTGGCATCTTTCAGGCTTGGGTTGAGCCGTGTTACAAACCTCTCAGCATCGCTCCTGGGTCAGCCAAGGGGGAAGCTGTTAAAAGATGTGAATTAACCCCTTTGGTTGGCACTGGGCACGTGTCCCTCAACCTCCTGCCCCAGAGAGCAGGGCACAGGACCCATCAATCAAGGCAAAGCTGCTGGTGGAGCAGCGTGGGCACCTCTCCAAAGAGAGCACGGCAATTACAAGAATCCTACAGCAAATTGCAAAGGTTGGGAAGACGCTATTTAGTTCAGTGCTTCATCTCCTTTCCTGAGACAGCACTTACCAGCCAGCATTTGCCTCCAGAACCCGTGGATTTAGTTCAGCTGCAGCAGAACTGGCAAGACTTGAAAGGTAAACGGGGGATGAATTAGAGTATGAAATTTCAGTGCACTGCAGAGCTGAACCTGTGACAGAGAGCAAAAGGCAAGTGTGAGGGAGAGATTAAAGCATTGGCTGAGGCCAACTGCCCTCTTCTTATTCTGAACAGGCTTAACTGATACCTGGCTTTAAATCGTACTCACCAGCTGGCATCTTTGCCTAATTATGCCTAATTATATTTAGACTATGAAAATTGCCAGGTCATACGGTTCTACCCAGATTATGTTTTAACTAGCTAAATCAGCAGTAATTGGAGGCATTGCCCCAATATATAATTTACTTGACAGCTGCAATGCATACTTAATTTCCACAGGGGGTTCCCAGCCCCCATTGGGTTCTGTAGTTCTCATGGTACTTGCCTGGTTTAAAGCCACCTCAAACCTATTTCCAGCCACAGCCAGGAATGGGACCTACCCTCAGTGGTACCTGCAACAGCTCAGCTCCATCCATCCATCCATCCATCCATCCATCCATCCATCCATCCATCCATGGGTGGATCTACCTGTTCTGGTGGATTGCTCAGGGAACAAGGAATTCTGATCCTGATTGAGAAATGCTGTAATTCTGATTAATTAGAATGCCCACAGGTGACTAAGTGCTACTTGGGGCTCCAGCTGCAGGGAGGTTTTTGGTGGTAGCACTCAGAACTTCCACTTACAGTTTAATCAAACTCCTACCAAGCTTATGACATCCCAGTGCTTGTCAGAAAGTTGGTGGCACCAATTTTTGCTGGAACAATGGCATGAAATTCTTTTTAGTGTCTAATCAGTGATTGCATGAACTTATTCCTGAGATGGCAACCAACACCTGATGCTTCTGAAATTTTTTCCTAATACTTTATCCCTACATAAAGTATAATGTGTGTATATATATTTATATATATAAAGTATACTTTATTATTTCTCCAAATAATAATTTCGCAGTAACTTTCAGGGAAAAAGCACTGCATTAATAATTTAATAAGGCAGTGTCTCTCTGATGGCAACATTATGTCTCTTCATCTGCAAGTCAGTCCCTGGTGCTGCTGAAGGAGATGGGAAACTGCAGAGCCATGGCCTGGGGGTGGCTGCACTTTGCCTTTTCCAGGCTGCAGAGACTTGGGGATACATTCATTTTAGGCATCTGCAAACAGGTCTTCAGGTAGAGGTCGAGTTTTCCTGAGATAAACAGAAATTACACTACTTCAGGGGATATTACTGAGAGCAAAATTTTGAGCTAATTTTCCTGATCTTCTATTTAAAGAAATGCAACCTTAAACAGGCTTCCCACACTAGGAATTTGAAGGTGCACAGCAAAATTAAAGAAGACTTGGAGCTCTCTCCCTGCATTACCTACCAGTGAACTATTTTGTTGTTACCTCATTTGTTTTGTGCTGCTTAGTGGGATGCTGACCAAGCTTCACAGGGAAGCTGTCATTAATTATTAAGAAATTGTCTAATCCATCAGGACATCAGTACTGCTATAATGTTTTCCCCGAGGAGACAAAAAGAGCCTTGAGTAAGGAGTTGGAGGTGTTCCAGTGAGAACACGCAGCCCCAAAAAACAGTCTCCGTTCTTAAGTTTGTTAAATGAAATTTCCAGATGTTTCCTTCCTTCTCAGTGTTGCACACCAAAAGGCTACAGCAGTCAGATTTTAGAAAATGAAATTTATTTTCCAGAGAAGAAATACCGCTGAAGGGACTAAGAGATGGGATCCTGAGGGACTAAATTGTTCCGTCGAGACAAATTTCTCATGTCTTTTGGGCATCCCAATGGTATTACATGAAATAATACAAAAGCTCTGACCAAGGACTGCTTTATAGTCACAGTACTGCAGCAACAACCCTGTAGAGCTTAAAGCCAGTGATTAAATCCCACAGTTTTACTTCCAGGTACGTCGCAGACGGGAGATTTCACCCATTTACCTTGCTTTTGACTTATTTATGTTTGACTGCTACATGGCGAGGAAGACACCCAGTATTGATTTGAAGATAACAAGATTTTATTTACTCTCTTGCAGTCTCACTTCATCTTTTAGGTGCTGGGTCTCGTTGTGCCCCGGGGGCAGCAGCCCAGAACCAAATATGCATCAGGTATCTGTGATGGCAGAGGACAGCCCCCTGTGCTTACCCTCAGAGAGGGTTTGGGGCATTTCCACTCTTTCTCTGCCAGTAATTCCCTATTGTGTGGCAATGGAGACCATAAAAGTGCAGCAAGGGAAGTTCTGTAGCTGGGTATGAACTAAATCTGTGTCTCCCAGTTTTAGGTCTTTACATTGTAGGAGACAACATCTGATACTGCCCAGTGCATTTTACTTGACAGGTGGAAGCAGGAAAAGCCTCAATAAAATGTTATCTATGAATCACTGGAATTTAAGAGGGGATTCTCATTTTATCTTCTATTTCCAACCTTTCTTGTTCTCTCTTCTATTAAAGTCCAGAATTAGGAGTGAAAGGCTCACGAGCATCTGTCGGGAGCAATAAGGATGCCTTCTGTCAGCTGGTAAAAGGCTTCATGTCTGCCCATGAGAGCCAGGCTGCGGCAGGGCTCTTTGGGCTGAAATCTCAGAGTTTCCCTCTCCCTCGTTGCCGGGTGCAGGTGGCCGTGAGTCATCTTTAAACTCTCGAATAGCCGGGATGTTCCAGGGTGCTCTGCATCTGGCTGACACATCCAGCCAATACTGCACATCCCCTCCCTTCTTTAAATACGTCTGGGACACGGTTGTGAGCAGGAGCTGGTCAGAAACACCTTTGATGGAAAAAGCAGGTCCTTTGGAAAGGAGCCCTTCACAGTCCTTCGCAGTCGCAGAAAAAAAAACCAGTTTGTATAAAGCTTTTGTCAGAGATTGGGTGAAAGGCTCACGAGCATCTGTCGGGAGCAATAAGGATGCCTTCTGTCAGCTGGTAAAAGGCTTCATGTCTGCCCATGAGAGCCAGGCTGCGGCAGGGCTCTTTGGGCTGAAATCTCAGAGTTTCCCTCTCCCTCGTTGCCGGGTGCAGGTGGCCGTGAGTCATCTTTAAACTCTCGAATAGCCGGGATGTTCCAGGGTGCTCTGCATCTGGCTGACACATCCAGCCAATACTGCACATCCCCTCCCTTCTTTAAATACGTCTGGGACACGGTTGTGAGCAGGAGCTGGTCAGAAACACCTTTGATGGAAAAAGCAGGTCCTTTGGAAAGGAGCCCTTCACAGGAGCAGAAAAAAAAACAACAGTTTGTATAAAGCTTTTGTCAGAGATTGGTTCTGGTGTTCCATAAAATTAAATTTCTAGTTAAAATGAAAGAGTATCTAAGAAACACTCACCGTCCCTTCATGATCTTCAGAACAGCCAGGGATGATATTAGTCACCCTCAGGGTTTAATTTCTACCCCAGACTTTCAGGAAAATAGGGCTTCTATTCATCATGGCATCAGCATTTGTTGAAAAATTTTGCAAATAATACAATAATTCTTCTCTACATTAAAGACTTTGCTAATCCAGGGTGAGAAGTTTGAACATAGCAAATATTATCCTGACACAAGAAAACAGCTTTTCCAAGGAAAAGTGATTTCTGAAGGGGTTTTGACTGCTCCGTGCTTCGGTATCTGGTAAGTTTACCAATAATTAAATACACTGCAATTTAACTAATTGTTTGATTAGGGGCAATTCTCTAGACATTGTAATGTGTCAGGTTTTCAATGTCAGAGCTGACAGATTAGTCTCATATTTTTCTTTTGCTATAAATCACAGGGTATGACTTGCAGAGCTGAAGTATGGAAATGAGATACAATGAAATGCACAACCACACAGAGACACCCGTGTTTACATTTTAATCTAAGCAACAAAGCAAGGGAAAATAGCTAAGGCAGAGAGAGTCTTTGTGTGCAATTGGATCCCTTACAAGCAAAATCAAGCCTTGCACAATTATTTTGAGGCACAATTATATGGAAACATAGGAATTTGCATTTTTTATATGTGTTCAGTCAATACACAGTTTGCTTTGTCAGGAGTTTGTAATAAGGAAGTGGTAGCAAAAGGAGTGAAGGTAAAAGCAGTTATAAATGAGGGTGAAAGAAACGGGTGTGAACAGAACAGCTATAACAAACTAGAAGGAATGGGCCTGAAATTCATATATTTCTAGCACGAGAATGTCCAAAAATTATTTTCAAAAATTTTAAGCTGAACTTTTTTCATCAGGGCAATCCCATGGCCAACGGAGACAACCCCACCTCACCTCTGTGAGAGCCTCAGGGATCCTCACAGCACAGGGAATGGATGATTTCTTGGCAGTTTCAAACAAATCCTTCTGTGCCACGCACACGGGCTGAAGCCCAGCCCTGCGATGTGATCAGTGCCTGCCTGATGCACGAAGCTGTGCTGATTTCACTGACCCTGTGTTTAAACATGGCTTGGGGAAAGCAGGCCATGGCTGGACATCCGTACAAACCTGTCTGTGGCTGGGGTTTGTGCCTCTAATTTTCTGGGGAGAGAAAAAACCACTGCAAACTAGATTAAAGGTGGTGTCTGGGCATCTGCATTCTGAGCTATTTTAGTGAAACTAGTTTGAAAAGTGACTGGGATATCCCAGCTTGACCTCTGTGCATGGACACACGTTCCCCATACTCCAGGCCTTTCCATCACATCCTGGATTCTGATTTTTCTCTTGGCTTCCACCCTTCTGCGTTGGCTGCAGAGCGTGGATGGCTCTTTGGTAAAAAACATAGTCCCAGCTCAGTGCTCCTTGCTCCCTCCCCACCAAACCCTAAAGTGACATAGAACATTCAGGAAAGGTAAGGAGAAAGATGAGGAGAATTCACTGCTCACCCATCTTGGGGTGAGGATGCTCTCCCCCTCTCCCCTGGATATAGAGGAGGAGAGGGGTTCCCTATTAGGAGACAGGAAAGAAAAGGTGCATCTTTCACTCCCTTTATCAGGAGATTGTTCCTTGTAAGAGTTTGGGGTCTCCTGTTTCAGGTAGATTGTTTTCTCTGCTTTTGTGAGCACTGCTACATAATCTGGCTTTTAAAAGGTCTTTGCTAGTGAAATAACCTCTTTCAAGAACTGTTCCCATTTTCTACAGGAAATCTGACGCTGTCTTTGTCTATGTCCCTGGCCTTTTTTCTGTTTCCATCAATCAGCCCTCTTTCTCCATGAAAGCCTGCCCTGTGTAGCTCCAGATCAATTTTTTTTCATGGTCATCAATGCATTTGCCAGTGCCTTGATGGCTTTCAGTTCTTGGAATTCCACTGTTTCCTTTGTCCTTGCCTCTGAAGCAGTTTAGATGCAGATCTGCTCTTTAAAGAGAACTGGAGCATCAGTCAAGTGGATTACAGCGAAGCTGGCAGGTTCAAAAAGCTGCATGAAGAATACAGTCCTTTTTGGCAGGCAATTTGTCCCTTGAAAAGGGAGTTCCATCAAAGCTGAACTTGTCAGGATCTGAGAGTTTGAGATAATTTGCGGAAAACATACATGCTTCATTTTTCCCACAACATGGATCCCTCTGATGAGAAGAAATTATTTCTCTTTACCGTTCTTTAATGTTCCATAAATTAGGAAAGAGCACCAAATAAAATAAGAGTCCATTATCACTTTTTATTCCATAACCTTTCCATTCAGACACAGTCTTTGAAAAACTAATTAAGGAACGAGCGGTGGCTAATGCATGCACTCAAAATAATGCACATTCAGACGCTATTTTCAGCAAGAGCAGCCGAGGTTCATTAACATTATACACTAGCAAATGAATTCAGTTTGGGATAATGCCATCCGATTAAACTTTCCACAGCCCGCTTAACTGGAGCTTTGGTGTGTATTTGACAGACACTTTAAACTCCCCGGGGACCCTCTGCTTTCCTGCTTTCGTTCCATCCCCTTCTAAAGGCCCGATTCTGTCTACTCACAAGTTGATTAGTGACTTGCTCTTTCCATAGAGTTCCTGGGGTTCAAGTGAGAGGAACTGCAGAGGTAAATGTTGTCCTGTCTGGGGAAAGGTGACAGAATGGGATCCAAAATGATCGAGTTAACAAAAGGGTAGTTTTTCACTTATCCCTTCACAACCACAGCTCAGAAGATGGGTTTCAGGTAAGACCTTGGGCTGGGATTGAAGAAATAGCTTAGACTTAAGCTTAAATCTTAAACTGGAGTGAGGTTCTAGACCCTGTTTCCCTACCTCGGTTGTCCACTCACTGAACTAAGATAATGACTCTTCCTAGCTACCCGTTAGCTGCAACGTGTTTTCAGCAGGTCCTGCCTCTCGGTAAAAGTTTGTGAAGTGATGATTTCTGCAGGAAAAGGGGAAAATGGCCAAACTGCACAAATTTGTGCTGTGAGAAGCAGAAAAATGGACATCCCCCTAGATGGGAACGGAGGGATGGGACCATCCTCATCTCGCAGGGAGGACAAGTTATAAAAGCCCAATCAAACAGCCAAGGATCCTGCAGAGGAAGCTGTTGCAACCACCAGCAGACATTTAGAAGTGGAACCAGCTCCAGGGGCTGCCAGACACCCATGTTCAGCAGCGTGGGTGTCCCTCTGCCCATCCTGGGGGATTTGTTGAAATGAGATTCAAACAAGGGCTTTATTTCTTACAGGTGGCAGCTCTGTGCAAATTAAAAAGTGAGTGTCAATAAAGACACGCTTTGGGATCACCTTGATCGTGCATTTTGATTTTCATCTTAAGTGTTTTGCTGCGTTTCCTCAGAAAAGTGAAGAAACAAATTCTGTGTTAATAATTAATGGGTTGGCTAATTGAATTGCTGCCCTTTTCACTTTCGTGATTAGCCAATATTCACAGCTTTTTAGAGTTTTTTCCATTAGGGTGAGAAGTGGTTGATGTCTGTACCTTCTTCCGCGTTAATTTACGAAGAATGTACTCAAATGCCCAGTGAATGCTGCAGAAACACAGTGGGCAGTTCCCTTGATAAGAAAATCCTTGTCTGGCCCTCCTGCGGGTGCTCTCTCTGGGGAGATCTGCTTTTCCACATCCTTTTGAGAAATCACAGAAACCTGAGGAGGAGTCTGAGAGAGCCCTGCTCCATACAGTGTCCCTGTACGATATGAAAACAAGGTGTGAAGTGGCAGCAGCAAGAGGGGTTTTGTGAGATACAGTTTGCTAAACTGT
Organism: Calidris pugnax; assembly: GCF_001431845.1. Lineage (NCBI taxonomy): Eukaryota > Metazoa > Chordata > Aves > Charadriiformes > Scolopacidae > Calidris > Calidris pugnax. The sequence goes on from NW_015090780.1 coordinate 3,211,407, forward strand.
GCTTTGTAACAAGGACAGGGAGTTTTTCTGGAAAAACATTATCATGTCTAAAAGCAGAGAAGCTCCTGTAGCCTCTCAGACTCTCTGAATTGCCAGTAATGCATTTGTTACCCACAGCCATCCGAGCTATCTGAAACGTCTTGATTGCACCATTCATGAAGCCTCATGGTACAGAAGCACTGAGTCCATCCGTGTCCTTCATGGCCATGCAGAAAATCATTAGAAATCACCACCAACTCCAAACATAGTAGAAAAAAAGTGCCTTGAGTAAAGGGAAAGGTATCTGGGGAGGCTGGATCAATTGGGAAATTGCTTTCTATTACTCCATCTTTTTTTCTCTTTCAAATATGCATATTGTACAGTTTCCTCATAATCAATTCAACTTTCATGTAGTGCTCTGTTTCCTGCTTAGGTTGTTCGGGTGGATGTTCTCCAACACGCACACAAACACCTGCATACATGTGTGTGTGTTTGTGTTTGTGTGTCAACTTACACACATGTGGAAGTGCATAAACAAAACTGAATAAAATCCTTTGATTTTACGGTGCCCACAGCCAGACAGGACTGTAACCACACTTCAGTTTCAGAGGTATGTAAGAGGGTCACCTGGGTTTTGAGATGCCCTCATTTACCCGTTGGTTTACCCTGTGCCTCCTGGCATGGAGATAATGTCCCCACTGTCCTGAGCTGGGCATGCGTGTATGTGGCAGTGAATTAATTTGGCCTGAGACAGCTCAGATGGCAAAAATCCTTGACTTATCTGCCAAGGAAACTGAAAATGTGCTTCAGCTGAGATCTGTCAACATGAGAGGAGCAGAGGGTTGCCCAGTCAGCCAGAAGATGAATTTGTGCTTGTTCTGTCAACTGCTGGAGATTGGAATGTCAATATAGAGCCTAATAAACTTCTAGTTGCTAAAGAATTAGCTGCTCTGAGATCATGTTTAATAACAATCTGGTCTACCTGAGGCCACACACCATCTGCAGCGTTGTCCCCAGGCTGGCAGCGTTGCCAATACTCCGGCTTCTCAGGTCTGCTTAGGTGCCTGAGCCACCCAAATTAAATTTTGGCCCCTGGTGGCTTCACTTCTCGAGCACAAAGCAAAGAAGATAATTAAAAATAAAAGCTAGGAACTAGAGACAGAGAGATTAATATCTGACATTAGATTGCTTCAGAGGAACTGCAGCAGAGATTGGGTACCGAACGCACACAAGCAAATATCCTCAGAAGAAGGGTATGACACCCCAAATTTGATGGAGGTCAACCCTTACCAAAGGGCTGATAAAATCTTTCATGACTAATCAGGCTGTTAAAAGACTAGAACCCGAACAGCTGAGACCCATGAAAAGGCTTAAATACCCCCTCTTTGGTTCAGGGAACCATTTCCCATCTCAGCACAGTTTGCCCAGCAGTTGGGGGGAGATGCAGGGGGGTGCCAGGTACCAAAACACCTTATCACACCGCCTTCTGCAAAGTGCATTTTAATGGGATACACAATGTGCAAAGAAAAGACTGAATACGGAGATTCCTTTCCTTTGTTTTTGGCTTGGCTAAGATTAATTAACAATGTCATTGATCCTGACAGGACTGCCTTGGGGCAATATGGCTGATGCTGGGCTTACTACAAATAGCTGGTGATAGGGGTAGACGCAGTGATCTTTTTGTGCTGTATTATTCCATTCCAGTCCACTCGAGTTCCTTTTGAGCAACATTTCTCTCTAGAACCATTACGTTCTCCCTCTGCTTATTGATAATATACAGCAACTTATTCCATGACACAGGAAATGAAATCGGTTGTTGGTGACTGCAGGGCTCTCATTTGATCAGTCTTTAAATGCAAAGCAATAATTTAGATGGAGTTAAAGAGAACTCAGGAGACACTTTCCACCTTGCGACGCTGGTATCTGAGCGCTGGTGAATCAGAATATTGCTCCTCTCAGAGCTATCACAAAGCAGTTCCCTAAATATTTCTCGTCAAAGCCAAGATTTGGTTGTCAAACACTGGCAGGTCGGGGCTTGCAGAGATGGGGAGGGGTGGAATAAATGCGTTTGTGGGCAGAGGGCAGGTGACGGGGTCAGGAGCACAGGAGAGATCCATCTCTCCCACAGCCCTGCAATTTGTCCTGTGACTGTCACTTCCATTTACAGGGTATGGGTTGAGCTGGTGACCCATAGGTGAGTGACGGGCCAAAGCATCTGTCTTGCCTCTAATAAGGCTGTAGTTGTGCCATTACTTGGGTGCCTTAGAGGCACGAACGCATTTATCACTGTACTATCCGTCGGAGCCTGGGACAATATTAAGATTTTTCTGATTTTATTTATTTTGGAGACAGCAGGAGAATAAATGAGATGTTAAAGGTCACAGGGAGAATTTCTTGCAGAGCCAGGAACTAAAGCGTATTCTTCTAACTCACAGTCTGATATCTGAACCACAAGGCTCAGGTGTCATCCTAAAAACCTGGTCTATTTAATCTGTTCCTCCAGGGTCCTCTAAATATATACATGTTGAAAACATATCTGCAGAAGATATAGTTTAACAAGTTTTTCACTGCTTCTCCAAGAGTGAGACCACTTTAAAATCAGCTGAGTCCTGTTTATATCTGCTGAAGATATAGTTTAACAAGTTTTTCACTTCTGCTTCTCCAGGAGAGAGACCACTTTAAAATCAGCTGAGTCCTGTTTTCAGTATTAGAAATTGTTTCTGACAGAAAAATATCAGTTGTACATGGCTTTTACTCCATGCCCATATATGCTTGATGTCTCTCTAAATCACTGATGGCTAAAATACTGGTGACTCATAGACAGCGATCCAGTGCTAAATCAAGTTTCTTTCCTTTGATGAGAAGCCTGGAGGACAGAAATAAGGTGGCTGAAACTTTAGATCTTTCCCAAGAAATACCTTTTTCTTCCTATAAACCCAATAAATGCCTGTCTGTTACCAGGGTCAGAGGTTCTAAATGAGGCTATTTCCAAAGAGTGTCTCCATGAATAGTTATTTACTTGGTGGAATATACTTTAAAAAAAAATAAAGCAGTAGGATCTTTTGTAATTTAAAAAGAAGAAAAGTTGTCCATCTGGTCTCAACTTCTGTGGCAACACTTCTTTCCTCCTCCATTCTGAATTCCCTTAATTGCTCCTTTCTTGCCATGTTCAGGCCATTCCCCGAGCCCCAGTCACCCTCTCACAAGAACTAGGAAATGTAATTATTTCCACTCTCTCTGTTTTCATTATGTCTGTATTAATAGTCTTCCTTTTTCAAACAACCTCTGCTGACAGCAAACCATTACCATCTGATGCACATGCACCGAGCACAAATCCAAGTTAATACACCACGGGGCTGTGTAATACCCTGTCCTGCTGCTGGGCTTAATCTAATCCAACGTGATGTAGGAGGCACCATGACACAACTCGGTATTTCATACCAGGATGCATTATCTTGCAAAAATTTTGCAGAGGGCTTGTTTAAAAGCTCTCATTCTCCACCAAAATCTCCCAAGGTATAGAGGTTGTCTATTGCCTGCAGGTCTGATATAGACGTCTGCTGTGTCTGAGCCACCCTGTCCTCTCCTGACCATCTCTGAGAAGAGCAGGAAGGGAAGGAGGGCTCTCAGAAGGGAATCCCAAAAATTCCACCAACCCAGCCCCCTGCCAGGCAGCTCAAGAAGCTTTACTTCTTACAGCTTTTCTATGAAAACGAGCTGGCTGGGTCAGAGAGAGCAGAGGGCACAGAGGATGCCAGCAGAGGATAGAGGGAAAGGGTGATCCTGTGGTCGTATGCAACCACTCAAAGAAAGATTAAATTAGAGGTGAGAACACAGTGGATACATGGATCCTGCCAAGAAGTTTGATGAAAGTCACTTGCTGCAGCAGAGTGACCCACTTTGCCTCCCAGCGATCACATCAGATGTGATGTTTGATGAGATGGGCTACAGCAGCAGAACAGCATTTCTATCTTTCTATCTTTTTTTTTTTTTTTTTGTCTTCATTTTTTTTTCCTTTCCTAAGCAGAAGAAATGACAAGCTTGCATTGCAGGCAGGGAGAAGAAGATGAACTTTTTGTGTCCCATTTGTGGCAAAAAGCACTGACACATCACACGGCTCTGCCAATGGCTCTTTCAATCCCATATTCCCTTTTTCTCTAGGGATAAGTTTTGGGTAGGGGGACAACTCTATCTGGAAAATTTGGGTGCTACATTGGCCTTGCCTCTGTCTTCCATCCCCACATCCCACTGAATTGACATGGAGTCTGGATTTCTCATCAGTGCTCAATCCCCACAGCCTTTCTCCACCTGGGACAGGCTCTGCATTACCCCTGTCTCCTCTGGACACTCACAGGAAAAGACCCCCAGCTTGTGGCAACTTTATTCTCCCCATCTTGCAGGTCGTTACTGCTGAGGCACCATTACAGTCCTCTATGATGGGGGAATTTTCCCCACCTGCCTTGGATCTGCTGACAGAGAAACCAGTGCAAAATGATGCACTATGTCTGGGAACCTGTTCCAAGCCTTCTGGTGCCACACGGATTATCATCTTTCATCCTGTTCTTTCTCCTAAAAACAAGGCCACACCACAGGCCAGAAGAAACAGCAAGGTGGAAATAATTTGACTGGTCATTTTTTGATTCTAATAGAGGATTTGTATCCTCTCGCCAATGCAGTTAGAGGTGTTTAATTCATTGGCCCTCAGTGTAACTCCATTTGGCATCCTGTACAGTGGTCTGAGACCCAGCTCTGCCATCTGCAAATCAGCAGCAAACTCCACTTTTCTCTCCACAGAGAGACAGATTTATGACAGCTGCTGCCATCTCTTCATTTTTATAGCAGGCTGTTAATTTAGACTTTTCATTCAATTCAAATCCAGAGAAAATACCAGTCCACAGCAGCAGCACTGACAATCATTCCTCTTCTAGAAACAATAACACTGACTAAACAATAGAATCTTTATTGTGAAGACTCAATAAAAGCTGTGCTGACACTTAAGAAAGATAAATTGACTTATCTTCAGACAACAGAAGGAGAAAACTCACCCACCTGCCATAGCAATGAGCCCAAAATGGAACTTTTGAGCTGGCGCTCCTGGACCTCTAGATCTTGGGGACAGTGAAACCCAGAGGTAGGTGAGGAACTGTCCAGGTTAGAGCAACATCAAACCCAGAGACACTCTGCCTTTGCTGTCATCTCTCAGTGCTTTAGTGAACTAAATAACACTTGTGAGGAATAGCTTCTACCAGCAGGTAGATGTCTATAGCATAAATATTTTCCCAGCTTTTCTAATTAACCTGGTGTTCCAGGATAGAAATATTGTATGTCCATAGTTCATATGCATTTCATGTCTCCATTTCCCAAAGGCACCAGTAGTGCTTCTTCCCCCATCCCAGTGGTTTTACACTGAACAGAGCCCACACAACCCCCAGAAACCAGCCCTCTGCTAGAAAAAACACCTTCTCCAGGAGCAGGGAAGGAGAAACAGTGGCAGCAGAGCCGGCCATTTAGCCAAAAGACTCACATGAAGAAACATGCTGAGAAGAGATCCATCAACTCAGAGAGATTTCATTTCTTCTGATGATTGCTTTGGCTTGACCTCTTTTCCCATTTATGTAATTTCACACATTTCTGCCCTTAGCTGTATGTCATACATCCTATCATTGTTGAAAGGAGAGGCTGAAAAGACAGCAGAACAACAAAAAAAAACCCCAGAAATATTCCAATTCACCCTTGCCCTCCAGTCCTCCTTCCAAAAGAGAGCAATAAGAAGCCTCATTGAAGCACTCGTCCCTTCCAGCTGCCTCCACACAGCTGTTTGAGATTAAATGGTTTCATCCTTGGGGCGGGTGGATCGCTAATTGCTTCTCTGCCCCACATCCTCCCCCACGGCTGCTCCACACATCCAATTTCTGTCAGAAGCAGCAAGCGAATGGCAGAAAGCTCCAGGGTTCTGCAGCTCCTGCTGTAGATGTCACTGCAAACCCAGGAGAGGCAGGAACATGGGGGGACAACCCTGGGAGATGATAGGGCCCATTGTCCTAACACAGTCTGAGCACCATGGGCCAACCTGCATCTTTATAATTACATCTGAGGATCTTCCTGAGATGAAGGAAGAGCCTTTTACTGTGCTCTGCGATCGATTAATTCCTTTTGCTTTGTGCTCGTGTTGTTTAATCAATATTATTAAAGCTGAAGCAGTTATGGGTGCTTTTGATATAATAATGGTTGGTAATCACATACCTAACATTAGTATGTATAATTTGCAGTCTGTCTCTGTGCATACAAACATGAACTTGACATTTTGCTCTTGAATTTGTGACCTGGTCTATAGGACAGATGCAATGCAAGAATTTCTTTCAAAGGCTCTAGAAACAGGCTCTGCTCACATGAAAGATTAATAACACTAAGAGAGGTTTTATCACAGTCAGATTATCAACAAGACATGACAGAAACTATTTGGGTCATTGAGAATGAAGAGGCTGTGAAAGCCAAAGACATACGTGAAATGGAGTAAATATCAGGGGCAGCCTTTTCTAACGAGAATTTAACACATGAAATTCCTTGCACAATATTCCTGGCCAAACCCAGATCTGCTAAGTATTGAGTGCCAGGGTTTTCATGCACACTTTTATTTCTGTGCATGCTCATCCCAGCATGAAAAAAGGTAAGTGCAGATTAGTGAGACACAAACCATAGCCTCTTGGCAGTAAAGGGCTTGATCCCTCCTGAACCAAAGCTGTGACATTTTGTTCCTAATTAAACAGCAACAGCTGAGGAGCTGCTTGAATGTCCAATGTGCAGAAGAACAGGAATAACCAACCCCTTTGTCCTTTTCCCTTAAATATATGGTTTTATATATATATATAAATTGATGCACTTAATAGAAAATATACTTCCTGAAGGAATTTAAAGAAGTAGAGAGACTCATTATGAAACATGCACAGAGCATCTCTAATAGAATTATATCATGTGAGTATATTTGAAAACAATTTGTCATCTTGGGACAAAGCTACAGCCAGGAAGGAATATTGAATGAGAGCTTTCTCTTTGTGCAACATATTGCTGCTCGTCTGACTGGAAACCCACAACTTCAGAAACCTTTTTGTTTATTTAAGTGCCAGACGCCTGATTTAAGGCAAATTGGGCCTGATCCCAAAGCCTATCAGAGATGATGGGAAATCATCCTTCGAATTCAGTTGGCTCTGACCCAAAACTACAAGCTGGTCTCTCACAGTCCCGTTCGTACCACGTTCAGTGCCCCTGACCAAGAGTATTTATTACAAACGCTCTCCTTACACTCTGGACTCGAGCTTCAGGTTGTGGTTACTGACACCAGAATTCATAAATGAGGACTCCTCGTTTGTTTGGCCTCAGTTTTCAGTATGAACTTGTGGCACTGGTGTTTTGAGGTGTCCACTTCTGAATAAATATGCCTGAAATGGTGCAGGAAAAGGAGCTCATTGTGAAATTCTGCCTTACAAAATCACATTGTCAGTATCATAATCAGTTTCTGTCCAGTTCCATTTCAGCTGCCCCCTGGCATCCCAGGAGCCACTGATGCTGCCCTGAAAACTGGTGCTTCAGTATTTCAGGAAGAGCTGAAATAGCAGAGGAAGACTAACATGTGTTCTTCTGTGTGTGTCTGGAGTCTGCTGAAGAGAATGAACAGAGCGGATAAAGGATGTTCACAATTAAATCCAGGCCACGTAATAAAATCAGGTGAAGAACCTTTGCCCTGAAGCTTAAATTCTTATTGGCAAAGAAAAGAGAGTGTTAATGCAATTTCATGTGCTGCTGCCTTGACTCACTTCTCTTCTTCACCAACAAACATAGTTGTGTATTTGCTCACATCAAGTTTAAGGTTCCAGCAAAAGTAGTTCAAAATACCTGTCCTCCTCCTGCATAAATTCTAAATTTGGAAGCCTGGATTTACACCTGGGCCAATGGAGGGTGGCTTCAGCTGGTTGAAGTTAATGGCAGAAGTTAATGTATTACTGTCCTCGATTGCAGAGCACACATCATCTCATCAGCCACCTTCCTGGAGCTTGCCCATCCAAACCCCTCCATCAGCGAGTGCTCGTTGGATGATTTCTCCTCTGGTCCTTCCACTGCCAATGGTCTCTGCATCAGTTTGTGGATGCTGTGTATTCATGTTAATGCCATGGCTGCTTCTGTTTCTGATTCTGCTTCTGCCAAGGTATCTTTCCATCTGGTGAAAGACATCACAGATGCCTGAAAAATGAGTATTGAGAATATTAATCCCTCCAGCACGGGAATATGAACTTCTACTCATCCAAACCTGAATTGGGTGCCCAAACAGTCGGATTAACACAGCTCCACTGCGTGTGGTATTTAGCTGAGAATAAATCAGACATATCCTCTATCCAAAGGTGTAAGCTTTTATGTGCTTCTATTATTTGACAGAAAGCCATCGATGTTGGCTCCTCCTGATTTTAAAATGCTGCCAAGGGGGTAGGATTTCCATGGATATAAGCTGCAACCCTGCTTCATATCATGCAAGCTGGGGTGATTTTGGCTGTTTGGGGTCTATGGGGTGGGCAGAAAGAGTCTATGTCTGCTGACTGCCACCACAAATGCAGACTGTGACACAGAAGGGATTTTTTTTCCCCCCTGTACAAATTGCCTCAGTTCCACTTTCCTAAGTAAACAACCAGCTACAGCACTAGCTGCAGTGCTAAATGAAAAAAGGAGTCGAAAGAGAGTCATGTAGAATAATTGAACAGGAAGAAAGGAAATACGCATGTAGCAGACCTGAAAGAGAGACAGAGAGCTAATTAAATGTAGCACAATTAATTTCACACATTGTCCTTCACACAGGGCGTCAGAAAATGTTTTGCCGAATGAGTGCACCAAAAATCAGCTGCGCTTCAGGAACTTTTTACATCTCTTTTGCTCTGGCTTGTTGTTGTCAGCCTGGTGCAGAGAGCTGTTGTGAGGAGAAAACCTCATCGCTCACCGGCCCTGATTGAGATCAAGGTGAAATTCCACCATCTCTAGCAATGAGTGGTGAGAGGGCAGCGCGAGGAGACTGAAGCTCTGGTGTGGGTGGCAAGTCAGAAAGTCAATCTACCGCCTCCACTTGCAACAATTCATGCTTATTTTTTACATATACATATACAACACGGGGTATGTCCTATTGTGTGCATGTATGGAGGTGTCTGAGCATCTCCTTGGAGCTTAGTGCCATCACAAATGTCATCCTTCTTTTGCCGCATTTTGGCTGTGCTGAGCCAAGGAGCAGAATCTGAGGACCAGCTGTGGGACCCCTAATCGTTTCTCACTTTCAAATACCACCACCCTCCCTATATTAGAATTAATCCCTAATTAGAATGTGCAGCAAAATGAATGGTAATGAAAAGAGCATAAATTTCATTATTGTTAGAGGAAAAATATTACAAGTAGAGCAAACTGTGAGTCACTGGAGGATGATGGGGCTGAAAGGAAGAAATGAAGTATGTGAACATTTTTTTAGGGTACTGATAGCTCTGCACCGGTGGTTTTGATAGGGTACTGATAGCTCTGCACCGGTGGTTTTTTGCCACAAGCAGAATGCAGGAGTGATATTGCTTCCTGCTCTGGCTCTAATCTTCACCAAACTGCCTGGTTTTCCTCTAACAAAATGTGCAGCCATTCTTTTCTGTGCTTGTGCCATGAATTGCAGACACTCCTGGGAGCCTGACCAACACGTGCAGCTGGACACGCAACTCAAGCATGTGTGGAACCAGTTCCTCTGGTCTTGAGCCTTCCATGTTCCAACCTGCTACATCTCCTGTCCTTGTGACACATGGCGAGTGATGCCCATCTCAGAGGGGCAGATGTTGTAGGCAGAAGTCTTCCCTTTGGCTGTGGACAACTTTTCAGCAACTGATTACTTTGAGTCTCACAAATGAAGGCAGGCTTTTCCTTGGCCATGTGGAGAAGACTCTCTTTTTGGCGTTATCTAATATTTAACTGCCCATCTCCAGGAATAAATTAGAATAACAAGGTAGAGCAATGTCCCTCAGAAAGGAGATGCACTCCAGTGTGTTTCTACTCCTGTCCTAATTTCTCCTTTGTTGTCCATAAGGGGACTAATTGAACCATAAGATGCTTTGGACGTCAGTGCTAACCTCCTGGGTCATCTTTACGTAGGATATAATGAGAGTAAGTAGAGCTCTAGATGCTTACATTATAGCCTGTGACTTAGGAAGGCATCCCTTTGCTCATCAGCGGGTTGGAGGTTGCTACGTTATATAGCCCTCATGATGGAAAAAAAAGCACAATTATTATAAGGCACTGTTATCTCCTGTCACATTCAATAACATCAGTTTGGCTTTCTGGAAGTCCTATGAGGAAGGCATTGGGATGAAAATTCATGAGTGCAGACTAAGAGACGTTGGTGAATAAGACCTTCTGTCAGTCATTACTCCACGGATCCTTTTTTTAGGGAGGGAATGTGTAAGCTGGGGGTAGGGGACCTTGCTGTGTGATTTGCCAAGTATTTCAAAATGTCAACCCTTCGGGTAATGACCGGTGATGAATGCAAGTTGGTTTAATGAGCTTTGCACTGCAGCAAGTTGGGTTATAAGAACAAAGCAGCTCTGCCCGATGATGGATGTTGGCTTTGATCACCAGGCCATGGTGGCTCCTTGCAGAGAAGAAGTGACTCTCATCAAGGAGGAAACCTTTTGAAAGGCCTCATAGCATGAGAGCTCTCATGGATTCACATGTGGGCAAGGATGAGTGGGCATCCTTGAGCATCCTCAGAGGCCCTGGTGAGCATCCCTGAATAAACACTAAGTGAAAAAGAGCTTCTGATAAGGCCATCGGATGGACAGAAAAGGCATTCTTTGCTTGAGTTGAGATTCCTTCACTGAGATGAGATCTCTGTTGTGGGCCAAGGAGAGCCACTGGCTTCTTTCTGTCGTTGCTGTCAGCGGAGCCTCTGTAGCTCATGTTAATGCTTTCCTAAGGAGGAACAACTCACAGTGTCATTGCTGCTGTTGCACCCGTGACTACTGTCATCCTTCATGTCCTAAAGTTAGGAGAAATTAGTGACTTGATTTCTCCTGCCATCAAAGGAAGTGCTTGGCTGAGCAGAGGTTTGGGTCCATCATTTTAACTAGTGAGAAACCAAACCCTTTGACACCCATGTGGCCAGTTGACCGTGTTTGCTAGTGTTAGCGAAGTCTTGGGTATCAAGCTTTGCTTGTGAGAAGACTCCTTGGGAAAAGAGTGACAGGTCGTTGCATTTCAGTGTGCAGCCCATCTTGGGAGCAGCTTAGAAACCCAGCACAACCAGAAAGCCACTGGTGATATGCTTCCCAAAGCTGCAGGGCTGGAAAGGAGCTGGTACTCAGTGTCTGCTCTGCAGGAGGAACATTAAACCCAGACTTCTTCTTCCTGGGTCTGCAGGGTTCAGATCTCATATTTTTATTTATTTTGAAGTGCAAGTGGCAAAAAGCAGGTTGCTTGGGGTTTTTTTTATTTTGAAGTGCAAGTGGCAAAAAGCAGGTTGCTTTTCTGGAAAGAATCTTTATCCTGCAAAGCACTGGCAGCTCTGCACCATCACTGACTTCATAGTGCAGTGGGAACCTTGCGTAGTACCTTGTAGAGTGAAGCTCATTGGGGAATTTTAAAACATTAAGGTCCCTGTGATTCATTGATGCTGCAGCAGTAATTTAATGCACATTTATTTTGCATGGGGATTTGGTAAAGGTAGCTGAATAACAACATTCTTTGCCCATCTTGCTCTTTCTTTTATGACTTAGGACTCTTAGGACTCTTTCTTTTATGTTTAGGATCCTTGATGCAGATTCCCAGGAATGTGTGTTTAAATTCAGACTTGACCCTGGGAGGGGAAGAACCCATCTTCTGCTCTTGTATCAAGTCTATCTGATGATGAATTGGCAGAACTTGCCTTTCCAACATAGATAGAAAATGAAATTTTGAAGCCAAATGACCCCTCTTAGCAGGCTAGACCTTGTCCTTGCTTTGCTAAGTGTCAAACTGAAATAGCTTATGTCTTCCTGAGACACTTCGTTAGCATCCTGTGGGAAAATGGGATTAAAAGACTACAACCAACCTCTCCACAGTGTTGTTCCTAATGGTGTGGGCAGCTGAGCAGTCGATGCTTTGTCCCACCAAGTGTGCAAACAGAGGGTCGGTGGCCCTGTTACCCCATTTAGCTGACAAAGCCCTCAGCACAGTCCGTGTTTGAGTGAGAGAGCTGTGACACCAGGGACACAAGGCCACCTTGGCTGACTTGCCCCGTGTCAGCACCCAAGAGTTGCTCTAAGGGAGTGGGGACAACCAAGAACTTCTCCAAAGAAGCTGGGCACCTGTGAGTAGGATTATTATTTTTTATTTTTTTTTAAATTGGTTTCCACCTGTCAGACTTGTCAGTGGTGGAACTGGCTGTTTGCACAGAGAATAAAATCCTTCCCCCTCAGCCGCCCCCACACCTCCTCCCTCCCCGCTGGCCTGTCTCCAGGCTCCGGTGTGACATCTGAGCAAGTTTATTTCGGCACCCGCTGTCAGCAGGAGTGGAGGAGTGTGTGAGAAGAGGCATCCCACGGCTCTGGTTCCTAGCGGATATTTTGTGTCTGATCAGTGTTTGGGAATCATTTCCTTTGGACGCCATTGAGAATCTGTTGTGGTCCATGCCCTGACCTTCAGGTTCAAGGAGCTTCTGAGATGGGCTAGTGCTTTGACAACAGGTCTGCACAGGCAGGGTGAGATGATTGGGGTGGTCCCAGGTCAGAAAGTCCCAGGTACCACCATATTGGTCTGGGAAGGATGGTCATCAGATAGAAAAGACGACCAGCCAAGGTGCTTACTACAATAATGAGTCACTTGAGAGATCTGAGATCTCTGCTTCCACAAAATTCACAAAATTGCCTGAACTGGTGAGACAGAATGTATTGGTCCAGCTTTGTGCCAACAGCCAACGGAGATGACATTATTAGTGTTCTCAGGTCAACCCCGTCATGTTGAATTAGCAGTTCATAAGGCACAAGAAGTACCGTTTCCCCATGTGAATCAGAACTGAGACATCACCTGCGCAAATAATTGTATTAGTTTTGAATCAGCAATGAAAACAAAGGATAACCAATTATCTACTTAAGTTCTTCATCCTTTGTGGTGACATCAGTGCGCAGAGTAATTGAATTACCTTTGTCTTCCCATTTGTCGTGGAGTTTATAAGACACCCTTTCTTCCTTTCCCCCTTCCCCGTCGTGCGCAGGAACACTCTTAGCAAACAGCCTAATGGGCCTCTGTCTCTGCATCCAAGGACAGGAGCGTGGGTTCGAGATGTCTCTGTCCCCAGCTGCCTCCTTCCTGGGGACATCACACTGCAAAGTCCTGCTGTGGTTGAAAGGGGAGGAGAAAACACAATGTTGCTGCACCAGGATCTTAGCTCACCTCTTGGAGCCTGGACTGCTCACATAGAGGTGTGTCAACATTAACTTTCAGCTTGTCTTCTGCTTACCAGAAATGTCTGATGCGTCTTCCCCTGCTTTTTATGACTCTTTTATTCTCTATTACTGCTACTTTTGAGGAGGAGTTTGGGACATTTCTGAAACTAAGTGGGATCAGCCAGAGTCAACGCTTGGATGGGAAACCATGATGAGAGGCTGTTGGAGATGTGAGAGAAGGCAACCTTTTCACCTGAAAAGTCAGCTCCTCTTTTCGAAGTAATGCTCAGAAAGAAGCTGCTCTCTACCTGCAGAAGTTCTCTCCTTCGGGTGAGCTGCAAAAGTGACATCCACATGTGGCGCCTTGTGGTCCCCATGATGGTGCTGGAATATCTCAGTGTCTTCACCTAATCCTGGTTGTGTCCAGTTTTGCCCGTCTTGGATTTACTTTCTATGTATCTATGCAAATTTCATGCATTGACTCTCAATATAGAGCGTTGCTCCCACTGCAGTTCATGATTTATTTGAGATGAAATCCATTTTTCTGCATCACAGCTTTTCTGGGTACATCTGATTATGATGAGGTCTCAGTGTTTGACTTCTGAAACACTCCATTTTCTAGTAGCACAGAACAGTTTAAGGGAAAATAAGGACTTTTAACTACAACTATTTATGGTTAGAGTTGAATTGTATTTTATATTGCAATTCATTATGGCTGGTAGAATAGTAGATAGAAGCTAACATTCAATTTAAATGAAATATTTTCTCTTTTGTGCCTTGACCAGTGAGCAAATTTATCTGAAATTTGTATACTGTAAGTCTCTATATTTAAATCTTATTAAAGTAACAGTCTTATTAAAGAAAACAAAGCTTGGAATAAATCTGCCCACTGCCAATAAGCCAGAAATGTTTCTGCTCACAAAGAGTAAAAATGTAGAATTGACTCAAACCATTTTATAGAGCAGATATTTTGATGTGAACAGAAACACAAATTATCCTGAAACGTCCTTAAACGTTCACAGCTGCTCAAGCGAAACTTCTACTTGTTAGTTCTAAATAAAAGGAGCTGGTTGGAGAGACGGGGGTATTTGCAGTGGAGATGAAACAAATCAAACCAAACACACACTCGTTAAGGGTTTGGGGCTGAACGTTTTTCCTAAATTTTCCTAGATTTCCTAAATGCAGGAAATTTCCTAAATTTCCTAAATTTTTTTTCCTAAATTTCAGTCATCAGAGGATGACTGAAAATATCTGTGGCCAGAAAGGTGGGTGTGGGAAGAGGGGTGCTGGTGAAGATGCAGCTTGATGTGCTCTGGAGCTGTATTTGGCAGCAGATAATCCTGCAAAACTCCCCAGACTTAATGTTTAGCTCCTGCCTCACTATCCCCCTTCTCTTTTTATCCTTTAATCCAGGTGAGCACCCCTTTCCTTGGCCTTTCCAGTGTTGGCTCTGACCCTTTTTCTCCCCTTCATCTCTCTTCTCCCACTGACTTTCCAAGTGTCTTAGCAGCTCTCCCTGCAGCCGGGTATGCACAGATTAGAGACTAAAGAAAGAAGATGCCTTTAGGTGGTACCAAACTAAAGAGACGTGAATTTCATCTGAGCAGAAGGGAAAATGTCCTCAGTTGCACTTTGGAATAATTGCTCTAAGAGAGAGCTGAGAACAGTTAAAAAATACAGAACTCTGGCCAAAAAGAGATGGCAATTGTGGGAACAGGCATTTTGCTGGGAGACGTGAGCGAACTTAACTCTTTGCTGCCCTGCTTTGCTCCGCTGCTCGGTGAGGGGATGCTTTACTGAGCAGGTCAATGGGGGTGTACCCATGTCCTCCCTTCATCCCACTGCCTCGGGTGCCTTGTCTGACCAGCCCTTTCCCCTCCAGTTCATTTCCATCACGGTCCTGTTCTGTATTTCTGCCCAATTAAACAGTTTCCTGGGAAACTCCATTTTGTGCCTCACAGGAAATAGGCTCAATTTCAAATAAATATGCAATACCCTCAGCTTTATCAATTGTCACCCCAACAAAACATCTTTCCCATCCTATCGTCTGATTCAGTGCTTCATTTCATTACAGCTCCTAATTCTCCAGCACTCCGGTGCCAACCGCTAAGGAAGTCTATAGGGCTCGTCAAAGTCTTGCTGTGACTCACAGCCCCTTCTTACATAAAACAGCCTTTTCGTGTTGATCAAGACAACCAATCTTCAAACCCTATGGTGCCTCCTGGAGAGATGGATATGAAAAACAGGCAGACCCCGAGCCCTGGAGGCAATCTGCATGGAAAATGAATAGCACAGGGGGATGAATTGTGGTAAACAAGTGGAAGTGAGATTTGAGTTGAAGAGAAAAGCTTTTGACTGATTTGTGAAGATGAGAAAATCAGACAGGAGCAGAATGTTTTCTTCTTTTTTTTTTTTTTTCTTCTCCTATTTCTTTTTCCAGTGTTTTTTTGCTAACACAATTCTGGAAAAAGTCTGCAAGTCCTTTTGATGACATGATGTATATAGAAGGACAGAAAGCAAATAGAATTATCATTGTGCACTTGTTTCTCCCACGCTTTTGGAATGTACTTGGAGTCCTTTGTACCTTTCCACTCAAATCTTAAGCTGATATGGCACAATCTTCCTCAAAGCTGAACACAGAAAAGTCGGTAGCTTTTGGGTTGGAATCCACTACAACGGGGGGCCAAAAGAAAGCGAGATCTTCTCCCAGCAGGAAAGTTTTCTGCCTCTATCTTGCTGTACAGAAGTTCATTAATTTTGCATTTCCCTTCCAGGCTGATGAATGGAGCAGAGAGAGCCCCCACCCCCCGATTCCTATTTAGGTGTTCATCGACGGGTCGCTTTGGCTTTCCTGTTCACCACAGGTATAAAGCTGCCACTCACACTCCTCTCCTTCCTCAAGCTTATCGATGAAATGTTTTCCCACCACTTCTTCCGCAGGAATCGGATTTAACAACGTGGCTGATCTCACAGGGGTCATATCGCCCTCGGGCAAGGGCAGAGGGGTTTTAACAGTTATCTCTGCTAAACCAAGGGCATTGCTCTTCCACATGGAGCTGGGTTTAACAGCGAATCGATGGAATGAGAGCGGCAGCACGGGAACATGTATTTTTCTCTGCCTTCCAAAGTCCATGAAAACTTATTAAGATACAAAGTGGAATCTGCAAGGGTGTCTTGTGGATGCCAGAGAGCTCTGTATGATAAACAGTATATTAAAAAGCACCGAGGCAAGCAGTGATAAACACTCTCCCTTCTTGCCGTTTGTAATATATACAATAATAAAGAGGTACCATCCTGTATTCAATCAAAATCAGGACCAGAGTCTTTGCTCCTTCCAGCCACAAGCTACAAACTGTGATTTCTGTTTTAATCTGATCGGCGCCTCTGGCATTTATGATTGGTTGTGGAGCTGCTCATATAATGAACTGCTTCATTTTTCCCCTGTTAAATGATATTTCGAAAAAAAAAAAAAAGCCTCAGAAAAGAGAAATAAACAAATCTAGACTGGGTCATTTAAAAACACAAGCTGGGTTTCTTTGCAGATGCAAACTGTTTTATACCAGTGCATGTGGGCCTACATCTAGACCCACAAATGCTCCACAAGTTTGTATTTTCTTTCATTTCTAAAGCTTTGTGTTTACCTCTCCTGCTGAGAGGTAAACCTCCCCAGGAAGAATGCTCACTTCTCTGGGCAAGAAAATTCACCCGTCTGGCCATCTGGCTGTGGTTTCATTGGTGACCAGCTTGAAACCCCCCGTATTTTTGGCTTGTCCTAATCCAGGTCAAGGCCAGAGGAAGGAGAGCGATTCAGTATCAAGTTCTGAGTCAGGAAACTATTGGCTACATAAGGCATTTTTCCGGAGTGGTCACGAAAAATCTAATTTCATGCTTGCGATGATGGTAAAGAGAAATTAATCTTATCCCAATTGTCAGTCTGAAGGAAGACAAATAGGGATTTATTGTGGTAATGTGGAACTTCGTAAGAATGCATACCCTGTGTGGGAGCTGAACTGAAAATGCTGT
Source organism: Calidris pugnax (assembly GCF_001431845.1). NCBI lineage: Eukaryota > Metazoa > Chordata > Aves > Charadriiformes > Scolopacidae > Calidris > Calidris pugnax. Next base: position 3,228,830 of record NW_015090780.1, read on the forward strand.
TGCCAGTCATAGCTGCTTTTTCAAATGGACAGAAGAACCAGAACATTGAAAATGTCAGGTGTCACAGATTTCGTTATAGTTCTCCATGGCACCGCTAAGGTCGTTCCCATTTGATGGAGTTTGTTCCTGGTTGGGTACTTTTTCAATTCAGAAGAGAATGCTTCACCTCCTACAGTCTGTGTTTTCTGTAGGGAAGCGGACACCGAGGATAACAGCACCGTCAAGAGCCCTTTGAAGGGTGCCAAGTGCTGTGCCAAGGTTGTTGCTGTCGCTGACAGCCAGCAAGAAGTTGCTTTTAAATGGTCGAACGGTGGCATGTTTTGCTAATACACGTCTCGGAGGCTTAAAATAGCTCCTGGACTACCTGCTTATGCTGAATGAAGGGAAAGATGAATCAGAGCTGACTCTGCCGGAAACACTGGGGTTAGAATCTCTGGTCTGCAAGAAGATTTCATTAGAGGTCTTGACCAAGTCCCTTGTGTTCTCTGTGCCTGAAAACCATATCATAAAACAAGAGCACCCTTGCAGAGACAAAGGTGGGGAATGTGCTGGGTAGTTAGCAGTGCACTAACACTATTAAATATGGGTAACGATGGCTATTACATCTCGATTATGTTCACGAAATGTATGGGTGCTGGTGAGTCCACAAGTGCATGTAGGCACAGGATGGCAGAAGCGGCCAAGCATCTGCTCCCAGAGGGGCTGTTCCACAAGAAATGGGATTTCAGAAGGGTGAGTATCCTGTTGTGCAACCCACACTCCAATTACAAAGAGCTCTGGCCCTGGGGTTCTTCCCTTGGGTGTTTGTCTTCAGTGGGGAGATGGATCACAGACCTCTGTGACCCAGGGTGATGCCTGCTCGGCCCCGAGACATTTGTAAAGAAAAAATGGTGTGTGAAAGTTTTCATTGGAGATGACATAGTTAAGGAGCAGCGATGAGATACAGAGCAATCAGCCATCCTGATTAATTATGATGTGTTTTAGTGGTGCCTGAGGCTGAAAGCTGCACTGCAGAAGTGTTGGACGTACCCTTCCTGCTGAGCAGCTTCCTAAGGCGGGAGAAAGGAGAAACAGAATAAAGGAACAAAGAAATCCCAGTGAACTGGTTCAGCCCTTAATGCGACTGAAGCTAATGCAATGGCAAAATATGGTGTGTCCAGCCTTTCATCTTCATACTTCGTTTCATCACGATGAGGGAGGATGAAATGGTCCATCCAAGATATTAACGTGGCTCGCAAGAGAGGGGTTCTTTATTCTCTCTGTACCTTTGCAGATCTTGAAGCGGATCTTCCAGGCTGTGTGTCCATAATGGTTCCTTTGCATACCTTCAGTTTACAGTGAAGCTGAGGCACCTCAGCAGTGCCCAGGGGAGCAGCAGCACATGGACCGCTCCTGCTTTACAGGATGGTTTTACATTCTTGCGCTAAAAGGGTGAAGGATTTTGCTTCTCGTTTCTTCAGAATTTCATAGAGAAGCAGCCACATGTAATCAAATGTCATGTCACTGGTGGTACAAACCAGCCAAGCCAGCACTTTCAAGCAAGAGGAGGAGATCCCCACTGGAAAGACCAAAATTCACAGTGGGGGAACACACGAGTGAGTGTGTGGCTGTTGTGCTCACACCTGTGACCATATTCTGGCCATCTCTCTGATGTTAAAGTTTCATTTAAGTTTTTTTGGCTCGTCCCACTTGTTTTCTTTCAGTATGTCTGTCTTCAAGAATGAAACAATTATCTTTTATCTCTTTCTAGTAGCTACAGTCCCACGGTGTGTCCAGCCTTTCATCTTCATGCCTCGTTTCATCACGTTGAGGGAGGATGAAATGGTCCATCCAAGATATTAACGTGGCTCGCAAGAAAGGAGTTCGTTATTCTCTCTGTACCTTTGCAGATCTCAAAGCGGATCTTCCAGGCTGTGTGTCCATAATGGTTCCTTTGCATACCTTCAGTTTACAGTGAAGCTGAGGCACCTCAGCAGTGCCCAGGGGAGCAGCAGCACATGGACCGCTCCTGCTTTACAGGATGGTTTTACATTCTTGCGCTAAAAGGGTGAAGGATTTTGCTTCTCGTTTCTTCAGAATTTCATAGAGAAGCAGCCACATGTAATCAAATGTCATGTCACTGGTGGTACAAACCAGCCAAGCCAGCACTTTCAAGCAAGAGGAGGAGATCCCCACTGGAAAGACCAAAATTCACAGTGGGGGAACACACGAGTGAGTGTGTGGCTGTTGTGCTCACACCTGTGACCATATTCTGGCCATCTCTCTGATGTTAAAGTTTCATTTAAGTTTTTTTGGCTCGTCCCACTTGTTTTCTTTCAGTATGTCTGTCTTCAAGAATGAAACAATTATCTTTTATCTCTTTCTAGTAGCTACAGTCCCAGGTGGGCTCAGTTGACCTGTCCTAAGCTTTCCATCACCATCCTGTCCCTCCGGCATTTGGGCTGGTGGAGGCTGGGATGGCTGCTGCACTCGCCCTGCATGGGTTTTCCCCTGGGAAACCACTTCGGTTGGGCCACCCCACAGCACTCGGGTCCATCTTTGTGCTCCTTGACTTCTGGAGGGGTTTTGCACTTGAGTGCCCCAAAGCCACTTCACGCTCTGCTTCATACTTCACAGCCCACCAGAGACCGATGATAATAACCAGGATGCACTGCCTTATTGCTTAAATACCCTCATGAATATACTCCAACCCCATCTACGGTTCAAACAAATTCAATAAGGCAGAGGAGGATTTAAAGACGTTTTAAATAAATTAACTTCTGGATGGATGTTTATTAAGTTTTATGAAGCCATTTACTAAAATGTAACATTTGTTTCAAAAGCCGCTCGAAACTTTCCTCTTGTGAACTATGGAAATTACTTTTATAATTGAAATGAGAAATACAGGCCAAAATGAAAGCATTCCTCATTGCCCAAGGCGCAGCCCTTGTAACTTTCTAAAAGAAAAAAAAGAAATTAATTGACTCTCTGCAGTGTTTTTGTTTTCCTTTGCATTGGTGAGGCGGGATGTGGTGCCCAACTGAGCTCTTTTCCCAGGAGCTTTGTATTTTCCAGGAGTCAGCCCTGAGCTAGAGAAGGGTCTCCTAGAGAGGGCAACCTCTTCCACTCCAGCTGGAACGTGCTCTGGGTTCCTGCACCGTCAGTGGTGGCTCCGCTGGGAGCATCCTGTCCCCCCCAAAACCCCACACATTGTGGATTTTCACCGCTGAACTGCAGCTCCATAGACAGTGGACTGAAAAGACACCTTTCAACAGAGCAGGGCTGAATACCAAATAAAAGGATCCATAAAATAAATGATTCGATTCTTTAATAATTGATGGTGCAGGGACAATAGAGGCTCCTGCTCTTCTCATCTGGAAGCAGCACCGAAACGCTTCCGGAGAGGCAGTGCGCTTTGGTTAGGTTTTAGAAGATGAAGTTTTCCAGGCACGAATGATTCCAAATATTTAAATTTTATTTTGTTGCTGCTTTCCAAGCAACCTTTCTCCCTGCCAGACATCAAAACAATAGGGTTGAATGGTTACAAACTAGGAAGGTTTTGTGTATTTTCCTAGTGCTGTTTCCCAACAGGACTTTATCCGCTGGCTGCAGGGAGTGTGGAGGTGACTGATTTTTGCTCATTAAGTGTAAAGACACTTTAATATAGTGGGCAATACCCAAGTGTTCTCGTCCCACAAAATTACATCTGCGTTAGAAAAATGGATGCCAGGGAGCAAATGGGTCATGTAAAAGGGGGAAGGTGGGAAGGGAAATCTCACCCATAAAGCACAGAAAACCTGCTTTGTTTTTAGCAACAAATTCTCCAGAGTGAGGGCTGCCTACTTCGGTGTGGACCTACAGATTTTGTTGCAATAAAGCCCTGACCTGCTCAGTTTTCTGGGCAAAGCTGCTACAGAAATGATGGCCAAGATACAACATTGTTAACATTTTCCCTGCAAGCGGGGAAAGCAAGTGTGAAGGACAAGTGTCCTGGTTTGGGCGGCACAGGGTTCATTTCTCTTTCAGTAATTTTACTTTTCACGGGCGACACAGGGTTCGTTTCTCTTTCAGTAATTTTGCTTTTCTATAAGGTCTCTTCTAATGCTTGGGAAAACTGCATTTTTAGAAGACTCTGGTGACTCAATTTGTGAAAATTGTGGCTTGTTACTCGGGAGAAGAGACCAGCCCCCACCTTGCTACAACCTCACCCAGGGAGGTGGTTGAGTCACCATCCCTATATGAAAACTGTGGCTCGTTACTCAGGAGAAAAGACCAGCCCCCACCTTGCTACAACCTCTATCACCCAGGGAGGTGGTTGAGTCACCATCCCTCAATGTGTTTAGCAGCTGTTTAGATGTGGTGTTGGGGATATGGTGTAGGGGAGAACTTTGTAGAGTAGGGTTGATGGTTGGACTTGATGATCTCAAGGGTCTTTTCCAACCTGAATGATTCTATGATTCTATGATTCTAACCTCCTTTCAGGAGATAGATGGGATTTCACCAGTTCAGACCACAACCAGGCAGCCCATGCTGTATGAGAGAGGTACCACTGCCGTTTGAAGCATAACCAGCCAAAGCCTTAAATTCAGATATTTATTTCTTAGGATCAATAAATGTCAAAATAAAATAAAATAAAATACCATACAGTACAAAGGCTATATCAGGAAATAACCATTTCATTACAGTTTGGTCAGTAAATACAGTATCAATAACAGCATGTTACATCGAAAGAGTGTTTCCCATGGCTACATAAAAGGTTTTCACACCCTCTTTTTTCCCTTTGTCACAGAAAATATTACAAAGGAGACGCTGACACACTTTTAACATTCTTTTTTTTTTTTTCCCATTGCGCAACAGGCCACAGAAAATAAAGCACATCGACATCTTGTATTTCAGAAAAAAAACAAAAAAAAGGGTGCACTTTAAAAAATATCTGCCATAAATACAATATGTGCAGGACTATCAGGTGGCACGGCTGGGGAAGGACTCTTGATCACAAAGCCAGGACACAGCATCATGACATTTCGGGTTAGCAATTTCTGTTTTCCTACCGAACGAATCCAGACCGAGAGCAGAAGAACTTTGTTGAGCTGCAATGTTTAGAACTGGATGGAGCTCAAGAAGATACAGCTTTGTTTAAAACAGCTCCCGAACATCACAGCCAGGATGGTCTGAGACTGAGACTCAAGGGACTCGAGACCCTGAGGGCCGGTACCTGTGGTACCAGAGGGCAGGTACCGATGGGGCCACGCAGAGGATGGGCTCAAACCCAACACCAGCTGCCAGCAGCAGCAGCACGTCTCGGGGCTGCCTTTCACTAAACACTTGATGCTCTAACTGCAAAAAGTCCTGCTATGGTTGTGCTCACAGCACGTGTCCTGCTCACCCTCCTCACCAACTCCTCCGTTTAGTTTTTGAAGCGAGGTCTCACACGCTTTGCAAAGAAAAAAAGGCAAGCTCAGCTGAGGGTTCCAGCTGGGCCTCTGGTGAAAAAGTCCTGTCTGGGGGGAAAATTCCAAACAGACTTTGTAAATCTTGATTTCACTCACTGCCAAACAGACGGCCCTGAATGAAAACACTGTGAAGGGAAACAAAACCTCTAAATAATACTTGAAGAGGTCACTAGACAGACTCTCTTCAGGTGGGAACGCCTCAGGACCCTTCCGGCAGCACTTCCCATCTCTGGGGTCAACAGATTTTTATTTTTTTTTCAGTTGAAACAAACAGTTCAAAACACTTATAGGAAATTTGCATAGATTAACATCGTGCCACACCAACGCTCACCTCTCTGCCCCAGCAGAGAGTTCAGACACGACAGGAACACAAAGATGGGAGCATGTGTGGCAAAAGCCACTTTCACTCAATTGGGTTTAAGGCTAAACCTTGTTGGGTTAGGAGTTCAGCCGTTGTTAAAAGATATGGAAAGAACCATTCCTCTGGTATATACTGGACAGTTCTACCTTTTTCCTCTCTACAGAACCATGGGATCCTGCAGTGAGTTGTCCTCAATTCCTTGAGCTCAAGGGAATTAAATTTCCAGGTGGAATGTAACAGAACTAAGCGAGGAGCGGAGAGGGGATGAAATCAGCTGTAACTTAGACTTTTCAGCTCAAGGTAGTCAGATTTGGCCAGTGGGAGAGGTAGCTTTGAGCTGCAATCTCAGGTTAAGGCCATAGGCTCGGGTCTGCTCCCGTGTCAAACTGCGGGAACGGAGCTGCAGAAGCCAGCAAACCACTTGGATAAATCCCCCCACATAGTCAGCTCTTCAGGACTCGAGTGGCCCAACAAACACTGGGGAAAGACTTTATGATAAGTTCATTTTTACTCCAGCTTGTTCCCGTTTTCATGTCAAACCACAAATAAACCTACCATTTTCTCTGAGCTGTGATCAAATACTCTGTACGCTGCCAGTGTGTCTCAGAAATGAAAATCCACGCCAAGCATCTTACGTGAAACAACAATTTTTGTACAGTGTCTTCTAAGATAATCAAGCACATTTCAGCAGGTTGGTGTTGAACAAATATATTAATAATGTTTAACATTTTCAAAGCGACTAAGACAGGCAGGATTTTAAATCCTACTGAAAGTCAAAGCAACACACGGTTACAGCTTCTGTGGGAGGTTTCAGAAACCGCCTCCCAGCTGTTGACTCTATTCAGAGGTGAAGTTAAAAAACCTGGGTCCTCTCCAGAAACACTGGAAGTCTCTTGCCCAGAAGGCCAATGTTAAGTGTGTGACATTAAGACTCCTCTTCCTCTGCTCTTTGTGCCTGGACCTTCCCACAGGGCAGCACATACAAGTCTTCCAGAGCTTCCTCTTCGAACCTGTACAAGCCATTTCTAACACACACATCAATAACATTTGCTGGTTCCTCACAGATTTCCTTCCAATGAGATCAGTCTCCTTTTTGATTTTTTTTTCATGTGTTTCATGTATGTCATTACCTGTTTTTCTTGCCAAAGAGGAGTCAACTGTGCACGAGCAACAAAAGTGCTTTGTCAAATATAATCTCTGCCCTCTGTTTGGTACAAGCGGGGCAAGAAATTAAAAGAAGGCATGACAGGATGGAGCTTGTAGTTTGGCTGAATCAGTAGAAACTAATGCCCCACTGATTTCTATTTTGAGCCCTTTCTTTTTGGGGTGGTTCTGTACTAGGCATTAAAATAATCTCCCATCCCTGGCAGGTGTGGTTGGAGGTCATGGCTGATGGTAGCCCAATCTACCATGGTACCTAACTCTGTAGCAAGGTTCTAAATGCCTTGGAAGTAGTATCCATCCCTCACAACTCACAGCAAATGCCCCACAAGTGTTTTCTCTGTGCCCTGAACCCAATAGGGCCTAACCCATGAGATACCACATCTCTAGCAGAAGTCAGTGGTACCCAGTGGACCAGTAACTGGTCTCCACCATTGTGTGATGGTTCACTGGGGACAAATCCACACCTCCAGCATTGAGACTTGTTACGTACCAAGGGTGCTCATTAGTTGGAGAGTGACAGGGTAGGGGCAAAGGCCAGAAAGCTGAAATGAGCCAAGTGACTCTTTTATCTTGTCATCATAAAGAGGCAAGCCCTGCTGTCCTGGTGAAGTGTGGTGTGAAAGGGGACACACAGTCACCACCAGCAAAACCAGAGCAGAGGTTACACAGGATGACTGCTTGGTTCCAGCTTCCTGCAGGTGATGTGACAGCGGAGAAAGACCTTAAGCTTCTCCCAGAGGCCTGTGATTTCTGGTGCTAAAGGCTCTGGAGCAATTTGCTGCATCACATAGTGGGCTGTTGGAGGTGGAACCATATGGGAGAAAAGCTGACAGTCCCTATCCTGGCCAGCTGAGAAATGTCAAAGAGAATTTTCAGGTCTTGTCTCTGTTCCTCTGGCTAAAAGAAAGCGGGTTTAGAGCTAAGGATCCCCAGTTTAGACCTTCTTGTGTTCTTTATTTGCACTATCTGAAGATCTGTGTGTGCAGATTCGTGTGCCAACAGGTCTGGTAGCAAAAAGAAATAAAAGTAAAGGTAGAATAAGAGGTGCTGCTGCCTACAACCACCTTATAAGTTGTCAGCCTTGTGAAAATGGTGAGGAAACAAGCAAAACAGGAATAAGAATGGGAGAAATCTGAAGGTCCCACAGAATGGGGGCAGGTTGCTCTTATCTCAGCAGCCTGGAGCCCTCAGGAGCCTGGAGTTTTCTCATCTCAATGCTGGGCAGCTAACTGCTCTCCTTGATAAAAAATAGAATTTGGCTGTATGGCAACAGTAAAATTTTCCATTTCTGTTAATTTTCAGCACTCCAGTTGGACAGAGTTTCTGCATTCTTTGCTAGAGGCTTTATAATTCATTGGTGTTGCAGTACCAATACCTGCGAGAGAGGGGCTTCACTGTGCTGGGCATTACATGCCCTACAGTAAAAGATGCCCCCCATGTCCCCAGGCCACAGCCACCCCAATCTAGGTAAGGCATCATCTGTTGTTATTTAATTTCAAGGAGCCAGAGCGGCTCTCTTGAGCACCTCGGTCATATTAATCGTAATTGAGACATATCTCTGGAACACCCATCTGGCTCCCTGAGTTTTCACTCCTTGTCCATTGAACATCCCTTAGATGAGCATGTCCATTCTCCAAAAACATCCCTCTCTGGTTCAAAACTGCTTTCTCCTCATCAGACTCTCTGCTCGGTGCCACCAAGAGACGTGATCTCAAACTCTTGGATGGGAACATGGCATCTCTGCACTGAGAAAAGGATGAAATGCAGCACGGTTTTGCCTAAGTTTAACACATTTTGGCTTCCCAGTTAACACCACACCTGGACTTATGCCAGACTGAAGTTACAAAACGTGTAGACATTACTCACAAGAGGCAAGGCCAATGCTTTAAAATAACCCCGAAGTTACTGGCAACACAAAGCCTATTTTTCCAACAAAAATGACTTTGCTAAACACATTTGTGTTACGTGAATTCGGAGACCATGCACGACAGTCACAGAGGCCTCTCTCAAGTTTTGACTCCACGATGAAGTGCATTTCCCTTCCTCCTTTGGCTTCAGTATGTAGTTTCCCTTGTGACCTGGCTGGAAAATGTGTGGTTGCTGGAGATGCTGTTGGATTTCCTGGTGAAGGCCAGTCGCTTCTTCTTCTTCCTCCATGGCAGGCACAGGAGTGTGAGTGTGGAGACGAAGATCTGTCGGAAGTTGGCGGACACCAGGTTGTAGAGGATGGGGTTGATTGCTGAACTGACGTAGAAGAGGACGTTTGTCAGCATGTAGAAGTAGTGGTAGAAGTTGTAAAGGAAACTGCAAGGACAGATGAGAGATAAACATCTAAATAGATGAAGATGCAGAGAGCTGAAATGATTCAAAGTCACAAGGATGAGAAAAACATGAGCTGACCTTTCTCGGGACATGGGCTGACCAATGGTGCATGAGCCACCAGGAAAACAGCTCTGTTTTCAACTGGGACTGGCCAAGAACAGGTCAATGCCTCTACAGAGGTTTTACCCCAATCACTAACAGTTAGAAACTGATTTATGCTCTGGGTCCGGATGGGATATTTACCTTCTGCGTTCATTTTGTCGTTGAGAATAGACATGTCTGAAACTGAGAAGCCAGATGGAAATTCGTTTCCGTGTCATGCATATACATTAGCTTGACTTTTCTGGCTGCAGTTCTGGTCTTCAGAGCCTGCAGAAGAGCCAAGATCCAGTACCAGATGCAGCTCCCCCCCAGCAGTGAGAGCACCATCAGCTCATTCAGTGTGTCCCGATTTGTCTGTAATCTGGAATAGTATTCCCTATTCTGGGACAAACTGATGACAGCATCGTTCAAAACGTATCCCGACCGTCACAATATGATGTTTTCAACTAGAATTTGTTGAAAATGCTTAGTTATTTTATTTATTTTTTTCTTTTGGAAATATCTTTCCTTGAGACAACCGAGATCAACAGCTCTGAGCTGGTAAAGGGTTTATAAACGACGTGGGACTCATTTTCAGGAAGATGTTCCCCAGGATCATTTATCTCAGTGGAAACTGTAGACCTTTTTTGTTAGTCTGAGCGCTGTCTAGCAAAAGATGAATCGACGTGTGCTGGAGTCCATCACCAATCCCTCCACACCCCCTCAGCACTGCCAAGTACTGCCTGGCCCATCCAGCTCTGATGAGCAGAGCTTCTCTATAGAGTTGTGAAGAATTAATATCGCAAAAATTTCTCTTTTTCAGGGGCAGGCACACACACTTATAAATGAACACGTCAAGCTGCCTCAAGCTCTTGATTAGCTCCCATACTGATCTCTCACCATTCACAATATGCCTGTAAATTCAATGTTCTCCTAAAATCGCTCATGGCTTTTAAAAGAAGACGAAAAAAAAATGTGAATGCAACCACAATGCATAAATTCACACTAACTGCAGACAGACTTCTCTGCCCTTCTTGCTCAAAGCAAAGGTGGTTGTTACATAAATGATTGGTGCTTTAAGTGCTTTTCATATCAGAAAGCAAACAAGAAACAACAGTTTGTCCCAGTGTGTGCCTGGAGCTCTGCTTTCCCGATTGGAGATAGACTTTGGTTTTTACTACGGATGGATGTACAATTCCATTCAGCAGACTGCTGTATTGTAAATTACTAGTTTTTGTGCTTGGAGGTTATGAAATTTTAATGTCTTGTAGTTGCTCTGCTTCTTTTGGCATTGTAGGCTTTTCTTTTCCTGTTCATTGCAGGAAACAGAGCGGGTCCCAGAGACGAGGGACGTAACACCATGGGAGGAAAGACACATTTTTCACTGAGCGCGTCTCTCGGCACCTCGGGCTGCCTGGCTGTATATCCCCAGACAGCATTGATGCTTAATTGCTTATTTAAAATGAATAATGAGTTCTGTGGCTACTCTGCTGAGGAACCTGGCCCGACGCAGCAGAAAGGCTGCACGAAGCAGTTTGTGTGCCCTCACACATCTGTGAATGGCACACGTAGGCGTGCAATTATCCCTCAATTCTCTGAGAATCGGGACATTTTCTAATCAGCGACAACCGCCAGTATTTAATTTTGATCCACTCCCTGCAAACCCCGGTAAATAACCTGCCCCAGACCCAGTGAGCAGCGCAGTTATTTCCCCACCTGTGTAATCTCTGCTGTCACTAAGGAAATGTGGTGCTGGGGAGGTAAATTGTGTGTCGACGGGAGCTGCTCCATCACAGGGCCAGTGATCGATATCTCTGCCACGGAGACAGCCATCCACTTCGGGTGTATGAACCCCCCCTGCCCAAATGTCATCTCATCAAGGGCTGTCAGTGGGGAATATCCATCACCGGCGAGGCTGTGGTTGCAGCCACAGGAGAAGGAAGAACATGATGATGCATCTTGGCTCGAGCTAATGCTGCTGTCACCCACATCTGGGGGAGTCAGATCTGTCCTGATTTGAGCCACCACACAGGATTAATTTCTCTTTCAGTAATTTTACTTTTCCCTAATTCTAGGAAAACTGCATTTTTAGAAGACTTCAGTGCCTCAATTTGTGAAAATATTTACTTTACAGCCAGCTCTGGTGAGCAGGATTCAAGGTCTCAGTGTTTTCGAGCCTTGCCTGGTGTGAGGATGAGGAGGAGTGAGACCCAGGCAGTTGACCCAAGCTGCCAACAGGGTTATTTCATCGGTGTGAGGATGAGGAGGAGTGAGACCTGGGCACTTGCCCCAAGCTGCCAACAGGGTTATTTCATACCACAAACGTCACATTCAATAGAAATTAGGAAGTTTGCTGAGGAGTTCTCTCTCTCTCCTGTGATGGAATGGGCTGGGGATAGTCCTTGTATATTTTATATTGGTATCCAGAATAATATTGGTTCTTTAGTATTATTGATGTTAAATATTTTGTCTTATTTATTACATCTGTTTACATTTTGACCCTCGGGTTTCCTTGTTTTGCCCCTATTCCCCTTCCCCGGTGGGGAAGAAGTCATCAGGTGATAGAAAAATTGTCTAAATGACAATAAATTGTTGTGGTTTCTTCAAACCATAACAAGATGATACTACTAGGACTCTCAATTTGGCTCCCAAACATGGTAAGAAATCCAAAACATAAAACCAAACCAACAGTTAGGAGGCTGAGTCTCCCAAACATGGTAAGAAATCAAAAAAAAATAAAACCAAACCAACAGTTAGGAGGCTGAGGCTTTAACCCCTCGGGTGCAGAACGCCTTTGCTCCCAGATCCCACACCTCCATCCCCAAGTCTGTGGGTGCCCCCAGCAGCCCCAGCCTGGCCTGGGGAGGGGGGGAACTTCATCCCCCTCCTGGTGACTCACTCTGTCCAGTGACTGGAGGGGACGTAGCAGAACATGAGACGCCGGATGTGATAAGGGAGCCAGCAGACCACGAAGGCAATCACCACGGCACCTGTGAGGATGGAAAAAAACCCATTACTTTTAATGAGCAATTCCTCATCGGGGAGGGGTGAGGGTGGAAAAGGGACCTGTTTGTGTGGCGTTTGTGGCTTTCCTGAGGACCCACTTTGTTCTTCTATTGCCGTTGTGCAAGAAATTAATAACCCTGAGGGACAACCAGCCTGCGAATGCCTGTAAAAATGAGTATAACAGAAATAATAGAAAAAAGCACTAAGCAGGGGGGCAGTGACACTGTGAGCACGAGAAGGCAGGACACAGACAAAGGAGCCTGGTTCAGACACTGGCTTAAACGAAACCGAGGACACAGACAAAGGAGCGTCGGTGCCTGGTTCAGACACTGGCTTAAACGAAACCGTATTTGCATCTCTCCTTGTGTTTCATGCCCTCGTAGCACCGGGTCTTTTGTCCAAAGTACCGTCAGAGACACTTTGTGTATGTTTTTCACCCAGGTAGACAGGGAGCCAGGAACACTCTAATCCCATTAGTTGGTTACGCGGAGGCTCCGGCCGCTCTCCCCACGGAGCTGGGGTCATTAAACAGCCTCAGGAGCTGGGCTGGTCCTTTTGTTTTACCTTTGTGCAGCACCTGAGATGGTGCTGAGATGGTGGTGATTACAGGAGGTTTGGGTCTGGACATTGCCATACTAAAAATGATTAATTAAAGGGTAAGGAGGAAAGATGATGTGTTTTTTTTTCCTTTCCAGTTTCTAGCCAAGGGACGTTGAACAATGGAAAATAATATGCAACAACTCTGAAGGGTAAAAGTGCTGTTGGTAGAGTGCGTTTGTCAGTCTAGGTTAAAAAGTAGATATATCAGGCAATCAAGGGAAAGATTTCTTTCCTTTTGTAATATGCATTTCAACCTCGGTATGAAATGACAGGATTCTGGCAGAATCCTAGCAGGAAATAAAGAAATCTCAGTTAAAACGTAACACAATAAAACACAAGAAGAAAATCAAGGCTAAATAAAATAATTATGTTAATTTTTTATCCCAAATTTGCTCTACAGAGAGCAAGGGCCGCATCACTCTTGTCCTTTATGTGACCTGTGAAGGGCTTAGAGGCACCAAAGCTCTCTCAGAGAGCTACCCCAGTGCAATGTGGATTTGGCTCATGGAGGCAAAGGCTGATTTTCCCTCTGCCTTAGGACTGAGAACATTTCTGTGGGTATGTCCCAAACCCAAACACTGTCTTTCCACAGGGACTATGCCGTAGCTCGTAGAGGAGATATGCAGATGTATTTCCCTTGAAAAATGCTGTCCAGGAGGAGCAAGTCTGGCTGTGGTTGCATCTCCCCCTCACCGTCCCTCAGCCAAGAGCCACTGGGGAGGCTTCAGCAGCAGCACGGGGAGCAAAGTGTGTCCAGCTTTTGTGGGTGTCATCACTAACAGAGTCACTGCCCAATTTGTACAGAAATTAAATAATTCCTGCTGCCCAGCTCTGTACTCGCAGCCTTCAACGCCTTGTGTGATGTCTCTTATTAAACACATAACTAATAACAGAGATGGTTATATTCTTTTAGCATCAGCCTGCACAGTGTATGAGAGCATCTTCCAGGAATGCTGCAAAAGCCATTTATCCAATAAAGTTGTAGGCAACTGAAGGGACATGTTTTGGAAAGAAGGCCAGAGGCTCTGTTTTTATTCTCCTGTTCAAGTGAATTCATTATTTCAGTCTGAATATTTTGGGCTGCTACATGGCCATTGTGATTGCAGATGTAATTCATCACTCGACGGCCTGCAGCTCTGCAGACGCCGTCAAGTGAATGAATCTGACCCACGTCCAATCCTGCCCTGAGGAGATTTGCTGGGACTTTGATGGGGAGAGCCCCTGAATGACAGACACATGGCACGTCATAATTTTTGCAGAACCCTCTGTCACGGGCGCTTCCCAGCCCTCACCCCTGCGTGCAGCATTTTAAGAACAGCAGGATCTGGATTCTTTCTACAGCCAGTTGTAGGAGTCCCACACACCTGCCTGTTAAATTTACCAACACACTGCATGAAAGTGTTTTTCTCCCTTCAGAGGATCTCTGCTTCTGTTGCTCAGACAATGCCGTGCCAAATAACACGGAGGCAGGGACCAGGAGCAGCAAAAACACACATTGAGAGAAATATCTGCCTGACTTGAGCAAATGAACAGTCAATTTAGTAATCTGTGGTAATTCTGCAGTATCACATGCAATCACTCTGCAATTAAAACTCGATTAAACACATAGCTGAGTGCGTTGGAGACAGTTATGGTCTGATTTGGAAGTCCCAGCTGGGAAGCACGCTGTGTGAGTCTGTGCCACCAGCCTCTGCCGCGCAGATTAGGGGACCCTGACCTGCTTTTGTCACCCTTAATCTGCATGTTTCAATCTTATCATGCAGGGGATCAAGCAGATTTAGGGTGGCAATCCTGCCCTGTTGCTTCTCCTCCCCAGGGATGAATATGAAACGTGGGAATGTGTTAACTTTTGCCTAATACAGAATGAAAAGCATCCTTCTCACCGAGATACCTGGTGGCTTTTGCTGCTCTCTTGTACCTTCCTGAGCACATGGTTATCAAAACAGATGAGCTGTAAAACAAATTCTGGGCAAAGTTGAGTTTTTTTATCATTTTTATCAGCTTCTAGGACGTGTTCTCCATTATCAAAGGCTTAACTCAGGGGTTTCTTTGGTGGAGCAAGATGGAGCAGGTCAGCCTGCTGGAGCTGCAGGGGAAGGGTTTGACCCAATGCCTGGTGGGGTTGTATGTCCAGGATGGTGTTTATGAGGCTGGAGACTAAAAACTAACTAAAAATAAACCAGATTCATCCCTCACTTCTAATTAATTCAATGCAGATTTAATAAGAGCAGGGTTGCTCCATGAAGTTCTGTTTTGAGCAAACAAGGTGCCAAAGCTGTGGATCAGCCCCGGGCTGGGGAACGGAGAGGGGACCCAAGCAAACTGTCCCTGGTGCAACAGGGAATGATCCTTCCACTGAGCTGAGTCTTCTTTTCCCTTCTAAATCAAATTCCCAATTTAAATGTGTATTAAAACCTGAATTATTGCATCCTGTGACTTTCTGTTTTGTCTGATAATGGCTGTATTCTCTGTTTGAGCCACATCCCAAGGAAGAAGGGGAGAGAGGGAGGAGGGCAGCAGCAGATGAGCCCTTGTTTGTTTATTGTGCAGGAAATCCTGTGAGAGGGAAACATGAATTTTGAGTGACAGCTTTTTCATTGTGCAAAAGTAGATTTAAAGCGTGCCAGTCTTGATTTTCAAACTAAACTGGATGTGGAAGCAATCCTGGAAGTTAAATTACATTAGCTTGCACTGTGTATTTTATTTTACCTTGTGTGTATCCTGTGGCTGAGGCTGGGAGACAGCCCTTCTCCACAGCCAACATCTCGAAAGGCTCACGTTGGGTTAGAATGAGCATGGAGCAATATATCGTGTGAAAAAAGACCACGGCGAGTGCTTGGTGGCAGGTTTGACTGAGCACAGGAGCCATGCTCAGGAGGGATTTTCATCCCCCCATCCCTCTTTGGGGCATCTGAGGCTTGGCGTGACTCGGAGCACCAGGATGGCGATGGAAAATGTGCCACTGCTACCGACTCACATGGGACCGTGGGGATGTGCTGCAGTACAAAGAACTTGGCTGGTGTTTTCCTCCTCACTTTGGCTCTTCTATCCCCTCTGGGGTCGTGCTGAGTCACAGCTCTGCGGCTCCGGGGTGGCCCTTGGAGAGGGCATCCCTCTGTCCTCTCCTCCTTTCCTCCATGAGAGAGAGAAAAGAGATGCTACTCCCTCTTTTAACCACCTTGGCTATCGCTTAGACCTCCAGAGAAGCTCAGAACCATCCTTCCTCGAAAGGTTTTTTCCAGGTTATTTTGGCCAATATATTTCTTTTTCTCTATGTTTCAAAGGGAGCTGAATCACATACAGCTGGGGAACAGCATGCTGTGATTTCTGAGCAAAGGCAGGAGCTGCTTGTGTCTGTGCTGACCCACCTGAACAACACCTCCCAGCCTTTTCTACGTTTCAGATCATCACTGGCCATATGAATCCAACACTGCCCAAGGAATGCACCCTCCATAGAATTGGGAGGGACCTTAAAGATCACCGAGTTCCAACCCCCTGCCCTGGGCAGGGACACCTCCCATGAGACCAGGTTGCTCAAAGTCCCTTCCAGCCTGGTCTTGAACACCTCCAGGGATGGTACAGAATAACACATCTGACAGTATTATGGGGCTCACATCAGGGATTTGCATCAATGCTGCTTTCTGGAGAAACACTCGTCGTGTATTCAAAGCTCCAGGGTTTTATGTATTTATTTAGTTGATGTAATTACAAGAGAATCTCTCACAATGGGGAGCAAGTGTCACCGTGCTGTTTGATGGGAGAGGTGGTAAAAGCTGGGCCAAGTGTAGATGTAGTGGGAACTGCCTCGTTAAACCTTGAGGCACTGTTTATATTAATGTGATGCTCTACCTGGCAGGCAATATTTATAGGCAATATTTATACCAGCAAGCCCCAAACTAGGGATTACGGGAGCTGCAAGGGTGGGTATGAGCCTAATAAAATTAAAACTGCTCAAGCTGGTATTTGGGTCACAAGGCTGCAGGAGAAAGGATTTCCATAAAAGTCGATAACAACCAGCAGAGTTTGGGGACCACCAGAATGCACCAGTAGTACTCAGGAGAGCAAAGAAGGAGAAACTGGGAATAGCAACACGCCTGGAGAGCCCCTGGCTCCTTTAGACACCACTGAAAACACTCAGCGTTTGCTGTATACAATCCCCTGTGCTCTTGCACATGTTACTGAGCAGTGTAAACATTAGATTTGACTCCCTAATTTCCATTCCCAGCAGCCAGAGATCTGCTTTTTATCTTTCTTTACCATTTTCCTTCTTTTTTTCCCACTCGTGTTTGGATTAAGGGGTAGAAGATGTTATCTTGCTTGAAAGGAGCCATGTTCCCCTAAATACTTCTTTGTTAATGCCTGCGAGACAGCAGAGTAAATAGGAAAAAAATTCGGCATGCAAACCCAATGTATCTTACTCAGATTATAATCTCCAGTCCTGATTTTCAATGGCTTCAGCTGACAGATTCGAAAATGGATGTGAATTCCTGCCCCTGCTCATGCTGGTGGTTAAACTTTCCACTGGCACTGGTTTTGCCCCTAATGAGCAGGGCAGAAGATGAAGGACAAAAGCAATCCCAAGAACAGGGTCCAAGCAGCACGTCTCTGATGACACAGTGCAAATGGGGGCGTCTTCTCCAGGTTCCTTCCAAGATAACTAATTTTTGGGAAGATAAAGAAGTTGCTTGATTCCTTTTAAACTGCCCAGGTGTTTGGAGTGGAAGGAAGAAGAAAGAAAATTTAATTTTGAGGGACAGAAAAGGACTCTCATCTTCTCCTGACCAGGTTCAAGGCTCTTTTTATTCAGTAAAATGAGCTATAACCCAAACTTGCATCCTCTGCAGCCCCTTTCTTCTCTCCAGTTCTGAGTTTCACGTGTCTTTTGTTCCTCCCTGAACGGTTTCTGCTGCAGAGGGACCCTGGGCTGTATTTATTGCATGCTTCTGCAGTGACTAAGACCTTGACCAGACTTCATGTTTGAAAACACATCAGTTTTAGCTTTTTAAACACTCATTTGGAGAGGGTTTAACACCTGGAAAATCCGCTTGCAGGGCATGACCAGCTCTTGAGCCGTTATCAGAGATGTAGCCGTGAGAGCCTGAACCCTGGCAGAAACACCTCTCCTGCAGTGACAGAGAAGGGACATGTCCTGGGAGAGGAGAAAAAAGAGTCTCCCTGTCCCGAGAGGTGCAGCCCTGGTCCCTCTCTGCTCCTCAGAGGGTGTTTATAGAGCTCTCCCACACCGCTCTCTTCACGTCGCTCGGCAGGCTGGAAAGTAAACCCACACGTACAAACATCTCTGGGCAGAGAAGGTCTCCCATCTTCTCCTGACCAGGTTCAAGGCTCTTTTTATTCAGTAAAATGAGCTATAACCCAAACTTGCATCCTCTGCAGCCCCTTTCTTCTCTCCAGTTCTGAGTTTCACGTGTCTTTTGTTCCTCCCTGAACGGTTTCTGCTGCAGAGGGACCCTGGGCTCTATTTATTGCATGCTTCTGCAGTGACTAAGACCTTGACCAGACTTCATGTTTGAAAACACATCAGTTTTAGCTTTTTAAACACTCATTTGGAGAGGGTTTAACACCTGGAAAATCCGCTTGCAGGGCATGACCAGCTCTTGAGCTGTTATCAGAGATGTAGCCGTGAGAGCCTGAACCCTGGCAGAAACACCTCTCCTGCAGTGACAGAGAAGGGACATGTCCTGGGAGAGGAGAAAAAAGAGTCTCCCTGTCCCGAGAGGTGCAGCCCTGGTCCCTCTCTGCTCCTCAGAGGGTGTTTATAGAGCTCTCCCACACCGCTCTCTTCACGTCGCTCGGCAGGCTGGAAAGTAAACCCACACGTACAAACATCTCTGGGAAATATATACAACTGTTCTATGGCTAATTTATCCTCCCGAATTTCTGTGTGACACTTCAGCTGTTAAACTCAGCTTCTACTGACGCTCAATGTCACTGGGGTTTTGCTGAACTCCACTTGGAGTTGCTCAGGCTTTTTATTATGGAGACAAACCGCTGTGAATTTAGTTCCTTTCTTGCAAAAGAAATGATTTCGTGGGCAAATCTGATTTCCTTAGAATACAGGAATTACAAAATACAACTGTTTAAGGAGCAGATTTTCAGACTGGTGCCCTTTTGTGTATTGTGGCTGCAGAGTATTTGCTATTTGTTATCCCTATTTGCGGGGTGGTTACAGTAAATCTCACAGCAATATTCTCCCCCTCAGACAGCTCCGACTGGGAACATCGGTGCAGAGAAATGAATGAACTCTTCAAAACATTTGTTCAGAAAGGGGCTTAGTAATGCAGAAATTAATGTAGGCTGCGTGGATACTTCATTAATACTTGGCATTTGTCGATTATTGAAGAAATGCAGAGTTAGAGTTTTAAAATTCTTAGAGATTTGGTAAAAAAATGTGGTTTGACCTCACGTCCTAAAATGGACCTAATGGAGGTATCACCCAGCCAGTTGTGGGAGACTGAAGGATATTCTTTTAATTGGCTAAACCTCTCTAAATGCTTTATAATTGCTTTCACTAAGCGGCTTCTGTAACGGAGCAAATGCTACCTGGAACCGATCACATTTTAATAGGCTCAGCCAGTGTCCACCCAGGGATGCGCAAAGCCTCCCCCTGATCTCCATCAGTTTGTCTCAACAGGGTTCTTGGGGCTCAGCTGTGCTGTTCGATAGCTCCTTCCTTCCATCCACAGCGGGATCCATCTGACAGAATCACAGAGTGACATGGGGTTGGAAGGGACCTCTGGAGATCATCCAGTCCAACCCCCTGCCACAGCAGGGTCACCCAGAGCAGGTCCCACAGGAATGTGTCCAGGTGGGTTTGGAATGTCTCCAGAGAAGGAGACTCCACCACCTCCCTGGGCAGCCTCTGCCAGGGCTCTGCCACCCTCACAGGAAAGAAGTTCCTCCTCATGTCTAGGTTGGAGTTCTTATATTCAAGTTTGTGCCCATTTCCTCTTGTCCTGTCCCTGGGCACCACTGAAAGAAGACTGGCCCCATCCTCCTGACACCCACCCTTTAACTATTTATAAGCATTGATCAGTTCCACCCTCAGTCTTCTCTTCTCTAGACTAAAAAGACCCAAGTCCCTCAGCCTCTCCTCATAAGGGAGATGCTCCAGGCCCCTAACGGGCCTCTGATGGGCAGCTGGGGAGGTTTTAAAGGCTTCTTGGAAGAGAAAGGGCTGCAGGATGGTGTATTGATGGGGACAATTAGTCCCTGTCACAAAACCATCCCCTTGGGAGAAAATATGTCAGCCAAACAGCGCTTCCAGCTTGAACCAAACCATTTGGAAACATGAGATTGACTGAGATGGGGAAGATTTATATTGCCTCTCTCTGTCTGGACACAGTATGCCACTGTCTGGGCAGTGTACGTGAGGTTTTACCTGCTGAAAGTAGCTTATTCTGGAAGGGTGCGTGTGTGCATGTGTGTGTTTCAGATTTATTTAGGATGTTACCAGGTGGTTGGATGCGATCAGAGAAGCTTCACCCTTCCATGAAGCACCATGTAGCGCCCGAGAGACTCAGCTTCCCAGCTCTACAATGCAGCCAAGGAATCATAACAGCAACTGGAGGGGGTTTATAGCCAGGGAAATGGCAAGAATATCGGGTGGATGGAGGAGGGGGGTATTTCAGTGCAGACATTGCCCTCTTATCCCCACACAAGAGCTGGGAAGCTGCCAGAGCCTCCAGCTCTCTGAACCCTGATCCTCACACCTGGTGAAGGCCGGCAGCAGGGAGGAGGGAATTACAATCAGAAATCACATGCTTAATGAATTAACGAGCTGGCTCCCAGGCAGCAGGGCTGACTCCTTCCTTGATCCTGATCTCCCTAATTATTTTGTACATGACCGAAGTCAGACCAAGCCAAGAAACCACATAAATGCTGGCAAAGAGGAGGAAAATGGTGTTGTGGGTATTCTGAATGAAGCTCTTAGCCTGACCGCTTTTAGTTCCTATTTCAGTGTAAATAAATTCATAATCTCAGTAGATCTGGAGGGAGGAGGAAAGGTGTTTGCTGCTCTGATCTCATCCAACAGCTCCGCACACCATGAAAGGCACAAGATTCTTTTCTGAGCACTAGTTTTACAAGTTCTGAAACATTTCACTCTTAAAACAAACCCAGGCTCTCTGCACTTCAGGTCAAGGTTCTCTTTTAGAAATGGAAAATACTTTGACCCCCATGAAGCTCTGATTTTGTGCCAACAGTTTTATTAGTGTGGACAAGTGTCCTTTTCTTTTCCCAGCCTCTTCCATAAACTAGCCTAGACTGTGTACATGGTTTTGGCTGCTGCGGATCCTGGGATAAATCCTGCATGTCCTTGTTTATTTTTTGCTACATTTCAGACACCTCTGAGGCCTGGCTTATTTAAAAAAAAAAAAAAAAAAAAAGAAGTTGAGAGGAACAGGTGACAAAAGTAAATGTGAATCAAGCACCTCCACTAATCAAGTGCATCTGAAAAACGAGACGAAGCAGGATTTCACTTGCTCTTCCTCCATAAAAAAAAGCCTTTTCTGGCTGCTGTGGTGACACAGACAAAACTGAGGGTGGGGTTCTTATTTGCTGGATCTTCCTCAGCCCAGAAAAGGACCAAGTGGCTGCTCTCTCTCTGCCTTCCCCAGCAGGGCAGGGAGCTCGCTGGCACTGGGGAGATGCACGTGGTGTTTGGGAGCCGCTTCTGACCCGCTTTTGCACCATTTCAGGCTCCAGACTCTCGCTTTTATTAACTTTTCTCAGCTTTTGGAGTGCATAACAAAAGGAAAAATTTGCCTGGAGAAGAAGGAGGAGATGAAAATTAAGCTTATTGTTTGGAGGAAGAAGGGCTGTTTTCCAGTGCCTCGGAGGAAACGTGGAGCTGCTGGTGAGGGATGCTCTTCCACCACCACCCAGCAATGCCCGGGGAGCGGCGGGTGCGGATTTAGGTCTCTCTGTTATTATTCATGAAGAGCTCTCTCCTCCTGATGGTAAAAGGGTATACAATACTAAAAGGAGAGAGAGAGAGAGAGGTGTGAGATGTTGTAGCCCAGGTGAGAAAAGGCAGCTCCTCACTTAATGGCAGCAGGGAGAAGCGTTAAGAAATAGAAAAGGATAGCAGGGAGCCCAGGGGCTTCCTCAGCCCCATCCTGGTGGGCTCAGAGCCAAAGCAGGGCTCCCTTCTTATCCCTGGGTGGATGATGGTTAACTGGGGTGCAGGGGGAGTAAATAACCACAGCCCACCCACATAATTATGGGGAATTAAATGTTTTCTGGGTTTTTCTCTCCTTTTTTTCTTGGAGGCATTTCCCAGCATGGTGGCTTGTCTACAGCAGGGACATAGCGCCCGGCGTGGGATGCATCCCTCGTGAAAAACAACTGGGAAAAGCTCCTGGACGTTCTTGGTGCCTTCTCAAGGGATTTCTTTGGCCTGGGGGACGTCACGTGCAGGACAGGAACAGGGGAATTCTGTCACTGCAGACAAGACAGCCATCGTCCCTGCTCACTGTCTCGCGTCAGGTTTTCAAGTGTGCAGTGGAGTTATTTCTGGGTTATTATAAAGCATCAGGTGTATTGGATTACGTGAACATTGCTTTGCTATCAAATCAGTGTTGCTATCATCAGAGTTCTAAAGAGGAGAAACACTAGGAAGAGTCTGATTTGATCAAAATTTTTTTTTTCAATATCTGAGTCATTGGGCCTTTTTTTTTCCTAACAGAGAGAGGAAAATTGAAATCTGAATTAAAGCTGTGATTGATGGCAAGAAACTCTTTTCTCTTTTCTGTGTATCTTCAGGGGAAAACTGATTTTCCACACACTTCTAATGAAGCAAAAAACACCTTCAGAGCATCTCCTGCTTTTACCTTGGAAGATGGGGAAGGAAAAACCACCAACACCGGGTTTCTAAGTCTTTGCTTGCAACAGAACAGAGAAATTTGCACATCTAATTTAGCACGGCCAATGCTAGTGGGGCTGCGTACCCTGTGCTGTGTGTCCACTCCAGCTGATCTGCTCCACCCCAATCCCACAAACCAAGTTGGGTTTTAAAACTACATCAGTCCCCCGGTCACAATCAGAGCCTAAGACAGGCACCAGCCAAAAGAGAGGTGTTCAGGCTGGAGCTGGCCAGAAAAAGAATTAGGAAAATTTGATATTATCAAGTTGTTTCTATTTCACAGACCTGAAATATATTTTTTCCTTAAATCTGAAATGTTCATTTATCAGCTTCTCCCCCATTGAGCACAACTAATTAAATAATACTCAAATATCTCCTTAGATTCCTTTCTCTGTATGTTTGGGGTTCTTTTTATCCTTCAAGGGAAGATTAGGATGCAGAAAAGTGACTTGGTAGAAAAAGAGAGCAGTGGAAAATAGGCAGTAAAATTCCCTAGAGAACTCTTGGTGACTCAGCAAGAAGTAGCTGAAGAGGGAAAAAGACCAAGAGAACAAAGAAATTTATTTTTCAAAATCTGGGGGTTTGTGACAGGAATTGGACAATTTTGGCAAACATCAAAGCATTTGGGGGCAATTTGGACTTTGAAAGAGAGTTAATTTTCATTTAAAATACGTTTTGGGTGAAAGCATTTCCCAGTTTCAACCTCTTGGTCTTCAAACTGTATTGACTTAGACACCTCTAGCCGGTTCCTTGGCAAAAGACGCGGTTACTTACGCAGGACCCTGACGCCGTGCTTCAAGGCTTGCACGCGGCTGGGCTCCATGGACATGCTGAGCATGGTCTGCTGCCCACCGATGGTGCAGACCTGGTTTTCCTGGGCCGCCTGTTTGAACATGACCATGAGCTGGTTGGCGATGATGGTGTTGAGCACGGAAATGACCACCATGGGGAACACGAAGGAGATGAAAGTGTTGACCTGCGGGGAGAAGACGTGGCACGGTCAAGGGATGAGAAGGATCAGTGGAGCAGGAGATTGTGTTTTATTTCTCACAGCAACAGAGAAACAGCCTGTGGTGGAAACCTTCTCCCTCCTCTTACTGCGCTGCCTTTGGCTTTTGAAGGCTCATTGCACAGAGGGACAACTCAGCCACCGCTGACAGACATTCATTCGCGTGGGTCAACACTCAAAAAAGGCAAATTCATTTACGTCCAATTATGTTGTTTCCCCTTTTCAGTGCAGTTCATTGCCAGAAATGTCTCAACCGAAACATGCCATTGATCTTCCCATCTCACAAACAGCAGGATGCTGCTCAGCTTTCATTGTGCGTAGCGTGACTTCTAAATAACAGTATGTTACTGCATTTTTTCTTTATTATGAGCACTCTGAGATCTTTTTAACTTTCTTTTTACTGCCCTGTCCTTTCCTTGTAGATTTAATGACAGCGCTTTGTTATCTTGTAATTAAATTATCCAATAAACCTTGTGCCTTAAAGGATTAAAATTGATTGGCATAAACAAGTGGAAGTTGTAATGTTTTTAGTACAAATTATTTGATTACTACAGTTTTGATGAAATTAAATGGAGGATCAAATTAAGCAGTGATTGAATCAAGTGGAAGTCACTGCTCGTGTCAAATAAAAGCAGGAAGGCTTTGTGGGGGCATTATGGGCTGTTGAGGAACCCTGCTGGAGCTGAGCTTAGGGAATGGCAGCCCAGGGACATGGGAGAAGGTGCAGGGTTTGCCTGTGGCAAGGCTGGTCTGGTGGGACGATGGGCTGCCCTGACACCCTGAGGGGCTGGGGACCCATGGGGCTCCTCCTCTCTGCTCCCCGGCTCAGGACAGGGCTCAGCACATCACTGAGATGAGAGTGGGACCAACCAAAAACCCCTTAAATTTCCAAAATTTCAAAATATTAACAAGAATTAAACTGAGTGCTGCAATCCTGCTCTCCAAGCCAGCCCCACACCCCTCTGAAAAACCAGGAAAGCCTCATCTACAAATGGGTTCTCCATCTGCTGGGATGGAGATGTCCCCTCTCCACCACCTCAGCACACAAGCATTTGCCGTACACCCAGTACTTAGTGCAGATGTGTGGTCTCTTTGCTCTGGAGGGATTAAAAAATGCCAGAAATGAACGGAAAGATGGAGAAAGAATCCAACCCCACCCCCAGGATGCTACAGGGGATCCATAAAAGAAAGAACATAAGCATATGGGGAGCAGGTGCACTGGCAACCAGAAGCACTTAAGTTTCTTTGTTCGTAAGTTTGGGAAAGATGCAGCTCCTCTTTTGGTGAAGACAAGCAAGTGTTGTTGTTGCCAAAGTTTTCTTCAGATAGATGGAGTCTTTGTGCTCCAGAGCTCAATGCGTTTCGCAGAAGGACCAGCTGGGTTTTGTCTCTCGCAACCCACGTGGTGAGAACATCATCTCTCATTTATGCTGGCAATTATAATAGAGCTCCTCTGTGGACTGAGGAAATTCCTAGATATAACTTTGCCCTACCTACAAACTAGTCTCGTCTAATAGAATTACGCAGAACTCAAAAAGTCTTTTCTGAGCTTTCTTTATAGCCTCGATTCATTCTGTAATTGTGTTGTGAAGTCTTTAAAGAGCTTGGGAAATTGTCTAGAACAGCATTGACTTTCCCTTTTAAGAATCGTTATGGGAAAAGTGTGAAAATTGCATGCTTTCTATGAAAGGCTATATTTAAAGATTTTTCCCATGTCTTGTTTTGTACCAAAACTCTCCTATAGTTAAAAAAAATAATCCATACGTTCCCCGAGGTAGAAGGTTTTAATTTGTGGAAAGAATTGTTTGCAAACACAAACTCTCGGGGATGATAAAGGCTAGGAAAGCTGATCCCCCTCCTCCAAACTCTCTGTGTTCAGTGGTTTTTTGTTTTTTTTTTATTGGAGAGGTGCTTACTGGGTTGTGTGAGTCCAGACCCCAGCACACGTCAGTGCTGCGACACTTCATTTGCAGGTGACTTTGCACGCTGCGGGAGCTGCTGCCTCTTCAAAGCCAGTGGAAAGTTTCCAAGAGGAGCTGGACTGGGATCCCAGGGCTACACAGTCAAAGGTCTTCGGGGGGAGGAAGACTTGTAGAGGTGTTTAGTGGGATTTTTTACAGCATTGAAAACTCCTAACGTCAGTGGGACTGAAGTGGTTATGGCCATTAGGGAACACCTGTGGGAGGCTTCGAGTCCTTATATCCCTGTACAGACCACTCTGGGAGTGTGCCCAGAGCTCTGGCCCTGGGAAAGAGGATTTAGACAGTGTCCAGGTTCATTTTTGACCTGAAAGTCTCTGGCTTTGTGTTGGCTTGCCATGGAAAAGACAGCTTATGTGGTACTGGATCTAAACTAATTCTATATTCAGGCTTGTTCGGAGGCACAAGCAGAGCAGTCTGGCCATCTCTCTGCTGTCCCCAAGTGTGGTGCAGTCCCATTCTCCTATCTATTAAAATTCAGGTGTTTGATTTGGTGTAAATCCACCAGACCCAAGGTTTCTGCTCCGCACCGTGACGGGCAGCGTGAGCACAGTGCAGAAGCACA
Source organism: Calidris pugnax (assembly GCF_001431845.1). NCBI lineage: Eukaryota > Metazoa > Chordata > Aves > Charadriiformes > Scolopacidae > Calidris > Calidris pugnax. The sequence goes on from NW_015090780.1 coordinate 3,255,232, forward strand.
AAGCTCTGCATAGAAGGGCTTAGCACTGGCTGCTTTCTAGTGTAAAAGAACAATGCCACAATCTGTGTGCTAAATCCTCAGGAAAAAAAACCAAACAAACAAAAAATAAAGAAAATCCAATACTGCAATGTTTGCCACTGGCAGGAGAGAATGAAACACTAACCCACTTCCATGCTGCTGTGGCTTCTGTAATCAGCACAGTCCTAAAAGCCATTCAAACACCCATCTGGCAGCATCTGTGGGATGGGATTAGTCCTCGGCACCAAATTGTGTTTTGTCTCGTGGAGAAGAGCACCCTTCCCTTCCAGCCCTGCCTGAGCAGAAGCACTCAGAGACCTGAGTCACTCATCGTCTGCCTCATCGGGACAGGGACGACGCGGATGAGGGTGAGCTCCCAGCTGAAACATGACACATTGAAATTACGCAGGGTTTTGCAGGACAGAGAAGACAGAGCAGATCTGGGGATAGGGCTTCATAAGCTCATGAGAAGACAAATGGAAATTTATGTAAATTGTCACACTTCTGGAAGGGAAAAAATGCAGTTATCAGCCTCTCTTGGTCAGCTCAACGAAAATCTGATCCGTATGAGACTAGAGGATTCAGCATGACGTGAGTTCTTCTCTTCCTTCCAAACAGGAGTGTGGGAGAGACACGGGGGAAGTGACCAGGAAAATCAGGTGACACAAAAGCAGAAGCCAGTTCTTGGGGTTGTGACTCTTCCTGAATCTTTTGTACAGAAAGCTGCTCCCCTGGTTCTGCTGAGCTTCATGCTGATGTGATTTGCTATCGCCAAGTCGTCCTGCAAATTATTTGGCTGCTGTGGTTTCCCTGGGTTACCACTAAAAGCAGACATCAGCTCGCTCACAACTGTGAGGGAGAAGATGAGCGTGTAACTTCATGGAGGGACTCCCCAGAGGGCTTAAACGAGCCCTGTAAATCAGAAGTTTTGCAAACGTTTATTCTTTTGTGCTCTAAGGTGACTTCTGAAAGGACACGGACTCAGAGGCCACTTTGGAAGAAGATGGTTTTTCCATCCCTCCCACAAGCCTAGACTTTTGTCTTATACACATCAGAAGGGGAGGAGGGGAAATATTACATGTTACAGGTGTTTACAGGTCACCTTCAGTCCCAGCAAAATTCAGTCCCTTGAGCCACCAACTGTTCCCCTGGTCTGTCAGCACATGGCTTTGGAGGGATACAGAACTGTTAATGAGTGTTTGTAGATGTTTTATGAGGTCTTGAAGCACTTCACTTGTTAAAAGTTCAACGTTCGGCTAAAGGGTCTTCCTGGAGATACAGTAGCAAGTTCAACAGCTCCACTGAAAGTATTTATAATTTAAAAAAGCCAAGAACCAGAACTATTCATATTTTCATTGAAAGGGTTTTGATGAGAAAATGTTTCCTTACTTACATCATAAAAAGATTTTTGCACTCACAGCTGGTGTTTTCCCACAAATCAGCCTTTTTTCTAAACAAGTAAATAAGGTCCCACAAAGCAAATGATGGGTGAAGCTCCAGTGGCAGCAGCAGCACGGTGTGGTGCATCGCACTGGTGCGTCCCACGAAGCAGCAGCTGGGATCCCCCACCAGCAGGAGCAAGACCCCCAGAGCAGACATGGGGAGCAGCTGAGATTTAGGGACAATTTCAGCTCTGTGTTATGACAGCGGTTTTGTGGTAGAGACCAGAGATGTTCCCTCGTTGCCTGATAAAGAGGTGACAGCAGAGCCAAGCTCTTGGTCTCTGTCAGTGCCACGTCTCCGCAGCCGTGTCCCCTTCCAGCAGTGAGCTGGGACACTCAGAACAATTTTCCCCCCTTCCTCTTTGGGGGGGTGAGAAGGACAATTAAAATGGAGAGGAAAAATGTGGACGATGGTGAGCTGGCAAGTCCTCACCTGGAGTGACTAAGCTTCTCTCATGCTTGGTTTCCCCGCAGCACGCCTGCCCGCCGGCTGGGAAATGCTATGAAACGGCTGCCAGCCTGCCCATTTTCTGCTGGGGAGGTTTTCTCACCACAGAGACTCTCCTCCGGTCCAGCCACCCCTCGAGGACATGCCTGGGGAAAGGGCTGAGAAGCCCAAAAGGAGCCGAAAGAATCTCAGGAGGAGATTTGTCTCCGCTGGTTTCCTGGAAGTGATGATGGAGAGGACGGAGGATGCAGGGTATCGTTTGATTCGTGGTTTTGAGCAAATCAATTAAACCACATAGCTGGGATTTAACAATGTACCACATTCTGGTTCACCTCATTTCCAATGGAAATGAAAAGTAAATTATCCTCCCCCTGACTGTGGAGGCAGTATTGTTAGCATATGTCAATCAGAAAAGCACATTCTGCTACATCAACATTCGGCTGCCAAAAAATCTTATTTGACTAAATGTACTTTACAAAATTACCAGTTATCTCACTCAGTGGCCGGAATTAGCATTTTTTTAACCACCCAGTGGATAATTTCGGCCTTTAATATGCACAGTGTCGCATTCCTGGATACGGCAACCTGCGGAAGACAAAGCAGCAAGGGGAAAGGCACACGGCGCTGGCAGGCCAAAAGGAGCATTTGGCAATGGCACGCGTGTTGGGTGTTCACAGGAAGCATCTGATGAAAAATCCAAAGGTTTTTTTTTCCCCCAGTAAAAAAATTACCATCTAATTAAACCCCATCTTTGCATAGCTTTACAAATTCCCATGCCAAGTACCTAGTGGTTATCAGCTAAATGCCATTGCTTAGATGCAACAGGGCAGGAGAGGTCTGCGTTTTGAGTGGTGGAAGAAAATAACAACTGCTTTTGTGACATGTACCTGCTGCAGGGAGGAATGTGGAAGCCAAAAGCCTGCGGCCTAGGAAGGAAATTCAGCTCTTGTGGAAATTTTTTGAGGAATTTTATTAATTTCAGAGTGCATTAGCATTAGGTTTCAGTAGAAAATCTTTCTGATCTTTCCTCTCCCTGATCATTTATTTAGTAAATATCTAAATTAAATCTAGAGATTCAACGAGGAAGCTTAGAAAAGAATGGAAGTGAGAGAATAAACTAAGGAATCTGAAATGTTCAAGTGAGTACCCAACACTAGTGGGGACCTGTGGTGGAGATCCAGGTGGTGGGATGCTGTATCCCATCATTTGCCTTATGGGTAAGCAAAGACAAAATCCACCTAATATTTTCTCTTTAAAACATTCTGAGAAATGGCCACAAAAGGCTCTGATTGTTATCATACCATAAGCCCTGTGCCTCTTCTACCCAGCTATAGGTGAGTATGGATGCCATACACCTTATCCAAGGTAACGGAGTGTGATGATATGAATTGCTCTAATCTCATCCCCCAGAGCTCCCCTGTTCCTCTCGGGGAGCGGTAAGTGCAGAGCAGAGATTGAGGAGCACCTTCACTCTGCCTTTTCCAAAGTGCTAAATATCAAACCCAGACATTTCAAATAAAGGTTACGGTGACGTGGAACATCGCTCACAGATACAGATATCTGACAGCAAAACGTTATGATCAGCCACAAATAATCAGAGCAAACATTGACACTAGGACACAGCTGTGGGGAAACAGGGGAGGGATGGCAGCCACAAGCAGCTAAACCTGTGGGAGTCAGGGCAGCGATGTGGGTGTGAGCCCCAGCTAAACACAGAGATAACCAGGACATCAAAGACGTGTCATTCAGGGGAAAAGAAAAAAAACTGAAGAGCCTCAAATGCAGGTGCATCTTGTTCAATCCACCTCTGAGTCAGTAACTCAGCTGTGACAGCGGCATCAGCCACAGGAGTGTGAATTGGCCAACAAAAACAGAAGAGCCTCGAATGCAGGTGCATCTTGTTCAATCCACCTCTGAGTCAGTAACTCAGCTGTGGCAGCGGCATCAGCCACAGGAGTGTGAATTGGCCAAACCTGTGCATTTTAGAGCCCTGCAGGAGTCCCTGTTTTCTACGTGTCTTGGATGGGGTCTGGGAATAGGGGACTGCAGGTGCTGTTGCATAGGTGAAGAAAGAGAAAAGTTTGAAGAGGAACTATTAGATGGACCTGACGGACGCTCCCAAGGGACCAGACCACATCCTGTACCCATGATGCTACTGCCCTGCATCCATTAGAGTTAATGAGACTGATAATTAATTGCATAGCAAGGACTTGTGACTCTGTTGCTGACACACCCATTTACATTTATCCTTATTTACTAAAGGAAAACCCATCTGTCGTGGTGTACCTCAGACCAGGACATCATCACAAGGCAACTCAGAGAACAGTGCAAGGTATGTGTGTGAGCTCTGGCTGCTTGCTTCTGGTAAGGTGTTTCAGGTTCTGTATTGGTAGAGATTGATATCAGAATAAAATGCATTTTACTACAGGGCTTATGGTGGGAAACAGGATGTTTTTGGTACAATATGGTGATGCACAGGGACGACTCGCAGGCTAGTGGTCCTCCCCAGTCTGTGCTGGCTGGAGGCCTTCCGTGTTGTCTCCAGCTGGCCAGCACCAGACATGAACCCTTCCAAAGGGCTTAATGTAGCTCCAGCATTGCAATCAGGAGGAGCATCTGCTTAAACTCTTGTTTTCATCAGTGTTTTGTGTTTCCTCCAGAGTAGTGATGTTTTCCAGGTAGCACTCTCTGTTTAGATCCATGACCATCGTGAGAGAAAGACCAGTCAATGTGAATGAAGATATTAAGAATAACCAACATGTAACATTTTCAATCCCATGTGTGGTCCCACATTGATGAACTATAATGGGTATGCAGAGCTGCTAATGATCTTGAGAAGTTGAGTTAATCACATACTGTGCAGGAGTTAATCAGATACAGAACAGATGGAAATAAATTGCATACTGATGAAAAAATTCATCATATGTCTATGGCAAAAACATTCCACCAGCTTTCCCATTCATAAATCTCCCTCCATGGAGAAATCATTTGTTCATAAAAAACAATATCTGATGCAGAACAACTAAAATGGGCCTCCTGCTCCTGATGGGTTGGCAATGATGTCAGAGCGCTGAGTAATGGTGGCATTCCTGAACCCAACTGGGTACCTGACGAGATCATTTAACCTCATTTCTATGCACAGTTACAATCCTGTGCCCTACAGTATTTTCAGATTTATCATAAGTAATAGCAAAAAGGTATGATTCATCCATAAATGTTTGACATAAAGCTTATCATTCCTAATTGTACACAAGGGTAGCACCTAAGTATCAAACTCCCTGGGGACCTCAGAGCTCTTCGTTGCCTTGCAAAAACCCACCTTCATTATAACTATTCATAAGAGAAAACTTTCTTTTCCCCTGATCTTTGAGACACCGGTCTCAAACCCAAATGGCTCTTCTGATTCCAGTTCCCAAAGAGAGAGAAAAGCTGTGAAATTCAGGAAATCCTGGAAATAATGGACTGGAGATTAGGCAAAGGGAAAATTTTAAGATTTGCCACTGTGTGTTGTGGAATGCTTTGTTGTACATCATGGATATCCAGCTTTATCACTTGATAAAATGGAAGGATAAAAGAATGCTAATTTAGAAAAATGAAAGAGTAGAACAGTTTTTTAAAAAAATCCCAACCCCAAACAAAAAGACCCCAAATTCTCACTAGGATTACAGTTGATGAAGATGATGAAGATGGGTTCGGAGGATTTGCACATCTCATTTCAGTTAATCTAGGGCCTCTTCCCACTGATTTAAGAGGGATATCTGGAAGGTAAAATGGAAAGGTTCTGGCCCAGGATGGCTGTTGCCTCCCTGTACCTGGTGAGGGAGGGGGGAAGAAGTGACAGAGCAACAGTGATGGTTCTCCATCGTTAACCTGAAAGCTTCAAGTCTTCCCCCTTTCCTCCTTTAGGAAATCCTCCTTCTTCATTTCCTGAGGTTGGGTACATTTAGCTACAAGGTAAATTAATTACATTTACCCAATTTTGCTTGAAAACAAGAGCAAAGTCAATTTGCGTGCTGGCAGTTTACTGGCCTCAGCCTTGTTCCTTGGATCTAGTTATCCATAACACTATTTAGGGCAATATTTTTGGTTGAACAAAAACTCACTGAATAATATTCTAGATTTTCTCTTTTGAACAGGCAGGTCTTTGTTACTATTTCCCTCCTCACCCTCCCCAGCAGCTATATTCTACTGAAGGGGAAATAATATTTCAGCTTCAAATGACAGGTTGGAAATTCACTTTAAATAATTTACCAGTGCAGTTGGATTTCAGTTCTTGCTATCTCCTAGTATTTTGGTTCCTACTTGCTTTTGCCAAAGGGATATTGCCCATCGCCTATCACAATATATTTCGTTTTCTCCAGTTCTGCTGCTTGTCAGCCCTCTAAATAATTTAATAAATGTTCATGCAGTGCCTAATGCTCCTGACGTCTGAGTAATCCTAATCCAGATTCCGCAGTTATTTTGTGTCTGTCCTCTTGCCTATCTTCTTTTCCATTGAGCATTCACAAGCCGTGGGGGTTCACGTGGTGGTTGTTCATCCAAGGAAAGTGCCTCCATGGCTTGGTGCTTCCCCTGGTACGGGTGGATGGTCTCTTTTGGGGGTAGTTAATGGTGTCCTTGTCAAATCCAAGCAAAATCATCCTCTTTCCTATGCTGTTAGCCACAACTGCGAGCGCTCAGCACATCAATGCTCCTCATGGGTTGGTTTTTCAGCCTGGGATGGGTGAGGGGCGGAAGCCACCGCAGCCTTGATGCCAGGGTAAGGCTACACTTGTGTTTTAGGGCTGCACAGCCTCACAAATACATCACAGCACCTGATTTCACAAACCAATACCCAGATCCTCACTTCTCTAGTGTCTGCTTGTTATTCCGTACTTCTTCAGCTCATGCTTGGGGTAGTTGTAATGAATGAGACTATTAAACTTGGATATTCTCTCACAGACCATGTCAAAAAAAAAGAATAAAACCATGGCAACTGTCAATTATCCCCCAACTTTTCTTGGTCTGGTAATATTGAGTCATTTCAGCCCTAATAATCCAAAGGAATGGCTTCTACCTACGTGGGTATGAAGTCACTTGCAGGGAGCAGGCCAGCGTGGGGATTTCTACTTGGCGTTTTAGGAGTAAAATAAAGTGAAAGGAGTAAGCAGGGGCGTGTAATAAGCAAAGATTTCTAACTGCTTGCTTTGCTTCCCACACTCTCTTGGTGGATGGATGATGAGAGAGGGAAATGTGCGTCTGCTCAGCTCGTGTGGTGACTGTCAGAATTCAGCTTTATGCTCAGCTCGTGGCCATCGACCTGGGTCCCCACTGGCTTGGGCAGGGGGTCCCACGCTGGGAACAGAGCTGGGGGTGTAAAGCAGCCATGACCCCCTTCATAACAGACAAAGGGAGATGCAGCCAGCAGCTGGATGACACATTCATTAGAGCGAGAGTGCAGGGTAATTAATAAATCAGCTCCAACCCCCAGGACTATACTGAACATTTTTTATAGCGAATTCACTATAAACCCAGACAGCAAAAAAAGCCTTCAGCCTGATGCATGAAACATGCACGCTGCAGAAGGGTTCATAGAGAATTAATTTAAAAAACCAAATGGAAAGTACAAATCATTCTCCTACTGAAAGACACGTTGGCCCTGGACCTGGTTTTGCACATTCTGCCAGGTGAGGTGGAGGTGGACAAGGGCAAGAGGTGCTTTAAGTGTCCGGGAGATGAGTGAGATCATGGCAAAGAATGATTTATCTGCTGAATTATGTTTCAGGATCAAATCTTCTGAAGCTATTTGTAATATTTCACATATGCTGAAAAGTCACATTTATATAGCTGGTAAAATAACAGCTTGTCTTCTTAAAATAATTAGTAGTTGACAAATGGGTTGAATTTTAAATCCATGAGGAGCTTTGGTTAGTGCTAATAAATGTTGATTAAGGTAGCAATTAAAATCTAACAATCTCTCTGGGGGTCTGAACTTTAAAGCTGAAGTTTGGAACATTCCTCAATTTACAGAGAAAACGCTACAGTTCCTCCCCAGGTTGCATTATTAAGCTGTGGCAGTGGAGATCTTTTGTCTTTATTTTTTTTTTTCCAGTTTACACAGATTAATTGGAGCCTAAAGTAGTGTTCCATGGCCCGGGGTGGCCACCAGCACCTACCCTGGTCTAACATCCCATCAACATAAAACCTGTGGTCCAGCAGTGACATTTAGTAGCGCGAGGCTTTAGCTTTCTCTTGAGTAAGTTAATGCCATAAAACCCTCTTGAAGTCCCTATTTCTATGGCAGTCCCTCCCGGGAGGCAGTACCTGTCCCTCTTCTCATCAGGCTTTGAAGTGGGCTGGAGAGATCTCCATCTCCCCTTCAAGATGTTCTCCTGCTTCGGAAACGGAGCTGACCTCTCGAAAACAAGCAAGGTCAAGTAGCGCTGAGTGTATTCTCCCCTCTCCAGCATCCCTCTCCTGCTGCTCCCAGAGACCCGGCTTTGCATCTCTTAATCAGGATGATTGGATGAGCTGCCAAGGAAAAGGTAGTGTCTTGAGGAAGACTAAAATTATCTCCCTCCCTGCACGTTAGCAGTGGGACCCGGGCAAATCAAGAAGCACATTTTTGTTCCCAGACTCGTTTCGGTGATTTATCATCATGGGACTATTCAGGAAGGTCTCAGGTTCTTTATGATCTTACTAAAACTGAGCAAATTTCAGTTACTTCCCTGCAGTTTTCTATTTTTGAATGAGGAAAGCCTATTTGTATTTCAAGGAGCACCACTTTCATGCTGGCCAAATCCTTTTGTTTCTTCTCTCTTGCTGTAGACAAGGCATAAATCTAACACAAAACCAGGTTTGTCTTTTCTTCCTTTATCACACGCTCGCTGTGTGTCCTCCATTAATTACATTTCATCCCCCAGTTCATAAGCTGAATGCCAGCGGGACAAAAATAGGAATACAGAGTCAACTGGGAGCGACTGGTCCTCTCGTGCTCCCAGTGTGAATGGGAGTGTGTGGATACGTCTGCCCTTCTTGGGCAGCTTTAATTGCCAGACGTGTCATTATATTGTTATATTGCAGTCTGGGGTTTTTTCAGGTCTGTTCCTGCCGACTTTGGAAGCAGCTGAAATTAGGTCCTTTTCCTGTAGGGTACATGCAGTAGCTGTTGGTGAATAAACAGACCAGCAGAGAATTTATGCACGTTGTAGTCACTGTGTTGACTCCTGGGGGAGAGCTGGGAGGTCAGAAGGAACCTGTGCCTCCATCACCTCCCAGAGCTCCTACCCAGGATGGTGGCTGCTGCTTGGTCCTCCTCCTGTCCCAGCATCAGTGGCAAAGGAGATCTTGGCTTCATGTAAAACAGCCTCCATCCTGCACAGCTTCTCATTCTGGGAAGGATCTTTAATTATCTGCGTAATTTTTAGGTGTTTTCTCAGCCCAGCATGCACGGTCTGAGTGTGGCAGTTGGTTTCTCTGCAGCTCCATGTGTTCCTCAGTACATTTGCTGAGCCCGGGCATTGCTAAGGATATTTACAGCAAGAGAGAGGTGGAGAGCTGAGGCTGTGAAGTGCTGGAGGAGGAAAAGGAAGAAATCTGTCCAGAGGGTGGAAAAAAAAGCCCATTCACGCTCAGTCAATGTGTCTATCACTTTTTTTTTTTTTTTCTTTTCTTATTCTATTCTGTGTTGTAAGGTTGAAACACAAATGGCTCAGATAAATGCAGAAAGGGACAAAAATGCAAGCACGATAGCTGGAGATGCTCGGAGCTGTTTCATTTTTTTTTCAAAGGAGGCTTGAGAACTGGGTGCAATTGTGTATTTACATTTGAGTGAGCAATTTCCCTGCCTAGAGCTCTGAGACAGGTTCCTCTCCATGCAAGATGGATGCAAGGGTTGAACCAGTGTGAAACTGGAGCCGCAGTGGGACAGGAGAGACGTTGGTGAGCATTGGCTTGGCTGGCTCAGCTCTGCAATAGCGGGGCTTTCAGGGAAAAGAGTAGTTCTTGCAAGAGGTTCCCAGGTGGACCAGTCGCCCTGGGCATCTCCATCCACAGCCAATAGGACCTTTCACAAGTAGGGGTATTAAAGCTGGCTGAGATAGGGCTACCTATGCAGGAGTGGGTGCTCAGGGCTGCTGTGGAGGCATCACCTTGGGTCTCAAAACATTATTGAATGGGAAACCATGAGCTTCCTAAGAGAAACCAGGTGATTAGTCATGCACAGACTTCCAGACTACTTAAAAGGGCCTATTTAATATTTTAACAGTAATACTATGCACTCTGCTGCTCTTACTGTAGAATTACAGGTGTCAACCTGAAGAGGTGTCTGTGGGAGGGGAGCATGTTTTTGGAGAAAAGCCATTTTGGCAGAGAGATGAGACAAAGAGAGGGGCTGCGGAGAGACCTGGCATCTCCAAGGAGCACAGAGGATCTACAGGTTTCAGAGTGCTGACCTGCTCCCTCACAAAGCCATGATGGTAAATGAACAGGTAAATGTACGTATGGCAGGGAGAGGATGGAAGTATGTGTTGGCTCAAGTGTTGAGCAAGGAAAGGTGGCAGCAGAGATAGAAATCCTAAATATAGCATAGCTAGAGAGGAAAGGAGGCACAAGAGCCATCCTTCCCTGGTGACAATGTCTCTGTTGGCTAATTAAACCCCACCACATTGAACAGGTCAGGTCCCCACGAGCTGCAGGTCCAGAGCCTAACTGGATGGCTGGAATGGCCACCGTAACCCCAAATCCTCACTGCCTTTCAGAAAATGATCCCAAGGCAAAACATATCACAAGATCATGGCTCTCTGCTGCAAAGCACAGCCAAGGCAAGTCCTGATTGCATTTTCCATTTCTCAAAATTAATTTTCTTTTTTTGAAAGTAAGGTGCAAAATGAACCATGTTCTGGCTTCTGCAATGCAGGAATCGGGAGCTACATCTCTGCAGGTACCCAATAACTCTTGGTCCTGTTTGAGGATGTGAGTGTGGCTGCTGGGAACATCCTCTGCTCACAGAGACGTTGCAGCTGATGTTGCCAGCACTTGCTTTCACTGGCCTTTGCTATGCACTAACTAAAATAATTTAGTCTTAAGCACAAGAATTTAATTCCCAAATCACTGCTTTGATGCCTAAGGCAGGCTTCCCAGACACAAGACTCAATCTCAGGTAGAAACCACCCCTCTCCAAACAGTGATGGAGGCAGAGCCCTTGCAGAAGAGGAGGTGATTTAGCAAGATGAAATAATCACAGTGTCATGAATGCAACCAGGATTTCCCTGTTAATTACCTAACTGGTTAATTAAGGGGCTATTTTTTTATTAAAATTAATTTTCATCTCGTAAAATACATGGCTTAAAAAGGGGATAGTACAGAAGTGTTTATCACTGATGCCCTAAGATGCTAATTTCCCAATGTTATGACTTGTAATCAAGATTAATTTTCTCTGACTTATCCTCTAAAGGAAAGACTTTACACCAGTTTTGACATTTAAATTACCTTGGATTTGCAAGTCCAATATTGTCATAAATATTCATAGCCAAAAATTGAGTATTTAGTCTTTAATATTTTTTTTTTAATTTTTAATTCACTACTGAAAACTGGTTTCAGAACAAGCACAGAAAAATGAAGCACCTTTTCTTTGGAGCATCTGGCTTTGCTATCCCAACTATTGCATTTCTGTTGGATGCTGCTGTTGCACATCCCATATGCCAAAAATTTGATGCTGAAATCATCCTTCGACCGTTTTCTTTGCTTCTATTTGCAAAAAGCTACTTTTGCATAGAAGTTACCAGACAGCACTGTTTTAGCAGGTGTCATGACTGTTGCTGGATGAAAGGAGGAAAGGTCAGTGCAGACCAGGAAGGGGGATCTCCAGGCATCCCCGTGCCTGGTGTCTCCCCTGGGGCTGGCAAAGCATTTGGGCTTTCACAGTTACACAAACAGAAAACCACACTGCTCACAAATATCTCAGTTAAACCATTCATGGAGGGGGGAAGGATGGAGCCCTGTTCCTCAGACAGTCACAGCGAGGTGAGCTCTTGCTGCTCTTCTCCAACCACCCCATTCATTCAGTCTCTTTGGCACCGTTTCAGTGACCAAGGAGAAAGCTGCACAGGTTCACGGGGGGCCTGGCAGCCTCCCAGGGATGATGTGCCAAGCCCTATTCATCTTCCCTGTGCTGAGGTTCAGCCGCTGGCAGAGACCCAGGTGGGAAGGAGGAGAGGTGAGATGCTCCAGCCCTGGCTGGTGTGGGTCTCTCTGGTGGCCAATTTCTGTCCCAAAACATTTTAAAGATATTCCATCTTTCTCCAGGTTTTCCTGAGAACGTGGGTGGATGTGGGATGTAAAGAGGGATGGGGTCAGCCCACGTGTCTCTGCTCAGAGCCTCACAGCCCAGAGCCGATGGATCCTGCCAGGCAAGTACCTGCCCACGTCAGGTGATGCTCCCTATGGTCAACACCTAGGACTACAGTGAATGCCAGGACATTAAATTGAAATCCTTCCAGACTTGTTTTCCATGACAGACCAGTCATGAGAAGGATGAGCATCAAAACTGGTGAAGATGAAGGTCTTCAGCTCTGAATTGTTTTGAGAGACTCCACTTAAGCCACAATGGTAAGAGAAGACACATAAGGAATCTTGGACTCTATTCTCCCAAATAACTGATTGCAATGTAGGGTGAGATGCTCCTGTGTCACTCTGGTAGAAAAAGAATATGACAACAGCCTGAAACATCTTGATTTCTGATTCAGTTAAAACTGAGAGTCTTTTAAGTGACAAGTTCTCATAAATAATTCCATCTAATGGAAGATACTTCGGTAATTGCGATATTTTAATTTCAGGCCTTTAAGTGCAGAGAATTCTCATTAGCTTTCAGTATTCAGGTACTGCAATGAATTTTCAGGGGGAGAGAATAACATGCATAGTGCTGAAATGGTGGAAGTGCATTGAATTTATTCAGCCTTTTATGGACAAAGACATTAAGTGATTCGTTAAGCGAAACTGTCCATTCCCTTCTGGGTACAAGACAGTTTTTTATTTTTCCTATTTTTCAGGTAAATAAACAGAGGCAGAAAATAACTAGACATGATCTGAACCTCTTCTTCACGTGCATTTTCACAATTACTTTCTCTGTTTTCTAGCAAGGTTTATTTTCAAATTAAGCTTTCAAGTGACCCTGGGCAGTCTGACTTTCCATACCTCAATCTAACTCCCCTGTAATATTGCTTTGACTAAAAGCAATAAAATACATCCACAGGGGAGCTGAAATGCCAGGCTGGCAGACTGAGTGCACAGATATTATAAATGAATAAAGCAAAATTTAGATTTCAGGGAAAAAACATGCCATTCAGCAAAGCAGAGAGAATTTGGCCCCACTAATGATGTTCACGGTTGTTTAAAGGAATTTGCGGTACCTTGGGGAAGTGACTCTTCTAATTGCTGTACGTTGCTAACTCCAAAACCAAGTCATGGACATTAAAACATCCATGTCCTCAATTATTCCACTGGCACTGGAAGTGCTGGAGGAGGAGGAGGGATATTAAAGCAGGGTGTGAAAGAAGGAAAGTGAGGGATTGTGCTACACCAAACTCTGATGTCTCTCATGAAGTGATGGGCCATGACGTCTTGGGCAATGGGGTCTCATCAAGGGTGGCATCGTGGGCAAAGCGAGAAGAGTGGTAGCACCTTTTCCTTTTGGTCCTCTCTCAAAATAGGTGTAAGCAAGGATGTAAATGCTTCCCTCGTGTCTGATGCAGTTAAATGGAGCCAGTAAAGGAAAAGCACTGCAGGTAGAGCTGGGGGGAATGGGAAGCACCAATGTGAGTCATTCCCTCCATTTAGCTCGTATTGAATTACCAGCTCAGGGAGGCATCACTTGATCTTGTTTAAGGCAGAAATTAAACATCCTCAAGACTCAACTCCCTGCTGGGCTGTTGTTTACAATCAACATGTGAGTGATAGAGGAGAGGACCATCGCCAAAGCCAGATCTCAGCCAGCCGGGAGGATCTGCTGTGCGTCGCTTCATCACTGCTGTGAATGTTTTCCTTTGGGCATGTTTTAGATGCTGCTTCTCCTTCCTTACCCAGACACGGTGCTGCAGCTGGGTCGCCCAGATCCAGACATCTCCACACCACAGAGCATTTCTCCTGCCTTCTCTCGTTGTCTTCCTCCACCAGCTGAATCTTAGAGGGTTTGCTGCTCGTTACCTTCATTTCTCTCTCATCAGATCCAGCTCTGTTTGATATCCTCTGTTTATAATTTGTTCATATAGCAGCTTTCCACCCCCAGCCCCAATCACGCTGCAGTCCCCCTTTGTGGGTACCCAGACTCTTTGAGAAAATACCTCTCTTCTCCATGACTTCCAGCAATACTCATTTTACCTTCTATTGCCTGCGCTACTTAATTTGGAAAAGAACAGCTACAATGACAGGGTTATGCCAACTTTGACCACGTTATCAGGTTCACAGCTCATATGAGGGAGCTGAGACGTGCAGGTTCCCCCTCACTCACCCCAAACCCGTGTGCAGAACACCCAGGTCTCTGTAGCTGCTGTAGCTACAAGCAGCCAAGGCTGGTGGCTCTGCAAAAGCTCTTTCAGGCTAATTGTGAAATCACCTTCTCTGATCTTTCCTCCTTTTTTGCATGGAGAAATGGTTTTTTTTTGTGTAAACGCATGTGATACCAGGACCAGCTTTAATTCTAAAGGTCAGGTTCAAACCTAATTCGAGTGTGTCAAAATGCTTCATGGGTGAGGAGCTGCCTGGGGCTTGTGGAAAAGGCATTCAGAAGTTGCGCTCTGCTGCACAGCTGTTGGTAAAGCGGGGATCATAGTGATGAAAAAAAAAGGGATTTGTCTGATCTTTAATGATACAGTCACTCTCACAACCTGAGAACGAAAATAAAGAGCCTGAGCCAAACACAAAGAGGGAGAGGCACCAGCCATTTGAGTGCTATTTGGATTATTGTATTTAGAGCCTATTAGAGACCCTATTAAATACTCTTCCTCCAGGATCTCCCTGGTATATACCTGGCACAGACACAGAAAAACATTTGATCCTTAGCAGCGAAGGAACATGAGCAGACTTAAAGAAAAAAAGACACACTGGAAGACAGATACTTGAAACAAAATGAGTCTAGAGAGAATGCCAAGAAGACTGCGCCTAACTTTTAGGGGACAATTTATGTCTATGTTTACTTATTTATTATGCATTAATTAAAATGCTTAAAAGAAGTGGAACCTGGCTCAGTGTTGATAAAGCTGAATCAGACCTGCTTTGGCTCATCACAGATAGACGGTGAAAGCTGCATGAAAAATAGAACCTGAGAGATTGGTTAGGAGAAATTGAAAGCTTTGTGCATTTAAGGATATATTACACCCTGTTGTAAGGTAACGAAAAGTGCAAGGATTGAGTAGACGCAGAAACATGAGTGGTAAAAACAACTGGAAAATGTCTTTTTCGTGTAAGGAGTGTCTAATAACTGAAACTGTCCTTATTGCCATGATGAAGTGAAAGCAAATCTTGTGCCCCTTAAGGACTGCCCTACCCGTGTTGTTACCTGTCAGGAGCTGCTGCACGAAAAGACCCCCTTTTCTGCAGAAAGAAGTCTCTAATGCAAGGGGTGACACGCTGGGATCTCACTCCTGGAGGCCCCTGGTTCACACAAGTCACCCCAGTTGTGACTGGTGCAAAAGGATGGGGAGTTACAAGCCTGGAGGTAGAAGATCCTGCCCTTGCTGATGTCCACGGCAGTTATAGACAGCTAAACTTCTTCTGAGAACGGTCAATTTGGTGAAAAATGAATTTTTTGAAAGGAAATCAAAAGCTTCTTGAGGGTTCCTGTTAAATTCAATAAACAGTATTGACTGGTCAATTTGGTGAAAAATGAATTTTTGGAAGGAAATCAAAAGCTTCTTGAGAGTTCCTGTTAAATTCAATAAACAGTATTGACAAAAAAAGAGGGGGGGAACGTTGAACTATTTCAGTGTATTCAAATAAACACTTGTCTTCGCTTTGGAAACACCAACACATTTCATTTCAAACTATTAAATAAAAAAAAACCATGCTGAACTTCTGTTTTATTTCAGAATCATCCTAAGCTAAAAAAGAAAGAAGAAAAAGATGGTTTATAAGCCAAAAGCGAAGCATGGCAATTCACCTCAGCTCAAACCATATGTTTTATTTGCAAACAAAGTGCTGTAGGTCAACCCCAAATTAGTTGCTTTCTTTATCTCATCCCTGATAAATTTCTTAATTCATTCATCTTGGTTTAACCCCCAAATACTTTTTCCTTTGAAAATGAATTACTTCACTATGAAAATACAAACCCCATTGCTTTCTCAAATGCAGAAGGAATGTCTCCAGTGGAAAGAGAGGGTGAAGGAGAAATAGTGTCTCCAGCCCATGAGCACTGGGAACAGGAATGAAGCTCTTGCCTTGGGCAGATGCACCCCCACGATCTTCCACCTCAGTTTTCCTGTGACAAGCACTAAAGGACCGATGAGAACAGCAAGGAGGATCAGCTCCTCATGCCACAGCAGCCTGCAGAGATCACACCAGCATCTGGGGAAAGCCAGGGCAGAGATGTATCACCCTCCTCTGTGCCCCAGGGCTCTCTCTGGGTCTGTAGCAATGCTCTGCTGGGCAATTTCATTAGATTTAGGCAGAAACATCTCCAGGAGCACATCTGCACAAGTGACAGCTGACTCCTTGGTAATGACAGCTTTAGAGACAATTATGACAGGCAATTGTTTCACAAGAACTGGCATTTTTCATGAAAATAATTATATTGATGAAGCACAAGGACATTTTATCTTAGAGTCTGCGGCTTTTCAGCCAAGCCTGTTTGGATGGTTGATGGTCCTAACTACATTACCCTGACTAACCAGCTCTGGACTGTTCATACTCATGGCAAGACTTGTTTGATGTACTATCAATATCTAATCAATGAAATCAGGCAGGCATTCTCATAAACACAAATACAGTGCCCACTTCGGGCAGAAACCCCATCATCTGACTTCAGAACTTCATCAGACACTGCAGGTGGATGTCATAGGTCTTCATGGCCCCATACATTCACTCCCCTCCAGCTTCCCATGTCTTCTTTCTATGCAACGTGCCATTGAGGGTCATCCATCTGCTCTGATCTCATTCTGGAGGCTGCTTACCTGACATCTTTCCAGGCTCCTAACATCATACAGAAGGTGGAGAAAGGAAGATGGTTCCTCTGGACTGAAACAAAGGAGGAGGAAACAGTCCATCTGGCTGAGGGGCCCTGAAGGGTTTGGACTGTATTAAGCCTGGTTTAAACAGAATAAAACTAAGGATCTTTATGCTGCCACGTCATTTGTGGGCTACTTTAAAATTTGGTGCATGTGAGAAATGAGTGGGTGAAAGGGGGACACCCACACCCAACCAGGCTCAAACCAGCTTTCAGGACCAGTCTGTGCTGTAGCTGGATGGACATCCCTGTAGCTCCCAACATACTCACAACGACTCTTGCCATTTTGATGGATCTTCTTCTGCAGGGAGCATCAAATATCTTCATTTTCCAGGAATCATCTGGGCTGAAATTAGTCATTCTTGACATGGGCATTTTCCAATTCACAGACTAAGCTTCTCCTACTAGGTGCAAAGTGTTTGGATGTTGTCTTTTAAAATTTAATTAACTGCTTGAAGCTTGCTGTGCACTCAGGCTCCTTTACTCCTGCAAGGAAGGGCTGTTGTGCAGCTCAGGAGAGATGGAAGGAAAGCTAACTGGGAATGGCTGGTGTTGGTGGCCCTCCTGCCAATTCTTTTCCCAAGGTGGAAGATGGAGCTGGATCCAAAATGGGAGAAAATCTACAAGTGTGAGCATGGTATTAACACCCAAAAGCTTGCACAGCCACTGGGAACTGCTGGGGTCAAGGGTTTATCCAGCATTTCTTCATGCTTTGGAAAATAATTTCCTCCCCCTCCTTCTGGCCAGAGCAGTGATTGCTGTTCCTTGGTTTAGACAGTGAAATAGTAAGATATTTTGGAAAGAAGGGAAAAAAAAATATCCTGGAACACTTCCATTTCCCTCAAATCTTGCCTAACTTGCTTTGAGATTTTATTAAAGACACAGAATTGTTGACAATAAAATTATTTCTCTGTGCTGGGAGAAGTAAAGCAGATTGTTACACACAGAGGGAAGGGAGCTGACTGCTCTCATAAATAAGTCAATGTGTTACTCCTGCTAGACTGGAAGTGGGATGACAGCTCTTCCAGATGCTGATGCTCTACTTCTCTGCGACCTTCGGTAAACTTAAGTTTGCTAAAAATACCCTAGAAAAGCACACGTGCTTCAGGGCTACAGAAACACCTGGAGCAGGGGAGATTTTAAATGGTCAGATTCCAGCTCTCCACCCCAAAACCCAGCCTGGCTGAGTATTGCACCTCTGCTCCCATTTAACATGCCCAGATCTCCATCGGTTGTCTCCATGGATGTGCTTTGTCTCCAGGGAGTGGGGAGGGATGCTGAGCCTCCCAAGGGAGGTGTGGATGTGTGACTGCTGCACGCCAGCCCTTTTGGGGGCAAATCATGGCATATGAGGGGAGAAGGAGGGCATTATTTATGGAGAAGACTATTTATGGAGAAGACAGGGATGTTTGTGCATTCGTCCCGTCTCCCTGCCCTGGCTTGACACAGCAAAGAGGCAGGTGCATGGCAGTGATAAAACACAGCATGAAAATTAAAGGGAACGGGAGGTGGAAGTACATTAAATTCCAAAGCAGAGCTTTGTTTGGGGATGAAACTCCTCAAACTGCAGTTCATGTAATTACTTTGGTAGATAACACACAAAAAAGGAGAGTTAAACAGCACAGTTTCCACACCACCACTCTGTGGTTCTTCTCACTTACAGTCACAGAAACCAGGAACAACCAGGGTGGGGAATGACTTTCCTTCCAGTGGAGCCTTCTGGCCCACACTCTGACCCTTCCTGCCACGCTACAGCTCTTGCATTAAAAATTAAGGAAAAAAAGCCCCATAGCTCCAAACCAGAGGATGCTCGCAGAGTGTTAGAGGACATAAACCACTGTGCAGATCTGCAGGAACATGGCCTGACATGGAGCCACGGTGATGAAAAGAGGAGCTGGGTGATGTTGCCAACGTGGCTTGTGTCCCCGTCCAGGGAATGGGGAGAGAGAGCAGCAGTGGGTTCCCACAGCTCACCCTCGTCACTGCCCAGGGCTAAGCAATGGAGTTACTGCATGTATTAAGCTGGGGGAAAAAAAAAAACAAAAAAAGAAAAAAAACCAAAGGAAAAACTGAAAGTGACGTGACCCATGAAACTTTTCATAAATACAAGGATGTACTCTTAACTAAAAAAGGTAATGAAAGACTGCCCTGGTCAGCTCTGCTGTTAACTTGCACTCTGGTGTGGTCTGGGGATCAGTCTCTTCGTGGCCAGTTTCCCCAGTGTCACTACAGCCCCGAGCCCAAATTTTGGGGAGGCTCAGCCTGGACCATCATCGAGGCTTTTGAGACAAGGCCTGTTGCCAACACAAAATGTGTCACCATGAATCACGCGCTCACCGGTTTCAAAACACAAAACTTCTCCCTGAATCGTGGCAAAAAGCACAAATGTTCTGCTCTGAAAAAGGAAATTCACCGACTCCTTCTTGAGCCAAAAAAATAAGGGGGGAAAATGTTATGTAATTCATTTACTTTGAATAATAAGCATTTCAAAGTTATCTAAACAGCACTAACAACAGGGAAATCTCTGTTTATTTAATCAGTCCGTTTTCGCTGTGGGATTGATGCTGGTGCTCCAGGCAAGCTTGTCTCACCCAACTTAAAACAATTTATACACAGAACTTCACCCAACAGCCGGGAGAGACCGGCAGGGCAGCAGCCTGGCTTCATACACACGTTACTGCCTTAAGCATGTGCTCGTAAAAACCATCCCATTTTTGATGAATGCTACGTTGTGAGCAGAAGGAGAAGCTGGAAGCATTTTGTGAGTAAGCCTTGGAACAAGCTGGTTTCTTAGGGGTGACCAACGCACATTTCATCGCTGATTTTTGCCCCATTTCCAGCCCAAGCAGCTTGGCTGGAGCCAGATTTCTTACGAGTTGCAGCTAGAATTTTAACTGAAAAAAGGCCATGCTTATTTTCAGCTAAATTTCTTGTCTCCCGGGATAATAACTCTGCTTTCCTCAGCAGTCTTTGCAATTTATTCTTTGTGACTGGACACAAAAGCCCTGTTTTCTATGAGATCGCTTATCTCCAGCGAAGCTCCAATGGAATATTGAAGGAAGGTATGAAAACTGTCAAAACAACTGCTGTCCCGGCCCAGAAAGTAATTTTTCATTTTTCATGGCTTCTTCCTTGATGTTTGTTGGTAATAATTTTCAGCAGGCTGATTCCCAGTAAGAGTGGGGGATTTTCTCCCCAACAGCCTCCTGGGACACTGGGCACAGCCCTTCACCACCACTGGAGAGGTCTTCCATTGCCAACCCCCATTCCTAGGGGATTCCTGGGAATCTCCCCATTGATTCACAGCACATCCATGATTTATGCCAATAGACATGTTGGTTTAACACACGTGCACCATAAAAGCAGCTCGGCAGGCTGGTACAGGGGTGATACTGGGAGCTCACCCAGCTCCGAGGATGGCAACCAGCTTCACCCCGCTGCAACACCAGCCTCTGCGTCGGGGACCGGTGTCTGTTTATAAGTGGAGGCAGCCAGGCAGAAAGACCCATTCTCCACCTGAATGGTTCCTCACTGCTGAGACACTGACCTGAAAGGCCCCAGACATGAGCTGGCTCTTGGCAGAAGAGCAGCAGAGCTCCTCGGGGGACACTGGCTCCGAAGAGGAGTAGCCAGTTGGTCGATGCAACACAAGGAGGTTTAGCAAACGAGATTTGTAGGACAGAAATAGAGGGAAATCTGCTAACTATTAAG
Source organism: Calidris pugnax (assembly GCF_001431845.1). Lineage (NCBI taxonomy): Eukaryota > Metazoa > Chordata > Aves > Charadriiformes > Scolopacidae > Calidris > Calidris pugnax. Next base: position 3,276,044 of record NW_015090780.1, read on the forward strand.
GTTTTCCTTCAGTGTACAGCACTGGGGTGTGGACCACCCTCCCAGAGAGGAAAGCAAGCCCACTGCTGAAAAAGAATTAATGCCCAGGAGGTTTTCAACCTTGATTCAGTTTTATATCAACAGTACACACAGGGGACGGGTCAAAACAACCCCTACAGCCAGATGAAAACACATGGCCTTAAAACCCCTCTGCCATCATGAGGGATGCTCAGGAAGGAGTTATCCCACGGAAAACCAGGAGTTGCCCCCTGCCAGACACAGCCCCAGCAAAAGCCACCCGCCCCAGCCCCGTACAACTGGGAAATAGAGGAAAAGTCACGCAAATTACCCAAACCAGCTCCTTCCCTTGAAAAAAACCAGCAGAAATGGATTTGTTGGGTTATTTTGCTGAGTGTGAAGGCATGGCTGTGATTTACAGCCCCAAGGGAAAGCGGTCCCTGCTGGGGGCACGGGCTGAGTGGGGGCCAGCAGATGTGAGGAAGTCCATCATCTCTTCGCCGGCGCTCGGCTCCTGTGCAAAGCCCCAGCTGCAGCTGGAGAGTCTGAGTCAATAGTTGCTTTAACAGAAAAGCAGTTTTGTTTTGCAGGCACAAAGGCCTCTTCTATCACTACCCAGCAGGAGGTCTATAAAACTGTCCTTTCTTGCCCTGTTTCTGCCCTTGTCTCTTTGCTTCTGCTCTTCGCCGGCTGCCAGTGGGTTTTTTATTGCTCTAGGTTTTTTTTGTTTTAATTGAAACCGAGTAAATTATGCTTTTCCCTAAATAGTTGAGGAGCTTAGCAAAGTTTTTCATTATTTCACAGGAAAGAAACCAGCAATCTTTAGAGAGGAAAGCCAAAACATTATTTGAACTTGTTTTGTGCAAGAGCAAGGAGACAGAAACTCGCAACAAGGGGGGCAACCCCTGAGGGACCTTAAAAGCAACTTTTGCCTGGGTAATATTTAAGGGATGGAATTTAGCAGAGCTCTACACAATACAAGGAAACCTCTGGAGTATGCCCTGCAATTTTCTCTTCCCCAAACACGCTTGTTTCAAAGGCATGAAGACACCAGGCAGCTGTATTACACCACCATATATGTGGTAGTCTTTTCTGAAACATCTTCTTTGGTAAACATTTCTCCTCCATGAAAACTGACCTGGGCAGGGCATTCAGTTCTCCAGAGGGTGGGAGGGACAGAGAAGGACCCAGTCGGAAGATCAGACATAAACCTATTAATAAAGTCCCTAACGAGGTGCTGAGCCCACAGCTTTGCACCTGACAAATTAATCACACGAAGGTAAAAAGGAATAAACCAGCACCAAATAATCACAGGGCATAAGAACATGTTCAGCATCATCTTAAACTTAGTGAGATTAATTTTCCTGACAGCTTGTTTAAAAGGAAAGTGGGCTATATAATTAAAAGGAATAAACCCCTCACAGATGGTCTATTGCCTGACCAGTGGAGATTACCTTTTGAGGGTCTCGCTCACCTGTATGTCAGCATTTCCCAGAGTTTTTTATGCCTTGCCTTTGGCCGTAGAGCCACAAGCAGGCTTTCAGGCACTGATTTTTGCAATATGGCAGTCTTAGATACAGATTTTTTGATTCAAATATTCTTAACACTTGCCTACAGAGCACCAAGCCCGAATCAGCACCGTAAAAACTGGAGTGATAGAAAAGCCAGGCTGTTAATGAAAAAGAATTAATGCCCAGGAGGTTTTCAACCTTGATTCAGTTTTATATCAACAGTACACACAGGGGACGGGTCAAAACAACCCCTACAGCCAGATGAAAACACATGGCCTTAAAAACCCTCTGCCATCATGAGGGATGCTCAGGAAGGAGTTATCCCACAGAAAACCAGGAGTTGCCCCCTGCCAGACACAGCCCCAGCAAAAGCCACCCGCCCCAGCCCCGTACAACTGGGAAATAGAGGAAAAGTCACGCAAATTACCCAAACCAGCTCTTTCCCTTGAAAAAAACCACCAGAAATGGATTTGTTGGGTTATTTTGCTGAGTGTGAAGGCACGGCTGTGATTTACAGCCCCAAGGGAAAGCGGTCCCTGCTGGGGGCACGGGCTGAGTGGGGGCCAGCAGATGCGAGGAAGTCCATCATCTCTTCGCCGGCACTCGGCTCCTGTGCAAAGCCCCAGCTGCAGCTGGAGAGTCTGAGTCAATAGTTGCTTTAACAGAAAAGCAGTTTTGTTTTGCAGGCACAAAGGCCTCTTCTATCACTACCCAGCAGGAGGTCTATAAAACTGTCCTTTCTTGCCCTGTTTCTGCCCTTGTCTCTTTGCTTCTGCTCTTCGCCGGCTGCCAGTGGGTTTTTTATTGCTCTAGGTTTTTTTTGTTTTAATTGAAACCGAGTAAATTATGCTTTTCCCTAAATAGTTGAGGAGCTTAGCAAAGTTTTTCATTATTTCACAGGAAAGAAACCAGCAATCTTTAGAGAGGAAAGCCAAAACATTATTTGAACTTGTTTTGTGCAAGAGCAAGGAGACAGAAACTCGCAACAAGGGGGGCAACCCCTGAGGGACCTTAAAAGCAACTTTTGCCTGGGTAATATTTAAGGGATGGAATTTAGCAGAGCTCTACACAATACAAGGAAACCTCTGGAGTATGCCCTGCAATTTTCTCTTCCCCAAACACGCTTGTTTCAAAGGCATGAAGACACCAGGCAGCTGTATTACACCACTATATATGTGGTAGTCTTTTCTGAAACATCTTCTTTGGTAAACATTTATCCTCCATGAAAACTGACCTGGGCAGGGCATTCAGTTCTCCAGAGGGTGAGAGGGACAGAGAAGGACCCAGTCGGAAGATCAGACATAAACCTATTAATAAAGTCCCTAACGAGGTGCTGAGCCCACAGCTTTGCACCTGACAAATTAATCACACGAAGGTAAAAAGGAATAAACCAGCACCAAATAATCACAGGGCATAAGAACATGTTCAGCATCATCTTAAACTTAGTGAGATTAATTTTCCTGACAGCTTGTTTAAAAGGAAAGTGGGCTATATAATTAAAAGGAATAAACCCCTCACAGATGGTCTATTGCCTGACCAGTGGAGATTACCTTTTGAGGGTCTCGCTCACCTGTATGTCAGCATTTCCCAGAGTTTTTTATGCCTTGCCTTTGGCCGTAGAGCCACAAGCAGGCTTTCAGGCACTGATTTTTGCAATATGGCAGTCTTAGATACAGATTTTTTGATTCAAATATTCTTAACACTTGCCTACAGAGCACCAAGCCCGAATCAGCACCGTAAAAACTGGAGTGATAGAAAAGCCAGGCTGTTAATCTTCATAATGTGCCTCTCAGTGGGGATTTCACTTGAATGTTATTTGCATTAAATATGATACTGAGTGCTGGATATGCAGTTATAAATAAATTAAAGGTTATGCTTAAGTCAAACACTGTCCCACTGTTGGCTGCAGACTCAAGCGTGAGAGCTGTTAACAGTGGAGTGCACAGATTTGGTCGGCTGCCTGACCTCCTGGAGGGAATGGTAGTGGCAAGTTCTGTCACTGGTGCCCTGAGAAACTCATTCTGGGGGGCAATTAGCCCCCTTAGTGGGGTTTATAGTGTCAGCCCAAACTCCAGCAGTGCTGACTTTACTGGGGATGCTTTGGTTTGGGCAGAAATGAGTATAGGTTTGCTGGAGCTGATGTTCAGCAAAATACCTCCAGTGCATTGGTCTTTTCATCTGATATATAAACATCTTATTTATAGCAGCAGAGTCAGCCTTGCTCTTCTGGCAATAAGGAAAGAAAAAGTTTGTGTTAAACTGAGATTAATTCATCATGTATTTTACGCAAATGACTGAAGAAAACTGCTCCTGGCCTCAGAGCATCTGAAGTGATAGATGGGCTCTCCTGCATGAAAGTCAAAGAGTTGAAGCTTTTGATTATGAAAATTAAAATCCCTGGAGCAAACAGAGGGTGTTCCAGAGGAGGGACCATGGGTCCTACAGCACAAACCCTTTGGGGAAGAGCTTTGGGGTCGAGCTCTTCTCCCTCTCCCTGGTACCTCCTGCCTGTGGCTGAGCTCAGAGGAGCAGGAGGACACAAGTCGGTGGCATGGGCCCAGGGGCTTGGCTTGTGCCACATCCTCCTCCCTCCCAGGGCATTAGACAGCAAATATTTGGGGGAAGGCACACAATCAAGGCATCATCACTACATTTCTGTGCCCTCTTGGCACATCCCTGCCCACTAATCCATCTCTAAACCCCTGAGCAGCTTTCGGAGCCGTATTCTTAACCCACCCGCTACAAAAACACAACCCCCCACCCCTTTGCTTCCCTCTCCCCCTCCCAACACTCTACGTATGGATTCCCTTCACCACGGCCCCGCAGGCACGAGGCTGTGCCTCTACATCCTCCTGTGCTGCTGCGGGTGGGAGCAAAGAAAATTCAATTGGACTTTCAGGGGAGACAAAAAACCAGTGAACTTATTGGTTACTGGCTTCATTGCTGCTTTTTCCCAGTGTCTTTCTCTGCCGCAGCTCCTCTCTGCCCTCGGAGCCTCAGGTGTTACAGGGTTTGTTTCCCAGCACGGCCCCATCGCTGTACCTTGAGGTGAAGTATCTATTTATTAGCCTGAACCTATATTTCCCCTTCCTCCTTCAGTGCTTTATCCCACTTCACACACTCGGAGTGAAGGAATAAGTACGACAATGTCATAAGCCCGTGACTGACAGTGATAAAAAAAAATGTAACGTGGGCTTTGGGGAGGGAAACTCAATCCTGTGAGTTTCTCTTTTGAATGAAATGAGTATATTAAAATGTATAAATTGTCCCCGTGAGGATAAAATGTAAGGTCTTTGCAGGAGGAATCAATAGAGTGATGCGAGCATTGAGCTAAACTTTCCCAGTGGTTGTGTGAGTTGCATTTTTATAAGATGGTTTTGAAAAAATCATAGAATAGCAGGGAAAAGCAGGTTAATTTGCTACTGAATATACTCAAGTAGTTATGGACTTATTAAACAAGTTCTCCCAGGGAACTAGGTGATGTGACAGTCCTACCACGTACTCAGACCACATTATTTGTTCCAGCACTGCAGACCTGCATTGTTCTTGATTATGTTACAATTAATAGGATGTGGCATTGCAATGACTGTATTAATTAGCTGTTTGGAGTCCTATTCAAAGTAGGGGTCTGTTGAGCTAAATGCCATCCTGCCTCAAAGAGTTTGTAGATGATCTGCAGCCGGTCTTTGCTCTGCAGGTCTGGGTGAAGCTGATAAGTTGGTAGACCTCTTTCTTCAAGCTTAAAGGAGGAAGAAAATGATATTGTAAGGGGATGAGGTTGCTCCTCCTGTTGCTAAACACCACGCAAAGCCTTGAGCAGCAGAGCCAACGTGAGTGTTGGTCAGGCTGAGCCTGCGAGGGCAGGAGAGAACCCATCAGCAGGGCTGAGCTGAGCTGCCCAAGAGGAGAAGACAACCAGCACATCCACTGCATGGCAGAAAGCTGGGCAAATGGACTGTAACTGTCTCCTGGAGTCCCACTACCAGCTCAGAAAATAGAGGTCCATGCTCAGAAGACAGAAGGTCTTTCAGAGCAGACAACCTTGAGCTAGCCCTTTCTCTTGCAATGGAAGCCATCCTGCAGGCTCCAAAGGTCAGGCAAGTGCTCTAGGCAAAAGGACAGCAGGTCTTCACTGGCCCCAAAGAAACACTACCTGCTCAACTTGTGATATTTTACCATCCGACGGTTCCAAACACGCCTGGTGCTGGCAGGAGACAGGGCTTCTGGCACATCCAAAGTGTCCCACTGAGGTGTGATCTCTCCTGGGGTCATTCATCAAGTGGGAAGGCAGGGCAAGATTAAACCAGATCCACCCCAAGTCCCTGAAATGAAGGTCCTCAGACAGCTTCCAGCATCCCAGGTGTCTTTAGATGGGCAAAACGTGCTAAGGGAGTGTTTGCTAATCTTCATTTGAGGAACAAATCTCTTGAAGCAAGGTAAACCATTCACAGTGGCCCTAAATTTATTCTTTATTACCTAGAGGGAGTAATAATTGGCAGGAAAGTACCAGAAGGTATTTTCAAAGAGAAGGGAAAATGCTGAAATCAGGCCATACACACAGTCCTGTCCAGCCTGCGTGACCCTCTTTTATATATTTAGGAATTTCCTTGCAAAGAGACACCTGGAAGGTTTCATCAAGGGAGATTTACTGCAGAGGGTTCAGCACCTGGGGAGAGGTACATCCACAGGTGGGGTGTAAATCCCAGAGGGAGCCACCGGGCAGGGAGGACCTGCGAGGGGCGAGGACCAACACCACCAACCCCAGGGCAGGTCCCTGGGAAAAGGCTGGGAAAGCTCAGAATTTATCATCTGCTTTTCTCTGCCAGGCCAGACTGAAGGTGCTGTGAAAGGGCCGTGGGGTACAGGGGTACAGGGAGGGTGGGCTCTGGAAGCATCCCCAAGTTCACAGGATGCCAGTGGCTTGGACCAGACAGACTGGGAATGTAATAACCCAGCTCCACCTGCTGAATGTGAGGGACAGGAGGGATGTCAGCACTGGGACTGCTGGTTTTGGCATCTAATGTCACCTGCGAGATGGCCACAACACTCAGTCTTCCCCACCTTGTCACCCCTGAACCCCACCATCTTCCCCAGCTTCTCCAGATACCTTTGCTTACCTGCTGGCCCCTGCCCCTCACCAGGGGGCAATTCCATGGTAAGGAACATGCAATGGAGACACCACCGAAGCCCCAAGCCCTCTCTGTCCTGGCCCCACGTGTCCCTCGGGGGGATGCTGCCCATCACACACACCTCGGGCAGGACACAGGAGCGTTTCTAAACGTCAGGAAGCAAAAGTGCCATCTGCGAGTCTCAAGCAGATGCTGCACAGAGACGATGGTTAAAGCCTTTGAGGGGAAGGAGGGGGGAGGCAGGGAGAAGACAATTAAATAGCTGTTTTAAATGATCTGGAAGGAGATTAAAGGCAGCTGCAGGTTTTTGGGTTTTATGTTGGTTTTTTTTTTTTGTTTTTTTTTCCCTCTGGGAAGAGATTACCTTTGTCTCTCCTGCCTTTACAAACTGCTAAGAGGAAAACCTAAGAGCTGAATCGATCGGCCACATTTCCTCATTCTGCAGCTGACATCTCGGGAAGGGGGGAGGGAGAAAGAAATCAAGGGAATTAAGATCAATTGATGAACTGGCAAAACAAGCAGGGCAAGTGGTTATGTAAAGCCATGAACACAAGAGCTTATTTAATTTAGATCTAGCTGCAAGACGGACCACAGTGTAAACGGGCTGGGGTTAGGCAGGCTGGGCTGTTGTTGTGCATATGCTGAATTAAAGCCCTGGGTTCCCTGCATAGTCTGTGGAAAAAAGCAGTTTTTTAGGGATGCTCACGCTACCACAGATGGGCATCCCCACCGGGGCGGTGTCTCCATCACCGTGGGGATGGATCCAGACACATTTAAACACCAGCATCTTCACTTTCTTGTCTGCCCGAGGGGCTGGCAGCACCATGACCTGATGGGACACATTTTGTGGGACACAGTCCTGCCACAAAAACACCGATTTGTTGTGCCACCCAGGCACGGGCTCCTCTGGTGGGCTGCGACCCTGCGTGTGTAGCCAAAATAGTTTTATCAGCCAAGCCCAACGGGTGGGATTATCACTGCAAGGAGCTGCAGGGAGTGATTTAGAACAGCGCTGTTATTAAAAGCCAGAGTAGGAATTTGGCTGTGACCTGAGGAAAAGAAACCAACTTCAGTTCCTCCAGTCAGCATCGCTATAAATGTAGGATTCCTGAACAGAAGCCATTGACTAATCCTGGACATGATTTGCCAGCAAACCTGCAGACAATTCAGCCATTTGGTTTCATGGATTGCTATTTTTGTGTACTACGGAGAGATGCTTGTGGTGTTTATTTACAGGGCACCACAGACCCACCATCCACAGCACCGACCGGGTGCCGTCGCAGCAGGAAGCTCATGCCACCACCCCACCGAGGTGCTCCTCACCCGAGGAAAGTTTAAGGAAGTGTTTGCAACATCGTGCATGGAATTAATAACTTTGGGGGCCTCTCAGGCAATGGGAATTGAATAAATCTCCTTGGAAGAGCGTGTAGAGAGTGTGGTAACGGATGCTGAGAGGCCAGGCTGCACCTTACATCTCCCAGCTCCATGTCCTGGTCCTTCCTTCCCACCCCCTTCAGACCTGAGGCCATTTAGCACATTCCTTTGAAGCCATCACAAGAAACGTAGGAAGAAATAAAGCAGAGGACCTCCCCGAGCAAGCAGTTTTTTCATGTGCAGGGTTATTTACTCTACAAATCATCAGAACCACAAGCAGGCTTCATAAAACATAATAAACAAGGGATGAGGAGGGCGAGGGGAGCTGCAGCCACGCAGGGGTGGGCTGATGAGAAGAAGAACTGCAGGGAAAAGCTCCTCACCCAAGCCCGGGGGTCCAGAGAACTTCCCAAGAAGTTGCTCCATCAAATGAGCAACCGGGAGCTGATGGAGCTGTGACAGCTTCTGGAGGCGCAGGGCCTGCTGCCATGTGTTTTAATAAATGGGTTCACACCAGCTGTCTGTGCAAATAAAACATTAGCATGTGTCAGACACTCTCTACCCAGGCACTAACTGGGGGGATATTTTGCAGCAGAGCCCTCCGAGCGCAGACTGTGCCATGCCAGAGAGAAAACACACTGAATTATGGGGTGCCAGAGAGCGACCTCCATCCCGGCTCAGTTAAAATCCTGGGATTTTAGGTCGAGGAGTTGCCTGGCTCCGTGTGCTGGGACCGACGGCGCACCGGGATTGCAGGTATTTCTTTCAACCTCCCTTCTTTCCCCAAGTCCACTAAGGACCTCTCCAGAAAAGAGGTAAGAAAGTAAGAAGTAATAAAGAAAATTGCTTTGCACAGCCATCTGGCCATGAAAATTCAGACCTTTTTGAAAAACAGGGCTGGGATTGTATGATGCTAACGGCATGCAGGGCTGCCTGTGGTGGGATGGGACACTCGGCAGGATCCTCTTCTGGGGCAACTGGCCCCAGAGCCAACAGCAAAGCTGTGGAGTAACCAAAGCCACGGGTACCAACGTGTGGGGGAACAGGGGAAACATCTCACTCAGCCTCAGAGCTCTCTTATCTGTTGCTGCCACAATGAGTAGCTTTTAAAGCCTCCTCCAGCTGAAGTGGCATGAAAACATGAATGTACTCGTGTGGGCATGGCTTTAAGAGGTGTTTAATTTATGTGGAAAAAACCCATAAACTTTGCTGCAGGGTGTTTAAGAGGATGTCTGCCAGTTCAAGTGTTAACTATGTGTGGGCATGGCTTTAAGAGGTGTGGAAGAATAAGAATTTATGTGGAAAAAACCCATAAAATTTGCTGCAGGGTGTTTTAGAGGATGTCTGCCAGTTCAAGTGTTAACTAGACCTAAATAATGGGGCAATAATGGTCTTATTCCTGCTACCGGGTCCCATGCCGATGCCAATATTCACACCAGAGGTCTCTGACTGACAGAAGTAACAGGCAAACTTGGCATGAAGAATATATAATAAACCGGACTCCCAGGTGGATTTAAACAGCTGCAGTGATAGTGATAAAGCTGGGAAGTGCTACTGTTCTGAAGAATTAAGTACCAGAGGCCACAGAGAGCTCACCTCTGGATGGCAGGAGGTGAGATGCGCAGCGCCTGGCCGCACTGATGGAGGTGACACCTGGTGACACCCTGCAGAGCATCTCACTTACTGCTCTTCCTGCTTATCAGCGTGTGCTGCGCTGAGAAATCTCTAATTACTGGGAGAATACCAGTAATCACTCCTTACAGTTGTTGTGGAGCTGAAGTGGTACCAGTTAAGTATCATGAGCAAGAAGCAAATACACCGAGTGTTCTTTGAACAGTCACTTTTTTTTTTTCCTTTTTATAAGGAAACCTGACTGTTCATTCACACATGATTTAGTTTCACTCGGAAATGTCCATTAAAACTTAAATATTCAAACCAAATAGTGAGGGACATCTGCAAAAGGAGAGATGTTAAATTAATACGCTCAAATATTCATCCCGGGAAGCTCCTTCCTGTCCAGGGAAGAGCATCCTCCCGCAGCGATCCCAGCAGAACCACAGCTCACACTGGGCTCTGAGTCTATAAATGGTTACAATTGCTCAGTTCTGGGCCTGCCTTTCAATCAGTCAACAAATAAAACCTCTTGGAGAACTAATGGCTTCCAAAAAAAAAACCCCGATTTGCTTTAGACAGTTTGCCAAACAGGAAGAGGAGTGAAATATGTTCAGTGATTTATTACAAGTGATTTGCCAGCTCGAGCAAGTGCATCATGGCTCTGCCTCATTTAAAGCCAGAAAATGAAGGCAAAGAGATGCAAAGACCTGCTCTAAAGCGGTTTGAATCTGCTGTGAAAGACCCGGGATCCAGATTTCCGACCAGCCAGACCTCTGTGTCCCACTCTCCCACTTTTCCATCGCCCGCCCTTTCACAGGTCTTCCATTATTTGGCTTTTTTTAAAAGCTCAGCCCAGCTGAGGAGGTGAGAATGCCCGCTCACACGCTGTGCGAGGGTTTCCATTAATGCACTTCAAAACTGACTTTAAAAGCTGCTTTCCCTATTCACTCTGGAGCCTTCCCTGGTCCAGGGCCCTGTATCACATTGAGCATCGTGTTCCTCCCCGTGCTCGGAGGGACGGAGCGAAGCCGTGAAACGACCTTCCCATCTCAGCAAATCTACTCTTGCAGCCAGATTCCCTGAGAAAGAACAGTAAGGTAGGGTTTGGGCCTCCCCTCTGCCCTCCAACAGCCGCCTCTTTCTTTTTTTTTTACCATCCCCTGAGAAGGAACAGGACAGTAGGGTTTGGGCCTCCCCTCTCCCCTCCAACAGCCACCTCTTCCTTTTTTTTTCACTTTTAAATTTATTCACAAGTGAAATAACAAAAAAACCACACGAGGAAGAGCTCCCAGGTGAACTTCACACACTGTGCTTTCTCGTCTGCCTACTTCGTACTTGGTGAAGAGGAAAAAGTATAGCCTGAATAACAGCAAGACTGTAAAATAGGTTGAGAATTGTTTAAACTGTAATCTCCAAAGACACGGCTAAGAAATAATCCTCTCTTTTTAGCCCTATCATAGTCACAATGAGCATCAGTTTAATCCTAAAAGGAAGGCGACTGGAAATAATGCAGTTCAGCCAGACTGTCCTCAAATCAGACGGCTCACGTCCCCTTAGAGAGCGGAGAATTGGGGTGAAGCACACGGGGGTACCACTGACAAAATCTGCAAAGCACTTACAGAAGAGATACAGCCCCCCTCCCCCAAGGTGGAAGTCAGGCATCAAGACACGGTCCTGATTTTTTTCCATTTAATTTCCCTCTTAACTGTGAGAACATCTCAAAGGCTCTAGCACACACGCTGCTTTAAATTCTAATTGGCCGCTGATTAAACCCACCTGAAATTCATGTTCAAAATAAAAGATTGAGGAGCTATCACACGCCAGCCTGGCAGCAAAGGGACTGTGGAGATGGGCATCTTGCTCTTTCCAGCTCTCCTTCCATGTCTCTTACATTTTTCAAGCCCAATGCTCCAGTAACCAAATGCCTCGGCCCCTCAGAGCGCTGGAGCAAGTGTTGATGCTGAAATCCCTTCCACGCACGAGTGTGTGAGATCAAGCAGTGCTGGAGACCAGCAAAGCCTTTCTGAAGCCAGGAGGGCTCTGCTAGTTCAACCAGCTACAGATTTCCCCCAAACCAGCAAAAAAACCACCAGCTACACATTTCTCCCAAATCAGCAAAAAAATACCAGCCTCTGGCTCTGAAGACGCAAGCCCTTTTCGGATGCCTACACTGCCCCTCCTTCCCAAAACTTTCTGAAATGAGGATCTGTCACCGTGTAGAAGCTCTGGAAGGACCCAGGGACTGGGAGAGAGGGGGACAGGGGTTTTATCTCCCCTGACCTTGTCGGCTGCTTTCCGGCAGAAGGAACGAGATGCAGAGAAAAGGTGGAGATTTGTGGTTTTTTCTGGCGATGAAGTGCCACGTTTGGGGAGGATCCCAGCATCCCCAGCCCCCCCGGGATCTGCGGCACATGGGGGTCCCGCTGCGGGACAGCGTGGGCTCCGGCCACCGGGAGAGATGCTCCGGGAAGGGGGGATGGAGGGGGGGGCTGCTTTCACCGACCCGGGGCCGGATTAACGGCGGTGCGGGGGCTCGGGAAGGCGCCGTGGGGCAGGAGGGGGTGCGGAGACCGGACACCCCCCCGCCTCCTCCTCCTCCTCCTCTTCCTCAAACCCCGCCTGCCCGCACCCCGGCCCGGTCCGCCCCGTCAGGGCTTGCCCGGGATCCCCCCCCCACCGCCTTCCCCAACCGGTTCCCCCCCAACTTCTGCCCCGCCCGTCTCCGCAAAGTTTGGGCATCCGAGCCCCGGGAGGGAGGGAGGCGGCTGCTCCGGTCAACCGGGATCCTCACCTGGATGACGGTCTTCAGGGTGGAAGGGTCCACGATGGTGGTGCAGATGAGGGAGTCGGGATCGCGGTCCTTGCCGTAGATCTCCCCCATGGTGAAGATCATGGGGATGGCGAGGAGGAAGGAGGCGATCCAGATGCAGCTGATGAACTTCTTGGTGCGGCTGCGGGACATGATGCTCTTGGCTTTGAAGGGGTGGCAGATGGCCATGTAGCGCTCCACGCTGAGGCTGGCGATGTTGAGCGCCGTGGCGTAGGTGCAGGCGTCCCGGAGGAAGTAGTAGCCCTTGCAAACGGCCCCCCCGAAAGCCCAGGGGTGATGGACCCAGATGAAGTTGTAGAGCTCGATGGGCATGCAGAGGAGGAAGATGAGGAGGTCGGAGAAGGCGAGGCTGGCCAGGTGGTAGTGCACGGTGCTCTGCAGGTTCTGCAGCGACTTCTTGCGCACCAGGGTGTAGGCCGTGATGGAGTTACCCACCGTGCCCACCAGGAAAAGGGCCAGGTAGATGACGGTCACCATCACTTTGGAGTAGATGTCGGTGTTGACGTCCAGGTCCTCCTCGTCCGGCCCTTTGGGGAGCAGGTCGGAGCGGTTGGAGGCGTTGGGGTGGAGGTGGAGGAAGGGGCCGCCCGGCAGAGCCGGGGCCGTGGCGTTGAGGTGCATCCCGGGGGGCGGCAGGAGCCCCCCCCAAACCCCACCGCCGCGCCCCGACGTGCCGCTGCCGCCGGTCGGGAAACTTGGCTGGTTTTAATGCGGCGGGGAGGAGGCGCCTGCTGCTGCCGTGCGTGTGAGACACACACACACACACACCCCCCACACCCCCTCCCGCCCCCCCGGAGCAGGCTCGGCTCTCAGCCCGCAGCGCTGGCTCTCTCCTCCCCGCAGCTCCACGGCGTCCGGCTCTGCCCTGGGGGGGTGGGAGCCTCCCTGCACCCCCCCGCACACACACCTCCCCACAGAC
>NW_015090780.1:3289556-3339049 GCF_001431845.1 Calidris pugnax
CACACACACACACCCCGCCTCGCACCACCGCGCCGGCAGACACCGCACCGCGGTAGGGAAGAAGGAGGGGGGGGGGGGGGGGGGGCTCGGCTCAGCCCTTCTCCCCACTCCCCACCACCCAGGTGGCTACTGCAACCCCAGCTCGGTCGCCAAACCGGAGCCGGGGGGGGTGTGGAGGGAGGGAGCACGGCCCGGGCTGGGCTGCAGCCCCCACCTCCCACTTGGGACCCCCCCCCCCGACTTCTCCATCCCTTGCAGAGACAGACACAAAGACATGGCTGGGAGGGGGCTGGGAGAGGGTCCAGGGGGTCCGAGGACAGCCCTGGGGAGAGGAGAGCCACCAGGGATGCTCCATCATCCTTGGACATCCATGTGTCCTGCTGGTCCCCAAATAGCCACCCGCCTGCTGCTGCCAGAAGAAATGCATTTAAAGGGGGGGAAAAACCACCTAAAAATATCTACTGCACCCTGGTCTGCCTGGGACACCCCCCAGCACCATGGCACAGCAGTGACAGCAGTGACCTGCTCTGCTTCGGTCCCCATCGGTGACTTTTCTCTTACCCACGTAGCCTGAGATTTGGGGATGTGGGGGTCTCTCTCTTGCAGGGGCTGTGGGGGTGCCACGGTGATGCTGTGGGTGACAAGGGGGTCACCCAGATGAAAGGGCCCCTCCAAGGATTGTTAGTCTGTGGTGGGGTTGCCCTCTCAGCCCCGGGGAGCTGAGCTGCCCTGTGAAGCTCCAGTGGGCTCTTTGTCTCAGTTGTCCTCATGATACACTGCTTTACAAATGCATAGAGAAAATCTAGGAAAATCCCAGATCTAGGAAAATCCAACTCAGGGAATCACTGATTTACCCAAAGATGGGTGTCATACATCTCATTTATTCATTAGCAGGTGTTGGGTACCCTTTCCCAAGACTGGCTCTGTCTATACTGAGATCCTGCAGACTGCTTGCCTGTTATTTGATGCAGGAAGATGTCTGATCCTGCAGTCAATCAGGTAGTCTCTGCATGCAAACAGTGGAATTTCCACAGCCATTCGCCAAGGGTCGATATTTCCCAAAACTTTCCTCCTCTTAAATCCACCTGATAGGATCACCATGGAAGACGAACCAAAATCAGATCTATTTAGTCATATTATTCATATGAATTTGGAGAGAAACGTTTTCCGGCACTCAGCCCACACTAGTTCAAAGAATGACTAATAATCTTTTAACACCAATGTTCCTTCCATTTAAAAGCTTCTGTTAGGAAATTTATATTAGCCCAGAAGAGTTCATTGGGGTTGGTGTTTCCAGCCTGGCCTCACCCATGGTTCCTGCTCCTTGGATGGGTTCTTGGGATGGATCAAGAATATTTATTCTGAAGAAGGGAAGAGGAATGTGGAACAAGGGGTGAGTTGTACTTACTGAAGGAGAGCAGCAGCTGGATATAAACCTTCTCCTGGTGTCCCTGTTCCTCAGCCCCCAAGTTGGGGGGAATTTATGGCCCCGTGGTCCAAGCACAGACCCACACTCCTGGAGTGAAGTACTTCTCCCACAGAGGCAGCAAGTGAGTTCCTTTGGGATCCTTAATGAAGAGTTGTTGTCCCTTCCTGCTCCTGGAATTTCATTTTGGCCTTGTGGGAAGCAATTGCTATCCCACAAACAAGACACCCATCTGCTGGTCTAATTCTACAGTGTGGATGTGCACCTTTGTGTCAATAGCTGTCTCTAGAAATGCTTGGTTTGGGCTCCTGTTGCCTTGTGTTTCTGCAGAAGGTGATGCAGGAGCAGAGCTGCTCACGGGGAGAGCACTGCATCCCCCTGCTCTGTCCCACAGCTCCATGTGCTGCCTCCTCCTCTTTCCCTCCCTGCCAAGCACCGGGCAGGGAATATCGGGAGATACAGTCAAAAAATAATTCTATTTACTCACTGAAATATCAGCGACCTGAGATCAATGTGGCTGTTGATTTACAATCAGCACTTTTAACAGCCTGGTGCAGTTTGTACCAGCCAAATCTCTCCTTCCATTAAGAGAGTACCCACTGCCCAGCGAAGGGGCTGGGTGCTCCCATCAATAAAGGCTCCAGCAGCATAATTTCATGAGGTAATTAATTCAATAAATTCCATCAATTCCTTGGCAAGTTGGTCTCAGCCAGAGGTGAAGCGTTCTCACTCTCCGGGTCAGATACCTCTGCCCTGTTCTTTTTCTCATCGATCTGGGTTTGAGGAAAGAGCTCATCTTCTTGGATGCAGCCTTTCTGTTCCCCAAGAAGAAGTGCGGGTCACTTCTTGTGAAGGGGAATGTAAAAGAAAGTCTTGTCTCTCTCAAGATGTTCTGGTTTGAGGTGGAAAGGTCAACCTGTCCCCTCTCTTTATAAAAGATTTTATCCAGGCAGGTTCTACCTTTTGTACTCACACCCCTTTTCCAGAGCTGGACACCCACTGCTGGTCCAGCCCCGATCCCCTGCAAAGCCTTGGAGCAGGAGAAGGTTTCGTGCTGCCAAAGGAAGACGTGGACCCCATTCCCACCTCACCATCCAGCCCCCCTTTACTCCCCCCCTCACTGCTCCGTGGCCTGGGGCACGTGTGACCTCCCTTTCCTGGTGCAGGGTAATGAAATGAAGGACAAAAGTATCTCTTCTTGCCCTCACTTCTGCTCCTTGCAAGTTGTTAATCCATATTCCCCTTCCAGCAAAAGCAGAGCCGGAGACGCACCGCTCTCTTCTTGCCTCCGACCCAAATCCCCGCTGTTTGTTTCTGAACGAGCCGACCTTTCAGCTAAGCTGGGCTCGTTTTAATATATTTTGTATGTGTGTGTCTGTGGCTTAAAAAGGAAAAGAATCGGGGAAAACCGAGAGACACCTGATCTCAAATGTTACAGCAAGGCATTTACTTAAAATCTTGCAGGAAAATGTCACCCGAAGACCTCATCTATTAAAACTGCCTGGACTTTGAGCTGAGGGTCCCACAGTGCCCAGGATGAGTGCCCACAGGTTGCCTCACTCCCTCTTATGTTGACCCAAGTGTTTTTCATCTTTGCTTTTTCCAGGTGCAGCCAGGGACCACTAGGAGTCTTTCCTGTTAATCCTACCCCCATCTGATTTGGCCAGGTGGGATTTTTCTGAAGGGCACGGAAAGCAGGAGAGAGAAAGCTCTGCCAGAGCCAGGTGCTACGAGACAGCATCAGCCTTTTTCCCATTGAGGTCCGAGCACCCAGCCCCAAATTCCTGTTGGAGGATGTTCCCGAGACAGGTAACACTGGCCTGATTCAAGCCTTTGAAATCAGCTCCTTATAGAAAAGTTCTGCCTAAAAAGCCAAGATTGTCTAAAGTGGATTAGCAAGGTAAAATCCCGGGGTGCACAGGGCGTTTTTTAAGGATGCTGTGCTTGGAAAACAAGGAAGCGAGGGAGAAAGGGATGTATATCAGCTTTGTTGATGACAATATTGACTGTATCATTACTTACAGGCATGGAAATGCATCCCTTCCTACACTCAACATATTGCAAAATAAAGTATTGCTAGTTTGGATGAGCAATAAAAATTCCCGGCGGCTGCATGTTATTTACTGCCTTTAGTGGAACTGATTTCAGGAGAGTATTTTAAATCAAAACAGCTGATACATGGGATATTTATTGCCTCTGATTTTCATAGCAGAGCAACCTGCTGTGCGAGCACATCAGTGTGTGGGCTGGCAAAGGGGACAGGGGCAGCTTTAAAAAAATACAATAAAAGGCAACCCAAAAAGCAGAACACACCGGGATGTGTACGATGATGGTGGTAAGAGAATTACCCCGAAAAAGGATCAGTCTCTGAGAGGAGACAGCTGGGAAATGAGGCGTTGAGACGCCTTTTATGAATCCTGTCTTCTGGGTGCTGTGCAGTCAAATTCAGTCCTTTGCTTTGACAAAACTCTTTTAAAGCTGATGGATGGACCGGCTGATAGACCCTGGAATATTTGTCTCAACCAGACAGAGACTGATAGTTTAACTGCACACGCACAGGAGACATCAACTGCTTTAGTTCAGAGATAAAGTAGTTTTTGGGTCCCCGAGCTGTTACTGCAACGAGCCCAGATCAGATTCCTCATGGCAATAAATGCATTTTATCTTTGTATATGCACTGTTAGTGTCCAACACGCAGGCGGTTGCGCTCACACACTGCAGACAGGGTTTCCCTTTGGAAACCCTCTGTTTTATTCCAGGAACAAATATAAAGAAAAAAGGACAAAAGGAGTCGGAGGGCAGAGTTTGCAATTGCTGCAGCCGGGGAGCCTCCGCCGCAGCCCCGAGGTGCTGGCACACAGGGACGGGCACTTACTCCATTTCTGAAGGATTTAACCTGCTTTTGCAGCCCTGGCTGCCTTCGCCAGCGGCGCTTCCAACAGCTCCGCTCAGCGGCGCGGGCTCGGAGCACAGCCCTGGCTGTGGGGCACCATCCCTCCCCGGCTCCCTCCGACCCTTCTCCCTTCCTCAGGGAATCTCAGGAGGCACATCTGACCCTTCTCCCTTCCTCAGGGAATCTCAGGAGGCACAGATTAACCTCATTTTCTCTCCCCCTCCTCAAATAATTCCTGGTGGTGTGGGTTTTTTTTTTTTTTTTTCTCAATATTTCAGCGTGCTGGGCAATTTTAAAATGCAAATGGAACGGCAGCTCAGTAAAAATCCCCGCAGCCAAACGCTCTTCCCTGTCTTTTTCCCAGTGCCTTTTTTTGAAAGGCTCCCAAATCCTTATTTAAACGCCTTGGATTTCAGGAAACACATGAAGCACAGGGCATGCTTCGGGCTCTTTCCTAGTGTGAGACTTTTTATCAGATGCTGGAAATACCAGGGGCTGGTGGGGCTTTGTCCTCGGCCATATGTCACCAAACAACCTGACATTTTTTCAGACCCCCCTCTCCAGTCCCTCAGACCCAGGAAGACCCTTTCCTTATGTTGGGGAGATCAGGGCTGCAGGAGGCAGCAGGGTCAGCCCCAGAGAGATTCCCAGTGGAAATTTTAGGAAATTTAGAAAATTCTAGGCAGTGGATGCCCTAGACTGGCTTCAAATCACTCTGTGCAGCTTCAGCAGACTTGAAAACTTGGCACTTCGTGTCTTCCAGAGCTCACTGTGACCTGCTGTAAACACATATTATTTGTACTCTGCAATCTGGCTCGTTCCTGCTATTCTTCCCTTTAAGAGCCCACATCCTCCCATTTTTCCCAGCTCTGGCACCCTGGATTTGCCTCAGCCTGGGCTCCTCCCGAGCCCACACGGACACCCTTCTCCCTGTGCAAGGAGAGGATGCTAACGCTGGTCTGCAGCCTCAGTGAGTGGTGAGAAGGTTCCTCCAGATCATCACCGGGAGAAGGAACGAGAGGCTGCAGAGGCTCCTGAGCTCCATCCCTGCCCACAGAGGTGAGGACACTGTGCGGCCACCTGGGCACAGCCAGAAAAGGTCCCATTTCTGTCCTGCTGCTCCCTCTGCAACCGCGCTGCAGGACCTGCTGCTCCGATGGCAAGTGGGAGCCTAAGAGGGAGGGTTTGTTCACACCCCTGTGGCCAGATCTGTTGGGAATGTCCCCATGGCTCACCTGGAGAGGTTCCTTTCCCAAGGTTGTCCCCAGCCCCCTGGATGCTGGCCCAGCCTAACATCCCCAAACCAACAGCCTCACACCTCAACCTCAGCTCATTCCCTTCCTCCTCTTGGCCAGACTCACCCAGCTGCGTTCTCAGTTAGAGCATCTTGGCCCAGAGGTGACCAAAATAGTTTTAATCCCCATCAGAATGGGCAGAGAGTCCCTGGAGAGGGATTTTCTTTTCCTTCTTGTGTTATGGCTCAGTGGTTGTTGCAGCCACTCCAAGGGCAAGGGCTCCCCTGCTTGGGGAGCAGCCCCTGCCCCAGTAGAACAGTCCTGGGACTGCTCTAAATTAAGTTGGTAGAAAACAGCCAGAGGAGGCAGGAGATGAAAAAAGAAAAAAAACAATCTATAAGAAATGGTCAGGGAGGATAATTCAGTTCAGGCTGCATTAGGGAGGGAGCTCGTTCCCTGCTTTTCAGCGTGATTTTGGGGCCGGGCTCTAGTCGCATTCAGTTCCTGAGGTTTCTTTGTAAGCCTGAGCAGAGTTTGGGGAACTGCAGGTACTGAAGAAATTTGGAGAAAAAAAAGCCCAGCCTGAGTGAAATAAATCCTTGGTTGATTTAGTGGGAAGATGTTTACCGAGAAGGGGAACTCTCTGGACAATAGCTATCTTTCTAAACTTTCTCATAAACCACAAACAGACCGTTCTGACTCCAAGGGCAAATATTTCCAACTGCTTCATTGTTAAAAAAGAAATTATTTTTGCATCTTACAGAAAACAATGTCTGCTCTTGCAGCGTGTGCTCCTTTCTTGCTTCTAGGGAGTTGCCCTCTGTGCTGCTTGTCCTCTCCAAATGGCAAATACCTTTTCAAAACCAAAATGCCAAAGCGAAGGGGTGATCCCGTGGTGTTTTCACTAGAATTGGTCACTCGTTCCTCAGGGCATGATGCTGCTGATGTGAGATGAGGGGAGGCTTCTCTTGTGGCAGGCTGTAGCAGGTGGTGCAAGGAAAATCTAGTACGAGCTTTCCCTCAGGTTATTCTAGAATATCTCCTGAAGAAGACAACCCACCTCTTGTCTTCAAATAACGAGCCCTTTACTGGTGCAAATGATTAAATAACAGCTTGTTTCTAGCTCAGACTTTACAGCATTTAGAGAGTCTTAATGAGGAGCCTTCTCCAACCCGTGGTTTCAGACAGCCTAGCACTACTGAAAAGCCTGTATGTGGATGTTGAAACCAAAATCAGTTCTCTTTTAGTGAGGTACCTGACTTTACAGCAAAACAGAAAATGCTGCCCACCCAGCCTTGAATCCAGGGCTGGAGCCTGGAGGAAAAAGTCTAGAAAATGATTTGGGTGGAAGGGTGCATTCATACAAGAAACTGCTAAACAGCAGCAAGGCCTCACTGATGACAGAGAAATAGGTTAGAAAAATTAGATGGAGTCCTTCTTGCTCGGTAATGACCATTTCATCAAAGAAAGTCAGATTTCACTACATGGCAAACACAGAAGTAATAAAGATGGTAACTGCCACAAAAGTAGCTGCGAGATGAGCTGGCAGACAGCTGAAGAGAGTTCAATTAGCAAAAAGATTTCTTGAAATGATTTGATTCTCCAGAATTTGCTCTGATTCTTCAGCCAATCCTTCAGCAAATTGTGCAGCCGCCGGTCAGGTTGGCAGGGATGTCGTGGAGGGAGGTGGTGCAGAGACACTTACAGCTTCTGCCTCGCCTGGAGCTACCCCAACAAGACAACCAGCTCGACCTGAGTGCAAGGATAAATATTCCTTCACTGAAGAGGAACAGGGAGAAGCAGAACCTATGAAATTCAGAGTTAAAATCCCAAAGCCATGCTGACGGTAGAGGGGGAGAGTCTGTCCCCCTTTTTTTTGCACAAATTATAATTTTGGAGGACAGAAGTACACATGCAACACTTTCTTTCACCTCTACAGTTTAATTTGTAGAAGCCAATGCTTAGAAATGCTTCTCCAGTGTTTGGGGCATATAATAATAAGTGGCACATAACAAAATGTGGGGTTTGGACCATAAATGTCAGGAGCTACTTACAAAGATTTTTAGGAGTTCTTCATTTGCTGTCTCCAAACAGCTTGGCTCCAGGGGGGGTCTCATTTGGGTGTCTCGCTGGAGAAACAGAGGTACCTGAGACCTCTCAGTGGTGAATCACAAATGAGAAAATAACTTTACCAGCATTTTGTGAGCCTGTGAAACAACTGGCAAATTAGCTGGGCAAGGAGCAAGTCCTAAATGGATCTTTGTAAGGACTTTTATTTGGATGCATTAGGAAACTATGTACTTCCCCCTTGCTCGTATCTGTGCCTTAATGGAGATCTTCACCTTCCAGAAGCCCTTCCAAGGAGCTTAGAAATACTCCCCTGCCCTCTGCTAGGCTGTCTGCTTCCCTTGATAAGAATGCAAACACATTTTCTTACAAGCCTAATAGACGAGATGATAGAATAAGAAACTGAGAGTTTGCCATATAAAGAGATTTGAGAATATGCTTGGAAAAGGGCAGACTTATGAGAAATAAAATACACATCCTGTTGCAATATGAGGAGACCACTTTATCCGCTCATCTTTTATTGGAATAAAAGGGCATTTGTAGTATTAAGTTAGCTGCATGGCATGTCTCAGGCTGAGCTCTAAGTAGTACAAAAAGAAACATTTTGATCAAATGCATGCTTACTTCAAGATCTAAATGGGATTATGTTAAGAGACAATTTTGCATATTTAAGATTCAGAACAGATTTTGGACGGCAGATAGAGACAGCAGCAAATCCCACCCTCACCAACCAATCATCCCTCCATAAACCCAACTGCAGGGGTCCTGTCACAGCTGGTCCCTTCCCTCCTGCTGCCCATGATGAGAACTGATCCGAGATGTGTAGCACACAACTCTACTTAAGTGTCTGTGATGGTAGCTCACGGCTTTATCTTGGCTTGTAGTGTCCGTGATGGTAGCTCACGGCTTTATCTTGGCTTTGTCACACCTCAAAGAATGGTAGAAGAAGAGCTGAAGAGTCCAAGTGGCCACTGTCACTTGAGGGATGAGTCCTAATCCTGTTCTGCAGCTTCTGAATTTAATCAGAGAGGATTTGGAAGACAGTCATGTTCCTGATCCAGGAGAGGGGCAATAGTCTCATGTTCAGTCACTGATGGGTTGAGTTTCTTCTTCTGGTGTTGAAAGTCAACTAGAGAGGCTGAAGGAAGGTTTCTCTATAGATTCTTAATTTGCCTAATTACCAACTTCCTCACAAGCTCGATGCTCATGGAGGACTCAGAAGGTAAGAAGCTATTTTCACCCTACATTTAACTCTTCTAAGCCATTAGCAACTGAGAAGTTGTGATTAGTGCTGCGAGTTCTCCTGTAAAACAGTTATCCAGTGAATCACTCTTCACTGACAAGTCTCTGCCCACCTTCCCACCAGCCTCACCGTGTGATAGCCTGTAATTATAACTCCTCCGGGGACCACCTATTTCACAGAGACAGTCTTTTTCTTCTTCTCCTACCTAGTAGGGAGCTGCTCTGCTCAGCTCCACGGCAAACAGCCGTTGCTGGTGGAGATGTCCCCTCCTGCCCTTGGTGCATCCAGGGTATCCTCACAGTTGGGGCTTCACGTGCTCCCACATCAGAGAGTCACAGGGAATGTTCCTGCTGGCTCTGAGGAGCTGGAAACAAAGAAATGTGCCCCTAAATTCCTGGAGATCCACTGTCCAGGGCATGTAGGGTGATCTGAAGTGGTGGTTCTGGGTTATGAAGATGAAGTTTTCCCCTCAAGTGGAAGTGTCCCCCCCTTGCCTTAGCCAGCTCCAGCTGGATCACAAGGGCATTTGCCCCAAATCATGGAATTGTCGGAGTTGGAAGGGACCTCTAGAGATCATTCAGTCCAACTCCCCTGCCAAAGCAGGGTTGCCCAGAGCACATCATTCAGGAGCATCCAGGCGGGGCTTGAAGATCTCCAGAGAAGGGGACTCCACACCCTCCCTGGGCAGCCTGTGCCAGGGCTCTGGCACCCTCACCCCAAATAAGTTTTTCCTTGTATTTGAACAGAACTTTCTATGTTCCAGCTTGAATGAGGACTTCCTTCCCGCACCTGGTGAATACAGCACTCCTGTCCCCCGCTCTCTGCCAAAATCGATGCACACCAAAGCCAAATCAATGCACAGCAATGAGCAGTGTCTCACCCCTATTGTGTCTCACCAGGGAGGAGACGGTGGAGCGGTCCAGACCTGCTGCAACGCCTTGTCCTTCCATCCCAGTGGAAGCACAGGTGACCAGAAACACTGCTATTGATCATCACTAGATTGTGCTGGAGAGGAACTGCTAATGACGACAATAATCACCATCATTCTCATTATCATGCAGACGGAGCCCCCCAGTGCACCAAGAACAACAGGAACCCCCTGTAAGCATCTTTGATTTTTCTCTTCAGGAGATCACAAGTTTTGCTGTTGTTCTGGAAAGACACTACATGAAACTCATTATAAGGCAAATTAGGTTCAAGTGTTGCCGGTTCATGGGGAGGGGACGCAGACAGCCTCATCGAGTGATTTGTCTGTGATTGTTGTACCCGGGACCGGTGGCTGGGCTCCACAGGCGAGCCCCATGCTGCCTCCCTGACTGCCCAGACCTGCTCCAGAAATCAGGAATTTCAGAATTTTGGCCACCTCCCTGCTGACTCTGATAGCTGAACTAACAGGCTGGGTTCGGATCTCACCACCAATGTGTTTCAACCTTCCCGTGCCACCGCCTAAATCAAAAGAAGTGGAGAAATATCAGGGCCAAAATCCATCCCCCTCCTCTAACTCAATGTTCGTGTATCTTCCTATCTCGAGCTAATGATTACAGCTTGTGTTTATGTGGGTTTTTGCCAACCCAGAAAATAGCAGCGAATCCTCATGCGTGGTTTTGGCTTTGAGCAACCACCTCCAACCCAACCTCCCTTGAAATGGTCTGGTTCCCCCAGCCCTTGGGTTTGCTGTCACCACGTTTAGTCCCACATGGCTTAAATGGCGTTCAGTGATTGATGCTGGCTTTCCCGTGGCTCCAACCCCCGCTCCAGAGGGCAATTTCTACCCTGGCACAGACGTGTGGAGCCAAATTAGTGTGATCACATGCAAAGAAATGCTCTTGCTTTGGAATAAAGCAAGGAGAGAGCTGGCAGCTGGGTCTGCAATAAACCTGCAGGTAACCTGCTATTTCTGCTCAGAGCTGCTGTTATTGGTGGCAGGCTCAGCACCAGCAGTGCAATAAGGCATATAATTATGGATGGTATGCATAATATATGGAAATACTTTACATAATATGGTTTGGCCAGCACATGTGAATTTGGGTCCACGAGAGGAATTGTAGCCTTTACTTCTCGCCCCCCTCCCATTTCTGCCCACTGGGGATTTTCTTCTGCAGAAAGATCTAAATCCCTATATTTATAATCAGCTCTGAGCGTGGGGTGAGGGGATGTTAAATGCTAAACTTCTAAGTTAAACACAGAAACTTCTGCTATTCAGATGGGAACCTGCTCCCTTGGGATGCTCTTTGGGAGCTGTGTGTAACGGGACCGTCCTCGTAGCAGCCAAAAGTGATGCTGAGTCCTTATGACACGACCAGGGAGCTGGAGCTGAAGCCTGTGACCCCCCAGGTCCTGTGCTGGGGTCCCAGTTCAGCCCGTGGTGAGGGGATGTACATCCATTCTCAGCAACTGCAACTGCAAGGCAGCCTCATGGTATAGGGATTAAAATTTTCTGAAGTACTTCGCTATAATTACATGCTTCCTGTTAAATTAAATGCTTGAATAATTCTAGAAATTGGCTTGAATTAGAAAATACTTCACCTATAACTACAATTCACTAGGAAACAGGGAAAAAAAAAGGAAAAGCTCAAGCAAAAGCAACTACTGTGAGCATGAAGAGGGCTGGGAGAGAGGAACTAAGTGTGAGTATTTACCACCAACAACTTACATTTATGTTACCCTCAAGGAAGGGAGAATCCTGAAAATAAAATCTATGAACAAACTGGGGTAAATATTAAATTGGCATTTATGTTCACTTTCAGTTTGACAGCACAAATACTTAAGCACATAAAACAAGACTTAGATTTTCTAGATAGTCAAAGGTTTGTAGGCACTGCTGAATTTGATAGAAGTCGATGAGCAAGTTTGAGTATCATGTACACATGTGCATCTTAGTAAGCCTTGTGTCCAACCTAAAAAGCAAGACATTTTTAAGCAGCAGAGTACAAACAGGGTCCATCCAACCTTCTCATGTTTGCTCTGGAAATCTAAACAAAAACAAGATTCCCTGGGAACCTCAGGAAGGATTTGATCTGATGGATGCACCTGACCAAGGATGGAGCTGATTGTTGGAGCAACTCCATGTCAAGAATTCGGCTGTGGGACAGAGACTTTGCTTTGGGAATTAAAAAAGCCTGAAAATCTTCATGTAGGAGCAAAGATGACTTAAAATGAAGAGATACAGCCCCAGCCACAGATGCACAGATCTGGTAGAAATTAAAACAGAGCTGGAAACCAAAGTATTTTTCTTTAACCTGGGAACATGACCTCTAATATCACCACTTCTCTGTGCATTGATTTACTTTCGTTATCGTCCCAATAACATCCGAACCACTGAAATAAACATCTGAACCATTGGAATAAACTCTCCTTTTGTGCATTTCAGATCCGTAATGACAAAGTTGGGAAGAAACATGCCCCGTCCAGACCCTCCGAGACTTGCAGATAATGCAGCGAGGGCCCCTGCTTAGGTGTTTCTGATGTTATTAAGGCTTTTTTATAAAACTGATGAATAATAGTAAGACTCATGTCTGTGCTGCAAACACTGAAACAATTGGTAGGAAAGGGAAAAAAAAATATATATATGCATAACAGATGGTGTCCCTCTGCTTGCCATTCGTAAATGAATAAAAATACCCCCAGGCTCAAAAAATCTCGTGCTTTGCTGCTGTGTCTGCCGACTGACACTTACTCCAAGTGAAAATGAAAATTCTATAGTCAACCTTGAAGAGGAGAACAGAGAGAATGACTAAGTGAAGGGATCAGCTTGAGGGATACCTGCAAAACACCTCCCCGTGCCCATTCCTGCCTTGCTCCAGATCTGATGTGCAGCCAGAGCTGGTCCCAGCACCCAGGAGAATGGCACTGGGTTGTCTTCTTTCTTCTGCAGCTCCCGGTGGCTGATGGAGCCTCTGGGATGCTTTAGCCCATCTGCATGGCAGCCCAGAGGACTGGGAACGATGGGGTTGAGCACTGGTGGAAATGCAGCTGCTGCAGCTCGGCATTTAGGACCTCTCCAGCCCTGTTCCAGGACCTGGCCAGGCTTTCCTGGGTCTCCACTGCCACCTCAGCTGCCCCTGGCTGTCAGGCATCACCTCCTGCATATGGGCAGGGGGACAACGACCAGATCCTGAGGCAGAGGTTGAGTTTGCTGCCTGGTGATGAGAAGCTGTGCAGGAACATGCAGCTGGGAATAACCTGTGATGAAGCAGAGGTGGGAGAACACAACCTTCCCCAGGAGATGATCCACGTCTTCCTTGCAGGAGGCTGGAGAAGAGGAATCCAGGAGGAGCCAAGCTGTTTCTGTTTAACCAAAGCCCTTGCTCCAATCCGTCACATTTCTGTTTTGATTCGTTTGAGAATTGAAGTGTGACCCAGGGCTGAAGGCATGGTGGCTGCTAAAAGGCTTGTGATGTTGTGAGTGCCAAGTTGGAGGGTGTTGGGAGCCCGTGTGGGTCTCCTGACCTGTGGGCTGCACCCCCCAGGAGCTGCTCAGCTTTCTCCCTGCCCTCCCCATGGCTGAAAGGAGGTGAAACCCCAGTGAGGGACAGCCATGGCAGGAGCAGGTGACATCCCCAGCCTCGGGGAGGTGTGTACGGTAACTCCAAGAAAGCAAAGGTGCATTTGTGCCCTGATTTCAATGACTCTGACTCCACCACTGGCTGCCCTGGTGGCAGCTCCATCACCCAGCTCAGGGACCTGGTCCACCTGAACACTCCTCCTGTGCAAAGGATGGATGGATGGATGGATGGATGGATGGATGGATGGATGGATGGACGGATGGGCGGGCTAGACCCAGTGCAGGGCAACAGGGACTGTTTGAAGCTATGGACCGCTTTTTAGACCCAGTGCAGGGCAGCAGGGACTGTTTGAAGCTATGGACCGCTTTTTATTTGAGAATTCGATGAATTTAACCCATTCATGGTATTGGACCACAAAAGGGGTCCTGGGATGGCTGTGTGCTCAGGCAGACTCAGCACAGGGAAGGACACATGTCCACCAAACTTCATCCACGTTTTCTGGAGATGGGAAAAGGTGGCAACATCAGGATTGACCAGGATGTTGATGCCATTTAATTTTCAGACTTGTGAAAATGGTTACAAGCTTGAAACTTTGTTTGACTCATGACTAAAAGCAACATATGATTACTACAACATTTGGACCAAAGTATCAGTGGAAAAGAAAAGCAGCATATGAGGCAACATATGGTAAATATGTATTTAGAAGCACAGAAAGTAGACAAACTCATTTGGGTCAAGATCTAATCAGATAATGTCTGGTTTAGACCCGGCACTAATGCTACTTAGGAAGCACATTACATTGGAATCAGTATTTAAAACTCTGTTAAAGGCAAATGAAAATAAAAAGCTAGAGAAGAAGGAAAGAAAGAGCAGCAAATTCACGGCATGGCAAATTTATATTTCGTTGGCAACCAGAAGATCAAGTCTGATTAGTCTGGAGACATCAGCTTTCTCCACATAGCTTGCAGAAAGGACTAGCCTGGCTATGTGTGTGTGTATAATATGGTTAATAACTAATTTCCTTTTGGTTTCTTCTTCTTTGTTCATTACTTCCCAGATTCCAACTAGACCTACAAATACCATCTTAGACTCTAAGGAAGCTCCTGAAATGGAGAAGGAAGGCTATGACAATAGTGGAACTCCTCCATTCGTTAATGAAAGTCCTTCTGGTTCAAGAGGTCCTGTAGGTTTTTAAGCACAGTATTTTCCCCAAAAGCCAATGAATCACAAAACACAATCAGTACAATCTTGGCTTGGGGTAGTGCTTTAAGAGCCCTATGACCCTGGAGACATGGTATCATCTAATGTTTCTCCAGTGCCTTTATAATTTCCCAGTTCTATCACTATATGTCCTTTGACAGTCTCCATAAGCATATGCATATGGTTGCTCCAGTGTGCAAAACACATTGGCCACATTCAGATCTCTCTTACGTAGGTGAAGACAACAGAGCAACACCATTAACTGCAGGGTGTGAAGCAAATCAGGATCCATCCACAATCTTCTCCTCAGCCAAATAACTATAGCTTCAAGCCATGAATAATACAAGACGCGTGGGATATAAACATGAACATGCCTGAGACTCCTGGTACATACAAACTGTCTTTTCATCCTGATGGATGGGGTGATTCAGTTCCATTCTCCATCACTTCTTTTCCCCTCAGGGCCATCGCACCGCAGATGGCCACTGTGGTCAGAGCACTCCCTTGCTGGAACACAAGTCCAGCCACCAGCAGAGCCTCTCATACCTGGCTTTGCAGCACCTCCTGCTTAACATGGTATATACTTTGTGACTTCTCATTATTCCTTCACTTGATCTCGGCCAGGATTTGATGAAACATTCACAGAATCACTCCCCCGTTTGGTATAGGTTGCCCTACCCAGCTTGGAATAACAGGTATGAGTTCATTCATTTAGTGAGAACTTAAGGACACAATAAAGATCACAGGAGAGGGCACGGACTGCACAACATTTAAGACCCAGGAAAAGTGACTTCTGAGCAGGGGTGTCTTTCTTTGAGGGTCAGGTTTAAGCTAAGACCAGGCATCTGACGGGGCCTCTGAATATCCTACATATTCATGACTCTACGCTTCTGAGCAGCCGTGTTTTCTTTGAGGGTCAGGTTTAAGCTAGGACGAGGCATCTGACGGGGTCTCTGAATATCCTACATATTCATGACTCTACACTTGAGCAAAGTTGTCAATTTTTATCCTCGGAATTGAAATGAGAACAGTTTGAGGTTTACTCCTCTTTTCCCAAAGGCGCCAGGTGGCTGGCAGAGGAGCTGTGTGAGTTCATTAGCAGCAAGAGGAGCAGAAGGCTGGCGGGGAGCGAGCGCCGAGCTCTCGCTGGAGGAAGCCAAGCAGATGAAGCTGCGGGATGGAGCCCCTCCAAGTGCTGAGAGGAGAAAGGAAGAGGGGCCAAGCCGGTGAGAAAACCCTGGCACCTCTTCCAGGCAGTCACAGAGACCTCAAACACTCCTTCCTGACAACTGTGAAGTCGTCGCCTGTCAAGACACAACGCTTTGCCTCGGCCTCTGTGTTATCTTTCCTAAAGAGGGCTGCTGTCTATAGGACAGTGATTGTGATGACCCCCCCCCGGGAACCATAACCCATTAAAACATATGGCTCTGCTCCTACACATCTGCTCGGGTAGGGGAGCATCACTTCTCACACAAGATCCTCAGCAAAGCTGGAGATGGGCAGGAGCGGTTCATGGGTACCTACGGCTTTGAAAGGAAAAATTCCACTCTCCTGGTTTTTGGACCATCCCTCCTAATTCCATCAGATTATGGTGTTAGTCAGGGTAGGGGAGGCAATAAACTAATGCATTAGCATTTCAGGCTCGGGGGGATTTACTACCCTCCTTTCCCTTCTATCACAGAGATCCAGCGTGGTTTGACATGGATATTGAGAACCAGCCCTGAGATTGTGTGTGAGAGGCTTCTCCTAAGCCCAAGGAGTAATTAATGTGTCCTTCCGTTTTAAAAAGACAAATGAAAATAGCAGACTTCTGGGGGGCTTGAGACTTCTGTTATCAAGATTACCAACAGGTACTAAAAATTACAGGGCTTTGAGTCTGCCCAGAAGATCAGCCAAATGAGAAAGGGATACCTCTAATTTTAACCAAAGAGAGGACGCAGATAAAGGACCACAAAGCTCTCAGGCACCGTGTGCTGCCTCAGAGAGTGCTTTGAATAGCCACGAGCCAGTAAAAGCAATTACTAGAACACTTTCCTTCTCGGTGGGGATTCAGATGGTTCCTGTCGGTACCAGCGATGATCTCCATTTGCATGAGGAGCACAGGCCGTTGGAGCACAGTCCTCAGGACTTCACTTTGGCTGAACGTGTCAGAAAGACAAAGCTTTTCCCAAGCAGTTGCAGCTCCCGGGAGCTCCATGGGAGATCCAGAAGCTGAATTTTTCCCATGATTTCTCCCAGTTTTGCTTGAGTAAGTGATGTCTGGCTGGAAAGCTTTCCCTGGCCGGGCAGGTTGGGTTTCTCCCTCCCTCCCTCGGTGCTCTCTGCTCTCTGCCACCAGCCTAGCAGTGATCTTCTGTTTGTCCCCGTGCCTCTACAGCTGCTGTTCTCACCCTTCAGAGCTGGCATCTCAGACAGGGTAACCCTCTTCAGGTGCCTTTAGCTTTAATTAAAAGGTCACCTTCCAAACTCAAGTGAGAGGAGCCCAGTGGCCCTTTCTGCTCACAAAATGAATTAGCCATGAAGTTAGGACTGGGAAATTCAGCATCTCTCAGCAACAATGATAATTAATCACCATTTCACTTTAAAGGACTGTCTCATTCACCCATGGCAGCAGCAGCGAGGAAAAGGAACAAAACTGAGGAACTGTGAATGACGAGCTTAATACAACAATGTTATTGTCAAGCCAATGAAGCCTTGAGAACAAGTTAACAGACTTGAAACACAAACAGAATAAAAATGGAAAGAGGGGAAAGCTTCACCTTCTTGATGGCAGTCAGGTTCTGCTGCCAGTTTGGACTGGTGTGATCTAAAGGAGGAAGGACTGGGAATATTCTTGCTTTATAATCCATGTAATGGTGTTTTGGGGCAGGTAACTCTCTTTAAATGTTCAAGGACCAGGTGAGGTGGTGAAAAAGTCATCAAAAAATCTCGGTTACTCTTCTGCTCCCCATTTGCCACCAACCACGAGGTCTCAGCCCCGAAGTCCTGGCTGGAGGCAGAGCAGGGCAGGGGGGAGCCTTTCCTGCTGGGACAAGGAGGTGATGGGGAGGAGGGATGCTTCCAGCCTGCCCTTGGCAGAAATAAAACAGGCAGAGCAGGACTGCTAACGAACATGGCAAAATGAGTAGTTAAAGCCACAGGGACTATTCACTAAGGCCTCTGGTAATTTGTAGCTGCTCACTAGAGTTTTCCCTCACTGCTGTTTCACAATGCTGACTGATCAAATTTTGCTGTCTGGTATCGAGCCTAAATAATAATTAATAACTTATGAGAAGGTCTTCTAATGAAGGGTGCTCTGTTCCTGTGATTCACTCGGTGCAAAGTGTTGGGACCCGGGGGAGTCAGCCAGGTCTGCTGCCCATTTTCCATAAATTCGGATACCAGTTGGTGAGTGTCTGAAGCTGCCTCCCCCCAGGCCATTCCACTGGGTTT
This sequence comes from Calidris pugnax, assembly GCF_001431845.1. NCBI lineage: Eukaryota > Metazoa > Chordata > Aves > Charadriiformes > Scolopacidae > Calidris > Calidris pugnax. The sequence goes on from NW_015090780.1 coordinate 3,307,558, forward strand.
GGGCTGGATGAGAGGACCCCAATCATCCCCCCAGCTCCTGCCACGCCGAGCATCATGGCCAGCTCAGGAGACCAGGTGACTGATGAGGTCCCCAGGGGGAACACAAAAATGAAAGCCCACCAGCCACCCTGGAAGCATCCAGCCTGTCCCACCAGCTCTTTTCTCTTACCCAGCTTTTATTAGCTTTTTCCTTTTCTGCTTAAGGCACGGCTCCACCAGAATGAAGCACCAGGTGAGAGAATTTGAAACATTTTGAGTCCTACGAAGGGTTTTATCTCTCCCAGCTCCCATGTCTGGTGGAGGAAGACAGGGAACCTGCCAAGAAATGGTGCAAAAATATGCCTGGGCTTTTCCTGGCTGAACTAGTGGGAACTCCACCGCACCTCACTCCCCTCGCACCCCGGGAAGTGGGGGGTTTGAGTGCAGAGAGAGTGGGACATTTAAATCAATTTGCTTCGATACAAACCACATGTCACAAAGGTGGCTCTGAATTCCTGGGGCTGACGTGCACTTAAGCAGCTTTTGTGCAAGTTCAGCTTGGATCATCCACGCTGCAGAGTGCCACTTTCTCCTCCAGAGGGGAAGGCAGTGATTTCCTCAGCCCCGGTGCCGTGTGTGTACCCCACACGCACGAAGAGCTGCTGCCAGAGCCTGCCAAACAAGAGAGAGATCTGCCTTCGACATTCAAGGGAATTTTTATTTTTTGTCAATCTTGCCTCTCTTCTAACAGGTCCCCCCTGTGAAATGTGTTGAACGGAGATAACCAGGCATGATGTATCCTCGGGGGTTTGCAGCGGCAAGAAAACAACCTTGGTATTCACAATGAGAAATGTCAAGTAGTTTTATGCCACTTATAGTATCAAAGGATGATGGGTTTTATATCCTGTCTGTGGAGAGCGTGCTTTGGAAAAAGCTAGACTATGCGAATTTATGTACGTGTGTGTTTATTTACAGCAACCACTGATCAGATCAGAAAAACAATGAGAAATCACAAACAAGCCTCATCGTTTTCCCTGCACACCCCAGGCTTTCTTTTGTTTCTGTGGTTGGTTTTTTTTTTTTTTTTTTTTTTTTTTTTCCTTCTAATTACAGTGATGAAATTACCCAAATTAGCAGCTGAGAAAGCTCACAACACCTCAGGCAAACACACAGGAAAACCTCTGCAGGATCAGGTGTGATGGCAGAGAGACAAGTGCCACCAAGAACCAGTAAAGTGCTGTCACAGCCAGGAGGACAAAACACACAGGATTTGGGGAATCTCCTCTGTTCCCTGCAGCTACGGGATTCCCAAAATACGTTATTCTTTGTTTCTTTGCTCTTTGTGGCCCATAATCTAACTGCAGTTTAGAATTCAGAGCACCTCTGAAGGGCCCATGCTAGGGAAGGCAGTGGGAGGAAGGTTTACTCACCAAAGGGGCTTAATTAGGAGAAAAGCAGCTGATGAGCGTTGAATCAATAGGAGCTTAAGAGTATGAATGAGTAAGAATGAGACAAGATCATTTCTCTCACAGCTACTGGTTTCACTGTGTGTTTTCTGGTTTCTGGCATCTTCCTCAGCAGGAACAGTGCTTAAAAAACCCAAGTCAGGAAAATGAAGCCCATTTTCCAAATGCTTTTATTGGCCTGGAGGAATGACTTGTGCTAACTCTGTCTCCCTGATGTTATCTCTTAAAAAGACAAGGCAAGCTTTTCATTTCCCAGGAGATTTTGTGCAGTGTAACTTGGGGGGTGGTGGTGAGAAGTGGCCTGAGCACTGAGATCCAGACCCCACAGGTGTGTAAGATCTACCCCTCCTTGTGTTTTAATTCAGACCTCACACTCCTAAAATTAAGCAAATGCACAAACGTTTGCATTATTAATCTGAACTCAGAACTGGACCTGTCAATGTTTGGCAGCATTTGAGTCTGATACTGAATTTTAACTTAATCCACCTGGTCCTCATGTTATATTGAGTCAAAGCTTAGCTTTGATCTCACTTTGATTTTTTCCAAGGTAGCTTCCAGTCTGGGTCCACTTAATGTCATCATCCAGGCTTTTAGCACCTAATTAGCCAATGGGACAGCAAGAGGATGCAGTTTTAGGCTCTTCCTCTTGTCGGTGGCTCTGCTTTGATGGGGCTGCCCCAGATGCAGCATCCAGAGACACCCATGGATGTGCTACTGGAATTCCATGCCCTTACTTCTGTTAATGGAAAAAAGCTTCAGGCGGTGAGATGGGGAGCACTGCAGAGCAGAGAAAGGTAAGGAAACCCTGTGATGTTAGTGTTGTCAGAGCAGTGCACAGAGAAAAGATTACCATGAGTGATCTCTCTCTGGTGTCTTCCTAATTGCCTGCTTTCAATTATCCCCTTCGATCGGCTGCGGGCAGAGAAGGGGATATAATTTTCACCACTTCTAACAGCTGTTTGGGAGTTTTAATTACACCTGGCACATTCAGAGAAGCCTAAATCAAAACACTTGGCGTGGGGGAGGTTAAATGCTGCTCTTTTGAAACTATGTATTGTGTTTAGATTTATCTCTGTAAACAGGATATTACGGAAGCAAAGGTGGCAACGCTCGGGGAGCGCTTCCTCCATAATCCACTCCAGCATTTGCATGTTCTCAGTTGGCTTCTACAGTAATTACAGTTCCTTTATCTTTAATTCATAACTTGATCTTTCATTTAAAGTGTTTCTTTCTTCCCCCATACGTATGTATATTTATTCCTGCTCACAGTTCTCGCAATACACGATATAAGGCAAAGAACTAATGCCAGAGGGAAAGGAAGGTGGATTTTTGCAGAGTGAAATTTCTGGAAGGGGTTGACATTTGAGGAGGTGTTCAGGTGCCTGAACATACACCATGTGCTGCTCTGAAACACACACACACCCCACTGGCTCTCTGAGGCATCCCCAGAAGGGCTGGGGGACGTGACAGAAAACCTTTGGGACACCCAAGTCCTCGTGGGGACCGCGGCCCCCAAGGTTGGCTTAATGGAGCACACAGAAATCAGGTTGTCATGGCAATTACTCCCGATGTTGAGCAAATCCAGGGGACGATGAAACCCTCCTGTCTGTCTTCTTTCTTTCGGGGATTTGGGGAAGGGGAAGGTGAGAGTTAGTGGCGTCCTTTGTGGTGTGAGAGGGGAAGATGCTCAGGGAGGGTCATCCCCATCTCTGGCTACATGGGGGATGCTCTGAAGCCAGGGACCGGGGGGGCTGGCCCCACAGCCTTGGGCAGGGGGAGCAGGTAATGAGCTGCTCAGACCCGATTTTCATCTCCAGACAGGATTTGTATAAGAATTCCACGAAAGCTGGTAACTAAAGCTCTCAAGAGGCGGAGGATTTGCTGTGATCCTGGGTGGGATAAGCTAAGATGGTGTCTCTTTAAAACCCAAAGCTGGCATAAATGCAGGCAGGAACCCCCACATCCACAGAAGCTCTGTTTTAGGCTGAAACCACCCCAAAAGGTGTGTTTTAAAAGAACTGGGATTCCAGGTCTGGGATGGGTGATTTTCCTGAGTTGCAAAGACATAAAGGGAATGTTTCTGTTTTAATACAGCACTGGGGTTTGGTCCATCATGGGCTGAGCCTCACGGCTGTGGAGAGGGGACAGGAGGGGACAGGGATGGGAGAGACTCCCAGGAAAGGTGCTCAGAAGAGGAGAGTTAATAAAGCACCTCCCAGAGCTGCTGCTTTAAACCAGCCTGTCCCCATTTCCTAACACATTAATCCTGTAGAAAAATTGTCTTCCCAGCTCAGGGTTTTACTGAGGTGAACTCCAGCACTTTGGGAATGGGGAGTCAGAAAAAAAGAAAGAATAAACCCCAATAACACGCAGCTGCCTCCCGGCACGGGGCAGCATTTGCCACAAGATCTTTCTTTAACCTGTTGTGCCTTTGGTTTCTCTGTCCTGCTGAAACGAAAAATGTGGGTGATGCCAGGAAGGAGGGCGTGGAAGGGGAAATGTGCAAAGTGAAAGGGGAAAAAAATAAATTACTGGCCAAACTAGAATAGCAGCAGCCCAGGAGGTGGGTCCATTGAGCAGTTTATCTGTGAGTCAGATCACAGCGCACCCAGTCCTGGTGCCTTTCCCACTGCTTCCCCTGAGAGCCCAGGGATGCAAAAATAATTCTCTAAATACAATTATTTGCAAATGCTTCCTGGAAGCAACTTTTTTTTCCCCCCTCGAAGACACAGAAACAAAATTCAACAACAGTGATGTAGGAAGGGAGCATAAAACTGAATCAGCCGCATTGATTTGCTTTGCAATTTGTTTTGTGTTTTTTTTTTACATACATTTCTGAAGAATAAAACCATTTTCCACAAACTGTGGAGGGGCTGGCTGTGAGCAAAAGCTGAAGCACACACAGTCTGTGCTGCCCGTGTGTCACTGTCCTGGTGTGACCCAGATTCACACGGGATTTGTCACTGTTCCTGGGGACACGAGCAGGGAAGGCAGTGCCTGTGCCACGATTATGGGGGGATCTGGGCTTTTATTTGCCCTGACTGGGCTCACATGGGCCACGTGGAGCTTGTGGGCTCTTTTCTGCTCCTGGGGAGCACTGGACCAGGCAGACACAGCTACAGCCCTCTGGGCAACAGGGAAAAGCAGTCAGGAAAAAAAACCCCAGCCTCTCTCATCCTTTTAGGAACTGCAAATTCCTAGTCTCAGCCCAAAAAAAAAAAAATTCATTTAGACATTTATGAAACTGGAAAAAAGAAAGCAAAATGAAAATTTAGAAACCTGATTTTGGTGAAAATGAGTTGTGTTTCCAGGTTTTCAACTCACTGAAGCCCCAAAGATTTTTTTTTTTTTCCAGGCTGAATGGAAAATATTTACAATTGTTAGGGGAGAGGGGTAAAAACAAATAATCTTGTTCCCTTTTGTTGTTAATGAGGCAGGAAAATAACAAACTCTCACTTTCCAAGATACTCTGCTGATTCTGTACGTAGAGCTTCTCTCCTATCTCCTCCCTTATAGTCTTGTAAAAATGCTAACTATTTTACAGAGACAGAAACGAGATGTGCCTTCCAGATACAGAACATATTTGCAACTTGAGGCATTCACAGCTACCAGGCTCCGCTAATGAGAGCAACCCTGTGCTTAGTGGGAATGTTAATCAATTAGACACGCAGAGCATTAATGATGTTTCTTTTGCTTAATTAGATTAGCAAAACATGAGTACAGCCACTTTTTTTTTTTTTTTTTTTTTTTATGCAGAATGGAAAATATTTACAATTGTTAGGGGATAGGGAAAAAACAAATAATCTTGTTCCCTTTTGTTGTTAATGAGGCAGGAAAATAACAAACTCTCACTTTCCAAGATACTCTGCTGATTCTGTACGTAGAGCTTCTCTCCTATCTCCTCCCTTATAGTCTTGTAAAAATGCTAACTATTTTACAGAGACAGAAACGAGATGTGCCTTCCAGATACAGAACATATTTGCAACTTGAGGCATTCACAGCTACCAGGCTCCGCTAATGAGAGCAACCCTGTGCTTAGTGGGAATGTTAATCAATTAGACACGCAGAGCATTAATGATGTTTCTTTTGCTTAATTAGATTAGCAAAACATGAGTACAGCCACTTTTTTTTTTTTTTTTTTTTTTTCCCCCTAGCTCCCCAGCTTGTCTCTCCCAAAGAGCTCCCCCCATCTGGATGCTCTGGGATGCTCCGGGGGGGAGGCATTTCCCCAGGCACCCCCAGGGCTGTGAGCAGCTGGGTACCCCCCCCCGTGCCCACCCTGGGGATGGGCAGGAGGGCACTGGGGGAGCGATGTGGGAAGATTTCTCATTCTCCCTACAGCTTTTTGATTTTTGAGGCTGAAGGCAGAGGTTTAGCAGCTCGTCTGTCTGTTCTGGGATGCGGCAGGGACCCCCCCTCACCCCCCCAGTCCCAATCCCCAGCACCCAGAGAGCTGGAGCACGTTGTGTGGGTGAATCTCGGGGAGGACCAGATGCTCTCCTGCTTCTCTGGAGTCTGCAGGATTCACAAGGAATGTAAAACCCAACGGGGCATTCCCGTGAGCCATCCCACACAGAGCTGCCCAGATCCCCACGATAACGATAGCAACAGGGCTATGAAAAAATGAGGAGGCTTATCTCTAAGAGAAGAAAAGCATCATTTGATTCAGAGTGAGACAGGAAGCAGATAAGACACCAGAAATGCTCCCAAGCCCAGAATCATCCTGACCTACAAAGTGGGAGATCACTGAAAAACACTGATAAACTGTCCTGATTCTTTATCAGTTTTTTTTTCTGGTTCTCTGAGATGCACAGAGGCAGGGACCAGCTGCTCAGCACTTGGCTCCCCAGCATCGAGAGAAAAACTAAAGAAATCTGCTGTGATGGTTTATTGCAGGAATATTCTTAGAGCGGATCCAAATGAAGTGTTAACAGGTTTGCACAAAATCAAATAACTTGCTTTCTGGCTGGGAATGGTGGGTTATCGTGTGGGGAAAAAGAAAAAAAAAAAAAGAGAAGAATATAAAGTTTTAACATACTGTTAAAGAAAGATGTACCACACATCAGAAAGCCCCAGATTGGGTTTCTTTAGGCAACCTGGGCTGTTTCTCAGGAGAAGCTGCTTTTCTGCACAGGGAGCAGCAAGTCATTAAGGGGAGAGTTAGATGGACAGCCCCTAATTAATCCTGACTGGTGTAAAAAAAGCACCAAATTAATGCTGCCCAACACCCTTTTGCTCCGAGTCTAAGTGTTTCAGCATAATTCACCACGTTTTGGGGGTTGGTTCCTTCTCCCAAGTCACAGGTGATGGGACAAGAAGAAACGGCCTCAAGTTGTGCCAGGGGAGGTTCAGATTGGAGATTAGGAAAGATTTTTACACTGGAAGGGTTATGAAGCCATGGAATGGGCTGCCCAGGGAAGGGGTGGAGTCACCATCCCTGGAGGGATTTAAAAGATGGGTTGACATAGAGAATAAAACAAAAATTAGTGTCTGCATGCCCCAAGGCAAATCCACCACCAGTCCATCCTCGGGAACGAAGGCGTGCGAAGATGACAGGTACTTTACTTTTCCTATTAAAAACATTTTTCATAGATATTGCTTAGGTGACAACTATTGGCCAAATTTTATCTGTAATGCTATAAAGGCTTTAATTCTTACCTCTGCTGAGGTAGAAGGCTTTATCTGTGATTTCATCAACTTTCAAAGCGTTGCTCCACTTGGAACATATTTTGTATTGTTAAACTGTCTGATGGCTAAAACAGTAAGAGATCCCATATTTCATATTAGTTTGAACCAAGGGACATTAGTATGTTGAACATTCATGTCTAGAGCTACAGTTTCTATAGTTACTAGTGCATTAGTGTTTCACTGAACTACTGCAATATTAATTTTATAGCAGCTCTGCTTCCCCCTTACTAGAAGGGAAGGTCTGTAACAGTTTTTGGGGGGCTCATCCCATTGTATATACTTTTTAGGAGGTTTCTCAGGACCCTCTATTAACTTGCAGTGTTATTTGGTGACAAAGCAGGCAAGATGCAACACAGCTGAAAATTCTAATTTAATGTGAGATTTTGTCTTCTATGTGTCTCTAGGAAATTGGACAGAGGGTGCCCAGCTGGAGAAGAAACACAGCGTCTCCTTTGAAGGAACAGAGTGCTCTCATTTTCATCTTCTAAAATTGCTTTGTGCAGGTCAGTATGAAAATCTGTGGGAACGCAAGAAAATTTTGGCTTTTATTCTGTTCCAGAGGAAATTATTTTGGCTGCAGAAAAGGCCAGCATGTTCTGCTCCCTGAATCCCCTCAAACTGTTCCATAGAAATCCCGTGCCGTTCCCCGAGCCGAGCTGCAGCCACCCCACACATCTCCTGGCCATCACCACGTCTGCTGGGTTGAGTCTACCCAGGCTGGTAAAACACATGCGTTTCACTGAATTTCACTGAATTTTAGAGTTGGAAGGGACCATAGAGATCATCTAGTCCACTCTTTTTTATTGCTGTTGGGTTTTAAAGCGAGCCAGAGAAATTATTAATTATGAGCCTGATCCAGAGCCCACTGGGCTCAATAAAAGGTTTTCCAGTGGGTTGGGCTGGACCAGAGCACCCGGGGGTTGTTGCTGTGCTCCAGAAGATGTGTTCTTTGCAACTGCAGGAAGACAGGTAGGCTTTTCTGTGCAACAAAGACAAACAAGGATTTCCCGTGGGGATGTAAAGATTTTGTTGTCCTGTAGTGTAATTATTTTTTCACTTTTATTCCCCACTCTGTGTTGCTCAGTTGGCTTCGGTCAATTCAATTTCTGTCCTAAGCCAGAGGAGAGTCAGACCCAAGGAGTCTAATGCTGCTTGGGTAGAATAACACCTCTTGGGCTCAACCAGCCAAGGGAAAATTTAATTGTGGGAAGAAGCAGCCAGGAAATCTTCCATGAATCCCTCTTTGCATGGCCCAGGTGGGGCTGGTGCTGCCACCCAGCCCTCTGCCAGGCTGGGACGAGGCAGAGAGGGCTTCACTGCTTCCCTTCACCCTCAGTTATCACCTCTTTGTAGGTCCTGTTCTCCAAAAAGCCCAGCAGATCCACCGCCCGAAGCTTTACCAGTGACGGGGAAGGAGCTGCACAGCTCCAGACCCCCAACCCAGGACATGCCCCAGTGCCTGGAGCCCTTCACCCCAAAAGCCCTCCTCACTTTTGGTTTCCAGCTTAGTGACAACACAGCATCAGTGGCCTGTGATGGTAAAGGGGGCTCTGCAGGGGTCACCCTCCAAACAGAGGCAGATCTTTTAGGGTTAAACACAAAGGTGAGACTGGGTGACACTGCAGAGCAGGGACAGTGCCATCCTGGGAAGAGGGACTTATCTTCTCCTCGCTCAGAGAGAAAGGTTCAGGCTAACAGTGATCACAACGATCACATTTAGGGGAAGAAGAAAGTCAAGAAGGGAAAATATAGAAAGAAACTACCTTTTGAGTGAAAGCTCAGGGCTCTCCATCCCTGCTTGGGAAGGGAAGACTTCAAATAAGAATTTATCAACTTTTGGACCCTCACCTGCTGCATCACTTTCTGTTACAAACGGTATCTATTTTCCCTCCAAAGATCTGTTTCTAGATGTCATTGGATTGGGTTATTAGGATGTTATAAATTTATATTTGCCATTTTGCTGGTGCAAATCTGGAATCAGTGCACGGGTCTGCTCTTGTCCTTTCTGTAAAGCCAGGAGCAGGGAGATGCTGGGCTCAGCCCCACTGGCCAACGCCGCCGTCTCCATTGCCATCTAGTGGCACCGGGGCCACCGTCCCCACAGTGGTGCCTGGAAAAAGGGCTGCCCTGAAAGAAAAGCAATTTTTTTTTTTTTTTCTTTTGATGCAATCAAAATACATCGGTCAGTTGGGTTTTGGTTTTTTTTTTTTTTGGGAGGGAGCAGGGGAAGCGGAGACGGAGCTGCTGCCGGGATGGGGAGGTGTTGAGGGTCTTCTGCACACCCGGGTGGAGAAAAGAGGCTGTAACTGCAGGGAAAAGGGAGGAAATGATCTGTGTCTCACGTTCAAAGCTTGTATTTGCTGTCATTTTAAAATCTCCAGGAAGCTTCCAAACAAACTCTTCTCTAGGAAAACGGCTCATTGACTGCCTGGGGTTTTGTCTACCGTAAATAACCTTCAGTTCTTCCTGCTTGGGCTCCCTTCTGGGTGCTCATTTGTTTTACTTCCCTGTGGCTTTCCCTCAATACCAACCCCTGTTTGTTTGTATTCTTTAACAGCATGAATCATGCCTTAAGCAAACCAGAGATGACACAGGACTTTGACCTCATTTACGTAGTGTAGGTCCAGGAGAAACTCTGTGGCTTTTACAGGGTTGGTCTGTGGGTGCAGGAGGGCAGCAAAGGTACTACCTTGCCCTCTTCATTCTTCTTCCTCAGCAACTAAAAACCTCATTTTGCCTTCAAAAGCAGTTATCCTCTGTCTCAGGAGGAGAGGATCAGTCAGGAGGAGACACCAACCCACAGGGTGTCCATGTCACCTGCTGTCCCACCAGTCAGATGATGCTGCCTGCATCCTGCAGCTCTGGTACCCGTCCTGCAGATGCTGCTGCCTCAGTTCTGGTACCCGTGAGGGGCTTTATTAACACAATGATTTAAGCACAAACCTAAATACAGACTCTCCTCCTTGGGTGGATTTGCAGACCCTTGGGGACACCACGATGACCTGCAGCGAAGCCTGGACCCCTATGGGGTGGCCCTGACCCCATCAGGAGGAGGCTCTGCAGGACGGGCAGCACGGATCAAGGCACCTCTGCCAGGGACAGCAGCTGGGAAAGGGGGGCAACTGATGAAAAACACACAAGACAGGTTCCTGTGAAATACTGATTATATTTCTATATAATACTTCATATGAGACTGGGAAACATACTTTCCAATATTTTAAGTTACCTGTAGACCTACGTAACCTGCTTATGGAACAGGACCACCTTGCTGCTGCTTACTTAAATCCCTAGCTTCCCACAACAACATAAGAAATGCCCAGAATCCATGAACTTTTCTTTTACTCACTCAGATAAAGCTCATTTTAAAAACACTAGAATTGCATTGCAATATCCATATATATATCTATATATTAAGAAAAAATCTTCTACCTTTCATAAATACATCATACGTAAAATATGTTCCCAAAATACATTCATGCATTTTCCCCCCCTGCTGAGATCCCTGCTTGGACCCCAAAAACTGTCTGTAAACTGGGAAGGGCCTGGAGACAGGCTCATGTCTGCAGGTGGCTCCAAACCCAGCGGGAGGTCGTGGAGAAGCCTTTGGTGGTTGGGTGATGTCAGGGTTAACTCCTGCCTCCGTGGGTCTAATCCTGCCTCCCTCCTGGAAAAACAGGGCTCCCCTGTTTGCCCAAGCAAAGCTGCAACAGCTGCCCACGTTCAAGCAGCCAAAAGCCACCCTCCATCTCTCCCTTCAAATTTTTCCAGCAGTTACTGGAGATGCTCAAATCTCACCCAGCACTCGACAGTGGCTGGGAAACAAGGGCTTTGGAAGCGGGAAGGTCACTACCTGGCCTTGGTGGAAGGGGATCTGCAAATGGAAGAAGCTGCTTTCTTGACCACCAACAACCTGAAGGTCGACTTTCTTGACCACCATCGACCTGAAGGCGGACCATGCTCCCAGCACTGCTCTCCTGGTCTGCAACAGGAACGGCTTTGCCTCCGCTCTCAGAGGAGTCGGTCCTTTGCTGATGAAGGAAACAATGCCCATCCCGTGTCCGCTTATGAAAGCATAAATACACAAAATATATAAAAAAAAACCCATCTCCAAAGTAATTCTAAGCAGCATCTGGCACTAAAGAAGCGCCAGTTTTGCAGCTCAGTGATGCAGGTCCCGTCCCCATGAGCACGTGCAGGACTCCAGGGGTCCTCCAAGCCCTCCCCGGGAGCTGTACCTGGACGGTGGGGCTGTGCAAACACAGGCAGACTGAGCCCTCCCCTCACCAGACCTGGGGTGAGAGGGAAGCCAGACATACACCCGCCTGGACTCACTTTTCCACCCCCTCACTAAAGTCCTTAGTATTGCAAGTGCACATTCAAAAGTCATTTTGGGAACGCTGCCCTCTCTCCTTGCAAGCAGGGCAGCTACAGGTCAGCACCCCTTTTCCACAAGGCATCCTGTCCTTGTGGTGAGCTCTCCCTTAAGATAGTGGTCCAAAGACAACTTAAATTCCTTCTGGCTTTTGCCATCTACCCAAACCCCACGCCTTCACAGAGCAACTGAAGAGAAGCATTGCATAGATCTGTGTCTCGGGTCTTTCACCCCTGCCCAACAACGAACAGCAAGAAATGAGTTCAAGTTTTGCACAGTGCATTACAAAAGGCATCACTTTTAAACAATGCACGAAAAAAACCAACAAAAACAACAACCAAAAACCCCAGAAGAAGTGTCACCATGGTGTAAACCCTGCAGTGAAATGAGGCAGTGAACGCCCAGCGCTTGGCGGGGAGGGCTGCCTGTAGTGTACCGGGGAATTTGCCATCCCACCTCCAACCCATCTCCCATCCCACCCTAAGGACAATTTGCATAATTAGATAACCTGCTCCTGAACAAAAGGAGCGATGCTGGGTGTCGCAGGAAGGAGGAGGAGGACATGTGGGGGGGGCCGTCTGCTTTGCATCCAGTAGTTTAAGGGCCAGTTGTCCCCTTTGCCATCAGACGGGAGGACATGGGCTCTTCGCAGGCTCCCGAAGTCCCAGAGAAGTTTTGCTACAGTTGGCTTCACAATTGAGATATTAGGGACCTGATCCTCTGGTGGTTTAAACCCCACGCACTCCATTGGAGTTACCGGTGCTTGTTTCCATGAGTGGAGAGTGTGGTCCTGCCTTGTCACAGACATAGAATAAAGCTACGGTAGCCCTTTCTTTAAATAAAATTAAATAACTGCGTGTGGCATCGGCGCACATTTTAAAAAACGTGCTTCTGCTGTGAAGAAAACAGCGAGCACAACAGTGGTTAATTAAATTATTTCTCTCGAACTAAAAAAAAAAAAAAAAAAAAAGTGATAATATTACTATTAATTTAAAACCCCCCAGGGACTGCAGAACGCCTTCTCATCCTGTTTTTGACACTGAGAGAGTCACTTCCAGGCGCCCAGCGCTATATGTCCTCTTCAGCTGGCAGCGAGGGCTTCTGCTCCTGGAGGTCACAGTTGCCATTTTCGGATGTGTCCGAGCTGCCTGGAGCTGACTCTGCTGGCGGGGGCTTGTAGAGTAAACAGGCGACTATAAAGAAGGTTGTCCCAAGCACCTGCAGCCATGGAGACACCCCATTACTCTCTGCTCCCCCCAAAACCAGGCGCCCAGTCCTCATTCAGGGGGAGATTTGCAGACCAGGCTTTGGGGAGGAGATGAGGGTGAAGGCCAGCAGGCCAGCCTGGGCCAAAAATCTGAATTTAGCCAGCCCCACAGCAATGGGACAGAGAATTTGGAAGGGTGTTCAGCCCCACAAGGACACCAGACCACCACCACCACCAGAAACATTTGCTAGAAGGCTTCTGAAAGCCTCTTTTGCACAGCAACTGCTGAACACCACCACCACCCAGGGCAAGTGCTTGTCTGGGAGCAGTTAAAATGATGGTTTTCAGCTAATATATAGGAAACATAGGGCTAAGCTCTCTTGTTCTCCAGCAGCGATGAGGGAATGGTTATTTACAGCCTGCCCACAATGCCATCCCTCACTCTCACTAACACACTGTATTTTACTCCATTTCTAGCAAAAAATCACTTTGGTGACTGTTGGGAGAAGAGGAGGTATTTCATATGGTGCAACAGAAGCTCTGAGTCTACAATGTAAATGGAATTTAAGGGAATGATGGTGCCAGGAGCACCATTACCTGGTGGGAAGCGAATGGAGCTTTTGCCTTTCCCGAAAACATTTCTAGTGTGAAAATCTGATTTGGGCTGGGGGTGGGGGCAGATCAGGACAACCCCGTTTTGTAAAATTCTCTCCCAGACCAACCCCCTGTCTCCTAAAGACCTGCTGGCTTTACCCAAGAGCGAAGTTAAGGGGCAGCATCACCTTGTAGACCAGTCCAGCGCTGAGGGTGTATCGGCTCATGGCTGAGTTGTGGTAAACGTAGCAAGAACCTTGCTCTCCACACTGGTCCTGCCACAGCAGGCAGGATTTATCGATCATGGACCCGAAGGCGATGGGGCCAGGGATGCCTCCTGTGGGAAGAGAGGGTGGTGGACCTTCAGTCTGGGCAGCACCTACGCACCAGCCTTGCAAGGTGCTTGCAGAAAAGCATCAGGCTCTGCTGCTACGGTAATTAAGCAAACTCATCCTGCAACATCTGGAGCCACAAGGTACCCAAAATACGTTGAGTTTCAAGACCTGAGAGTCCAGAGAGTCTTTCGACCACCCTGACCTACGTGTTGCACAACAGCCAAGAGGCAAACACAGAAGTTTATACGCCTCTGCTCCTTTTTTCTTAAAATAAGGACACGTTGCCAGGATGTTGCTCCTCCACCCCCCCTGTGACGCGTCACAGAGCCCTTCACTCGGTTTGCAAACCACATGCAAAGGGAGTAAGGTTTTTCTGAATGACAGCAAACAAGAGAAAACATCCTCCTTTCGACAGCATGTGAAAGGAGGATGTTTTCCCCTTCTTTTCCAACCCAACCTGTTTTATTCTTAGGCAAGAGCTTGGCACACGCTCCCCAAAGCCAACGGACCATACCCGTGCCCAAATTCACTGCACCGTACCTAGTGTTCGTACTACAATCCACTGGATCCCGAGGGCAAACGACCTTTGCCTGTCGGGGACACACCTGGGGAACAAAAAGGGATTGTTGGAAAATGCAACCAGGCCACACAGCACCTCCCCACCACCCACTTGGGTCCAGCACGTTTGGGGCTTCCATCCTCTCTGGAGATCAAGGTTCACCCCAGTGCAAGGTCCCACGTCAGAGGACAGAGCTGCCAATGCCAAAATTTGCTCTCCCAGCTAGACAGGGAAGGGGAATTAAGTCCTGATGTCTCTGGGCTGCCCTAACGAGGTGGTTTCCATCACACCTTCTCCATGGTTGGATCCAGCAGGATGAAGTGGAGAGGTGGGTACTGGGGCTTCTTGCTGGAGGAGGAGGAGGAGGCGACGCCGTGCTTCCCGCAGGGTGGCCGTCAGGGCAGGAATGCTGCCCAGGAAGGTGAAGAGGATCACTACGAACATGAAGAACAGGAGAAGGGGCTTTTTTGCACAAGAGGAGGTGCATTTCCCTGCCTCCGCGTCGCCGGGGCCGGGCAGAAAGGTCTTCTCAATGCAGCTACACTCGTGATAGACCTGAGAAAGAAAGGCTGGGTGGGTGCTTTGCTGGGGAGAACGGTGACAGTCAAAGCAGGGCTTTAAAGAGAAAGAAATTCAGGGAGGACAGAAACCAACAGTTTCAGTCCCAGAGCAGGGCGAAACAGAAATCAAGCCACATTCTTGACACACCTCTGTTACAAAACCAGTTGTTAAATACGAGAAATTAATTTCACCAGGCAGCCCTTGAACGCTGAATGTTGTCACTGCCCTTCTCCAGCCTTTGCCTGTCTCAATGAGTGACATGCAGGAAGGATGAGGAGGTGCATCAAGCTCACTGAAGACCCAAAATAAGCATCGGGACAGAAATTAGGCGCCCACCGAGCTCCTCGCCTGCCTGGGTGATTTACCACAGATTTTGATGCAGTTTGACCCAGAGCAAGGCAAAACCAAAGCAGGGCACATCGAGGGAAGCGAAGCAGGGTGACCTCAGGGTACCTTATTTACCATAGATTTTGATGCAGTTTGACCCAGAGCAAGGCAAAACCAAAGCTGGGCACATCGAGGGAAGCGAAGCAGGGTGACCTCAGGGTACCTTCTGCCTTCATCCCATGGTGCCTGAGAGCATCCTCTACCAGCACGGGGCTGTCTCTGCCCTTTACACTGATTTGCAGTGGAGACCTTTGCAGAAAACACTCCCAAGAAGATGTGCCACCACCTTGTTAACACACGGTGCCGTCAGACATACCTTCTTGCCATTCCTGAGGTTTTCAGACACCTCTTTGCAGCCGGCGTGGCAGGGGGAGTAATACATGATGTCATCGCTCCCGCAGACAGGGCTGTAGGTCTCCTGCAGACACCCACACTCAGCATTGCAGGCTGCTGTCAGGTTTAGGTGGCCACTGGGCAGAGCACTAAGGGAAACACAGGAGCAGTCAGTGGGGACCTGCCCAACAGCATTTTCCATGAGTAAATGGATAAAGAAGGAGAAGGGGGGACAGTAGTGGGAGATGTGGTGGATCCCCCTGTAGCATAAAGCTTGGGAAGGGTTTCATCTCACCCAACTTTAACCATCAACAGGAATCATGCCCTGGAGTTATTTCTTTCCTACAGCTACCAAAAGAGTTCAAGTGACCAGCTCACAGGGAGACACCTCCATTTGGACAGGAAATTCCCACTTTTAGTCCAGATTATCTCATAAGGGACCTTATGAAGGCAAGTGAAGTATCTGACACTCTGGCGCTGCTGATCTCCCCTCCCTTACTAAAGGGGGAGCCTCTTCCATAAACTCCAATTAGATGCAAAAATGAAGACAAGAGAGCTGGGGTGATTGCTATTACCTTCCCTCGTACGTCTGGGTTACTCCCGCCATCGGCATGTTAGGGCAGTGGATAAAAAAAATGAATATAGCCAGCAGACTCAACACTGTGCAAGCTAAACACAGTTTGATGATTCCTGAACAGCGGAGTTTTAATTTATTCACAAGGAATCCTCCCAGGAATGTGCCTCCCCCTCCGGCTGGCACGACCAGATAACCTGAAAAGAGGGGGAAAAAAAAAAACCAAACAACAAGCAAGTTTAGAAATGTCAGGAAGGAGTTTTCACGGCTGAATACATTAACTGCAGCGTGTCTGCAGGAGAATAACCCCTTGGTTGCTGCCTGGTTTCTTGGTGGAGTTCAGTGGACGTTGCTATGGCAGGTGGGCCTCCATAGGAGCTCAGGGAACACGGCATGAACTCAGTAAGGCAGCTTTTCCCACCCAGATCCCTTCCAAAAGACAATTTTAGGAGCACATCATGAGTATTGATGCTCGTTGGACATCAATTCCTTGGTCTTACGATACAGCAGCCTAAGTAAGGGTCTTCCCAGTGATGAACACTGACAAAATATGTCTCCCAGTTCAGACATCCCTCGTTAGAGGAAACATATAGTTAATGTTTCTTAGTAACACGTTAGAAAGAACAGACTACAGTTATTTTGCCTTCCTCTAGAGGGTAACAGATGGCTGCAGAAGTGACACATTTCTTCCTGATATCAGTAGATACAGCTCTGAAAATGCACTCGGTACAGATGTGTTGATGGGAAATGATCCTATCTAATGGCTGGAGAGGAAAACTGCTCTGTAAATGAACTGCAAAGCGTGTTTGTCTCCATTCTAAATGAGCTACAGTGCTCTGGTATTTGTAGACAAATGGAAGAACGTTGAAAAAGAAAAACTGGTTTCCTTACCAAAAAAGGTAGCAGCTTTAGAGGCACTTAAACTAAACTGGGACTCCAGGAACTTGGGTCCAAACGTGGACATCCCAGCAATGAGGGTGGCTTCGGTTGCTCCTGCTAAGCAGAGGAAGATGAAGGTGGGGTTCTTCAGAAGCAGCAGCACTGATCTGGGAAGAATAAATATCCTGGAGTCAAATCAGTGCTTACCCTGGCCATCTTTGCTAGCCCCATTGGATACAGCCAACCAGCAAGGGAATCTGAGGAACATCAACCAAACACCTAAAACAGGAGGGAATGATCTGGGGTTCTTCTCTATGGACCCCAGGAGGGCACCAGATGGCTCTATTTATCTCATGTGCATGTTCAAAATGTGCATGGGACACCATCAGTGTGTGTGTGATACAATTCACATTCAGGGTGCCCGTGACTTGGATTTGGATGATTTCAGTGATAATTTTCCAATATTCAGGGCCAGGCTGACTATCTTTCACTCCTAAATGGGGCAATAGTGAAAGGACACTACCACTTACCAAATCTCAATCATTTCAAGTATTTTTTAGTCCCCGATGGCCGTTATGTTGGTACTCCTGACTCCAGCCAACCAAGAGCAGGGAACAAAGCTGTGTTACACCCTCACGTCCTGGTGTACACACATGCCACTCATGTGCACCCATGGCCTCATGAGAATGTCAGTCTCTGATAACCTTGGATGTTTTGCAGCTCCAGGGAAATACCAAGCAAGCCTTTCTATATGGAGGAAGCACCTCCAAGACACCTTATATCCCACTGGAAAACGGAATGCAATCTTTCTCCCACAATCTGAGCACAGCTTTACTTTCAGCTTAACGTATAAATTGAGCAAATCCATTTTGTTTTCGACCCACTGAGATTTAGTAGAGCCATAAATATGCCTAGAAAATTGCCGTGTGTCATTTATATGCAGAAAGATGATCCAGCGACGATTCCATCTCAGAGACACAGAAATTCCCTCGGGCACACGGGATGGTCTCAATTATCTCTCACTATCTCGGATATTGGACTAAGGAGGCTCCACGCTGCTTTGCAACGAGCTTGAAATGCCCAGCCTGGACCAGTACCAGAGGTCACCCCAGTTCTGAGAGGGGCACAACCCCGACATCCCACAGCGACAGGGATGCCGTGGGATGCTCCCTGAATTGAAAGGCACAGTCACTTACCACCTACTGCTTCAGAGGAAATGTGAAATCAGAGACAACCTACTGTGGGACAATGAGCAAGAGACGTGCTGAGGCTCAGCGTCGGATTTATGCAACTTGAGCCCCATAAAGTGGGGAATCTCACTATACCAAGAGAACAAACAAGCTGAAGGGCAGAAATACCACACATTCTTACTACCTTGATTACAGGGGGTTTTATACTGAGCATTATATAGCTGTTGGGATTAGTTTAACCTACTAAACTATTTTCCAGGAATTATCTTCTCGACTGTGCTTTATTTGGAAGCACAAAGCTTCTCTCTCAGCGAGAAAACACTTCCTGGGGACCTTGTGGCTGAGGTAGAAATTGTAGAAATGTACAGAGAAACCTTTTTACAGTTCAAGAGCAAAGAGAGGCGTTGTTCCCTGGCACGGGTGTGACTTCATGCCCGATGGCCAAAGGTTACAGGTCGGACTCACAGATAGGAAAATGCAGAGGAACTCCTTTCAGTGCTGAGTAAGGATTTACTAACGTAATTTAATCTACTTCTAGACAGAAAATGTAGTTGTGAGGAACTATGGCATATAAAACCTTACCAAAGTCAACATGGACCTTTCTTCGCTATCAGGAGGATTTTAATCACACCCAGAAACCACTTAACTCTTGAGTCCTCTTGGCTGCCCTGGGTTCTTGCAGTCAAAGGGATTTCAGGAAGCTCAGCACTGCCAAGAGGAGAATCCCACCATCTCTAAAAGCTTGATCCTGGAATTCCTGACTGATGTGGGCACATACAGGTACTCCTTCCTCATGCAATGGTCCTGCTGAGCAGGTTGGGACCATCTTTGCAACCAGAGCCTGCTCCTTTGAGGAACACTCTCACACCCAGGGTGACCCAGACTGTAACAGAGCACGGCCACCAGCTAATGAGTCTATAATGACAGATGGATATTTATGCAAACAGGGATTTCCAGCAGGCAGAAGTGACACCTGCTGTCACCACCACCACAGAAGGGAGGGCAGCAGGTACGTCCCACAGGAAGGTAACCAACCTCCCCTGGCCACACACAGAAGCTGGAGCAAAGCCTTGAGACAAACCAAAGCCCCGTTCTGCCAACTGATCCGAGGGGGGTGAGTGAAATGCCGCCCGTAGCTTCTCCTGTTGAAGATGAGGGCTTGACAGAAGGGTGAGTGATCCTCACAAATTCTGGCCCACAGCTAGCTAGGACAAAGCCTTCTCTCCTGGCACAGCTCTGCGTGTCTTCTGTTTGAACCCCTCCGCACCGACAGCAGGGGTTATTTCACGAGAGCAATCATGTGGAACCAGAGAAAGGGAAATGCTATTTTATCAGGCCTTTTAAATCCAAGAATTAAGACAGAAGTCTCTTCAGGGCAGAGGATTAAGCCATACGGGCTGCGTTCCTGTAAGCCCCTGCCATCAGGCAGCGCTCTGAATACGGCAATTCATTCAGCTCACTGCGAAAGGACCTGAGAGTATTTCATTTCATCAGTATTTCTGCTTATCTTTGTGAGACTCTTGCTGTCCGTACTGTGAAAAAATGTGTAGCATCCCATCCCTTCCTGAAACTAAAGCAACAGTGTCCCTTGGCCTTGCTCTCCAGCCCGGGCCACGCGTCCCCAGGAGCTGCAGGCACAGACGGGATCTCCTCTTTAATGCAACTTTCCAGAATAGCAACCCTTGAAGGCACTTCCCTTTTATTAATCAAAACCAGGGAATATAAAAGTCTGTTGGGTTTTTTTTATGCTTTCAAAAGAAAGCCACGCTAAGGTCTGGACTGACCTGAATTATTTGATAGGAGTTGCCCACCTTTGGGTATTTGTTCTTGGGGACTGAGGGGTGAAAGAAGATGCTCCCGGAGGAGGACTGGCTTCGTACCTGCTCTCAGACACCCTCCCCCCAGAAACACTGGCAGCTTTGTTCCAGACAAGCCAGAAAAGCATCGACCACCGAATTTCATCCCTCTCTGCTGCCCTGTTTGTGTTGGTTCTAGTCAGAACCTTATCATTATTTAAAATGCAGGTTTTGAATTTAATTTCCGTGTGGAGAATAAGCCCTGACCTCGGAAAATGGCACTCAGTCAAGAATGCCATTTAATAACAGTATTGAAATCTGCTCAATGTAACGTTCTTCATAAAACTGCCTTAACCCCTGGAAAACTTCCTGCGAGGTCTCCAAGAATTTCAGACCAAGGGGAGTAGCTGCAGGGACACAACACGGAGCCACTGCTGCTGAAAACTCCTGCTCCCAGGCACCTGCTTCCACCCTGCTCTGCCAGCAAACACCACAACTGAAGTTCAGAGCTGATTTCTGGCAGCACCACGGGCTCTGGCACTGCCGAATGTTTGCCTCTGCGTGGGGCAGCCGTCACGCACGGATGCAAACTCCTCCCTGAGAACGGTCCAGGGAGAAATGAGAAAAGAAAAATCCCTTTATGGACTGTGAGCTCTGGAAGGAATCGATACCCAGATATCTCTGCAACACCCAGCTGAACCCACGCCATAAATAAAGCAGCTTCTCTCCCCCTCTGCCCTCCAGTTAAACGCAGCTCAACACCAAAAAGAAATGGCGAGAGATTTCAAAGATCCACAGCCAATGTTTCCAGGTGAAAAGAGCACACTGAATTTTGGCCACTCGCTCGTTCCCACCCAGGATCCCCTTAAAAATTATTTCCTACCAAACCTCCCCTGGGACAAGCTGCTCACCCCCAGCACGGAGCCAGGCAGGGAGTAAGCACATTGCTGCGTCACCGCTGTGCTGGAGAGATAAGAAGTAGTAACACATAAAAGGTGGCTGGAAGATGCAGAGGCGAAAGGGAAAAAAGAGAAAAAGGAAACTAAGAATAAAAAGAGAACGGGAACTGAAAGCTCCAGTGCAGGATATCTTGTTCCCAAGATTTGGAATGGAGCTGTACAGCTGAGGGTTTTGTTTCCTCTCTTTTTCTCATTAGAAGGACAAAACAGGGATGTAACACAAGCAAAAATAGAAGATGGGAAGAGAAGCCCTGAGGGGACGGGGAGGAGATGAGGTTGGACAACACGCAGTCAGGCCAGGCACAAAGCAGGCAGGAGGAGATAATGCTGCTGGGGAGAGGGAAGGAGATGGCAACGCCTGGACATCTCCTGTCACTTCAAGGTTGGCACCAAGCCACTTGCAGTGAAACTCAGCGTGTTGCAAATCACTGCAGGATGTGAGCTTCTGAAACCCACCGACACGACCAGCACCTTGTCCCCTGCTCTCCCACACGATCCCCAGCACAAGTTCTAGCTCAGCCCAATCGCCAAGAGTCCCCGGTCGCTGATGGGACCAGGCACTTTGCAACCTCCTCTGCGAGGAAGCCCCATCCCTACGTTTGGAGAGGGGCAAAACCTCTTAGCATCGTACAGAGCAAGCTCAGTTTGGCCCCATTGCTCTCACTCCCCGAACCTCAGGCGTGGGGTGGTTTTCTCACCGAGGCAGATCTTTAACTGTTTTCCCAAAGTCCGGATCCGATGCTTTTTTGTGGCTCCCATCCTTGAGCTGATGGGCCTCTGACACCCTCATAACGGTGTACCGCTGGGATCCTGAAAATGAGAGGCAAAGGGGATGGAGGAGCCAGTGAGACACGGGATGTGGATGCTGCTGAAGTGGTGGATTCACAGGGGGAAAATGCAATGTGACATCCTCCCTCCTGCAACCGTTCAAGGGAGGAGCAGGGAAACAGGCAGCTGGAAACCCTCAGGGGTCAAATCCAAGCAGGAATTACAATTTAAACACTGGAAGCTCTTCCTCCACCCCTGTGTCCCCAGCTACACACAGTGCCAGCCCCAAGGGGAGAGTGAGGACCGTGCAGCCCCAACCCCGATTCCCTGGACCCACGCGTACCTGGGAGGCGCTGGGGGTACCCCAGGATGGGGATGGAGATGAGCAGGGAGGCTGCTCCGGCCCCGAGGAATCCGATCCACCATGCCCCCACCCACAGCGTGTTCTCCGGGGTGATGCTGATCCTGTAAGGAACAGAGGGAAAAGGAGAGAAGGGAGGGAGGCGGCGGTTGGGAAGGGAGCAGGAGAGCTCAGCGTGCCTCTGGCTGAAGCTGGCAGGGGTCGGGGGGACACAGGGAGTACAGCAGGAAAGGAAACCAAGCTCTGGCCTCTCTCATGGCCATCTGCTGGGGATGCAACCTCCCCCATCCCTCCGGCCACACCACAGCCTTCCCTCCGTTACCGCAGAGCACATCGCTTCCTGAGCCTGGGAAACTACATCATCTAATTGTCCTTTAACCTCTGGCTTGGACATCCACCTCTCCCCATCTCATCTGCACTTTGGGGGTTGGTACAACCCTTATTCCACCCCAGAGCCAGCCTTTGCAAGAAAACTGCTGGAAATAACCCATTCCATCCCCTGGAAACCCGCTCCCCCTTTTTTTTAACCCATTCACCTGCCAAAGAGCCTGTAAAGAGATAAAAATAAATTACAAATGCTAAGAAGCAGGGAGGGACTAAGCGTCCCGGGTGGATGAGCAGGAGGAGGAGCAGCACTGCTGGTAGCGTTGCCTCATCAGGGAACTCATTCAAAAAATTTGCTGGTGGCATTGCCTCATCAGGGAACTCATTCAAAAAATTCACCTGCTGCTCGTAGCCTCATTAGCGCGGGCAGTGCAGCGTGAGGAAGGATTTAAGCTGACAGGTTTGTCAGCAGTTTTCTTCCAGCAACAGCACTAACACAACCCTCCCTTCCAGCCTCAGCCTCCCCCCTCCCCGAGGCAGAAACACTGCTGAACACCACGGGCACGTTTCCACCCAGCCACCTTGTCACTGCTCTGGATTATTATTATTAGTTATTTATTTATTTTCACCCCAAAGGAAACATATAGCATAAAGGAAAAGGAACAAGATTATTTTTTAGCCACTTACTCTCTGCCAATTTCAGTATAAATATTTAGAAACATTCCTCCTACCAGATAACCCGCTGCAGGCCCAAGGATTGCAGCAGTGTAGAAAACGGCTGAAAGGGAAAATGAGCTGTGTTAGAGAAACAGCAGTGGCTCAGCCAGGGCTGGTGCTGGTGCCCAGCATCCCCTGCCCCACCACAGCAGCCCAATTCCCTCCTGGATCCGGGATCCCCAGCCTCCTGCCCCATTAGCGAGCAGCCTGCTCCTCAAAGCCAGAGTTTCCACAAGTTTTCATCTCCCACTCGTGCCCCTATGAAACTTTTGCATCCAACCCGGGGATTTTTATAGCATGGGGCAGGCGAAATCGGTCCCCTGGGAAAACATATTGATGTAGTTACTGGTTTATGATTTAGCAGGGATGTAGATGCCACGTCCCCACTGCTGACGATGAGCAGTGGCGTTATCTCCCCACTGACCATTGGCAATGGCTACACTAAATGCAGCATCATCGGCACTTATTTCAGTTTCCTGCCATGGAAAGATCATCAACTCACTGATGATCTCCTTGTGGTCTCCTTCTCTCCCTGCACAGCCTTCTGCTACACCACCACGGGCAGCCGGCAACATTGTGAAATTGCTAAAAGGTCAGCCCTTCTAGCAATTAGCACCAAATAGGACTGTAAGTGTTTGGCAATTGCTGAGCAGAGGAGCGTGCTGAGCCTCTTCTCTTGGCTGGGCTTTGCACCAGCAGCATCCCAGCAGCACAGCAACCGTCCCTCCCACACTGTGGCACTGAAGGGGTGATGCCCCCTTGCATGGATGAGGTACCACCTCATGGTCGCTTGCTGGAGATGCTAATGCCATGCACGTAGGGGGGCAAGCTGGAGTAGTAGTCTGTCTCTGAGCTCACCATAGTGTGGGACTATCATTTAAATTCAAAATTGAATTTAATAGTCATGGCCCAAGCAGGAGCCAGGGTGGGGGAAAGAAGAGGGGGAAAACCAGGGAGAGCACACCACCACATCTCCCCAGCTGGTCCCGTGCCTGGAGCAGGAGACACCTCCTGATCTGCAGGGCTGTGGAAATACCCAGCTGCACTTCCAGGTCCCGTCTATAAATAATCAAACCCTCCCCAACAGCTGCTGCTTCTCCCGATTACCCATTATTGGGAACAAAAGGCTGGGAGCACCTCACACTTGAGGTGGTCTGTTGGGTGCCCAGGCGGATGGACCCCCTCTCCCTCCCCTCGCCCAGCCCCTGGCTCCACTCACCAATGTACACAGGGGAGTAGTTAGTCTTGACGTTTTCATCTAAATAGGTGACGCCCAGGGTGTAGAGCGGGGTGGCTCCCATCCCATACGCACATGGGGGGCAAGCTGGAGGGCTCTCCTGTTTATATAGTCTGTCTCTGGGCTCACCATAGTGTGGGACTATCATTTAAATCATGCACGTAGGGGGGCAAGCTGGAGTAGTAGTCTGTCTCTGAGCTCACCATAGTGTGGGACTATCATTTAAATTCAAAATTGAATTTAGTAGTCGTGGCCCGAGCAGGAGCCGGGGGTGAGGGGGAAGAAGAGGGGGAAAACCAGGGAGAGCACACCACCACATCTCCCCAACTGGTCCCATGCTGGGAGCAGGAGACACCTCCTGATCTGCAGGGCTGTGGAAATACCCAGCTGCGATAGTCATGGCCCAAGCAGGAGCCAGGGTGGGGGAAAGAAGAGGGGGAAAACCAGGGAGAGCACACCACCACATCTCCCCAGCTGGTCCCGTGCCTGGAGCAGGAGACACCTCCTGATCTGCAGGGCTGTGGAAATACCCAGCTGCACTTCCAGGTCCTGTCTATAAATAATCAAACCCTCCCCAACAGCTGCCGCTTCCCCCTGATTACCCCTTATGGGGAACAAAAGGCTGGGAGCACCTCACACTTGAGGTGGTCTGTTGGGTGCCCAGGCGGATGGACCCCCTCTCCCTCCCCTCGCCCAGCCCCTGGCTCCACTCACCAATGTACACAGGGGAGTAGTTAGTCTTGACGTTTTCATCTAAATAGGTGACGCCCAGGGTGTAGAGCGGGGTGGCTCCCATCCCATGCAGGAACTGCCCCAGCATGAAGACGAACCTGTATCTGGAGAGGCTGGAGGCGGCCTGGGCGCAGGGCAGGCTCTGGTTCCCCCCGCAGGCCCCAACCTCGGCCGCCCAACGCACCTCGTACCGCCCCGTGGTGAAGTGGGGCAAGGCGAAGAGGAGGGAGCCCAAGCCCATGACCAGCACGCCCCAGCCCAGCCATCGGGGTTTGTGGCCGTTCCCCCCAAAATAGCTGACGAAGGTCAAGCAGAGGCAGGCGGCGATGTCGTAGGAGCTGGCGATCAGCCCGCTCTGGTAGCTGCGGAGGTCGAAGCGCCGCTCGATGGAGGTGATGACCGTGTTGATGAAGCCATTCACCGTCATGCCTTGCAGGAAGGAGGCCATGCAGAGGAAGAACAAGACGCCTTTGGAGGTGTTGAAGGGCTGTAGGCACCCGGGGGTGAACCCCCCCCAGCCACATGCCAGTTCCTCCCCTTCGGCCGACACGTATTCAATCCCTTCGCCGAAAGGGGGGCCCTCCTCTGCCTGGGTGGGGGAGCAGAGGGGCTGGGCACAGGAGTCAGAGGGGCTGGGGACACTGGAGGACACCGTGCCATTGCTCAGTGGGGTCCCTGATGGCTCCTGCCCGCTCGGGGTGGCAAAGGTCCGGCCGGTTTCAGCGGGAGGAGGGGACGGGCGGGAGAAGTCGGGTGTCTGAGCGAAACAAAAGCCATTTTCTCCAGTCGAGTTCTGGGGCATTGCCATGAAACGGGAAGGCAGAGCCGGGGGCAGGTCACGGCGGGGTTGGTGGCCGGGGGGGCTCCGTGGGGCAGCGAGGACCTGCCCTACCCGGGAGATGCAATTTTCGGCGCTTACATCAGCAGGGAGATGGCGAAGGTCTGAGCCAGGACCATTGCGATCTGAAAAAGAGAAAATTTTTAAACATGCCTTTCTATAAAACCAATCCCCAAACTGTCAAATATTGCTTATTTCTTTTTTTTTTTAATAAATATTAGCATTTCACCGTGCAGTTCCGCTGGATGTGTGTCCTCCACCACGGGGTGTGTGGGTACCTCAGGTATCAGGACACCATTAAACATTACAGAAAAGAATAAAACTTTCAAGAGCATTTGAAAAAGCACCTCTAAAGGCAGTCTCTGCTGAAGCCCCTCATCCCTCCTCTCGAAGAGACCCTGGTTGGACGCTGGACCTTCCCAACCTCTGTCCTCCTTCCCCCTGCAGAGAACGGCGCGCTCAGCTACAGGTTTCCCACTGCTAAAAGTCCTTTGGTCTCCCTTTCACACATATTACAGAAAAGAAGAAAACTTTCAAGAGCATTTGAAAAAGCACCTCCAAAGGCAGTCTCTGCTGAAGCCCCTCATCCCTCCTCTCGAAGAGACCCTGGTTGGACGCTGGACCTTCCCAACCTCTGTCCTCCTTCCCCCTGCAGAGAACGGCGCGCTCAGCTACAGGTTTCCCACTGCTAAAAGTCCTTTGGTCTCCCTTTCACACTCTGCCAATAACAGTTTATAATTATCCTGAAAAGTTTCCACAGTCAGATTGATTTTATTCCAAGCCCTCAGATCTGTTTACAACTATTCAGTAAAATCCTTTCTACAACTAATTAGACTACATGCCATTTCAGAGCGAGCTGGAGGGCAGAGGCAGCTGACTCGAACCTGATTACCCATGCAGGCTGCCTTCCTTCAACCCGGTCCTCTGCATCGCAGCACCTGATCACGCCAGCAGCCAGGGGTGTTTGCTCTTAAATGCCTTGGCTTAATTATAAATGATGAAAAAATGGTTCTCCCTTGAACACCGGTCTTAAATACACAGCAAATGCTAGATGAGGATAGAATCGCAGAATTGCCTAAGTTGGAAGGGACCTTTCAGATCATCAAGTCCAACCATCAACCTAACACTGACAAAACCATCACTAAACCATATCTCTAAGCACTGTGTCAAGAGAAGACAAGAGAAAAGAAGACAAGACAAGAGAAGACAAGACAAGAGAAATTTCCGTTGGAAGGGACCTACAATGATCATCTAGTCCAACTGCCAGACCAACTCGGGGCTGACCAAAAGTTAAAGCATGTTGTTCAGGGCATTGTCCAAACGTCTCTCAAACACTGACAGGTTTCAAGAGGTTCCTATAAAAAAGTTCCACTTGAGATGGCAATCAGCCTCATCAGCAGGGAACGGGAAAAATGGGCGTTTCTTTTCCCAAATAAAATAAACCGTGTTCAGGTCGTTGTAACCTGGGAACGCTGCAGCCTTTGATGAAGAAATTAATACTCTTTTGTGTGTGGCTGGAAAAACATGTTGCTTGGCTGGGGACTGGGTTTGCTATCGCTGATTTCAATAGATAGAAAAAGCCCATCTCCAATAGTCAGCTGATGCCACCAGGAGCCAAGAGCTCCCCAACGGGGACACCTCCACCCTGGAGGAAACACTCCTATTGCCCCTTTACCAGCACTGGGATATCTCCTTTAATACTTCATGAATATATAGTGATATTTCGTGAGTCAGGAAATAGGTTACAGCTTTTCATTTTCTTTTCCTTGAAGCAGCAGGAGTCTGGGCCACCAGACCAGGTGACCACATCACCCTCCCCTTCAGCTTTGGTTACGCTGAGTCCTACTTCATGGTAAACACAGGGCGAGACGTTTCCAAGAAAGCAACCAGTCATTGTTCCAAGCAGCAGATGTTTTCTGACAGACAGAGGCCTCCTCTGCCCCCAAAGCCCACGTCCTGGCCATCTCCCCAGGGACCTGGGCTAACGACTTGTACCCAGGTGCTGTGGGCAAGAAGCCTGCTCCCTCCCGCTGCTGCCCACCCAGCTGCTCCTTCTCTCCTGGAGTATTTATAAACCGGCAGTGACACATTCGCTGGGAGTATTAGTTTCACAGGAGCCATATGCCACTTTAGAGGACAAAATATAATCTTTAGGGAAAAAACCCGACCAACTTCAGGCGCTTCCTAATCATTCTCATTCATCTGAGCCATCCGTTTATTGCTTCCCATTCATCTCTGCTTCTAATGACTCAGCTGCTGATTTCTTGCTTACATTGAATCAGCCCCAATGCTATTATCTCGCAGATATGGATTTACTCATTTTGCTGCAAAATTTCAACTCCTTTTTTATTTTTCTTTTTCCAGCTGTACAGCTGGCTGCAGACTGGCAACATCACCCAGTCAACCCAACAAAAGGAGGAAGGCACCGAGAGCGTACGGTTTGCATTCGGTGGTGAAATTGGTAAAGACTCTTCCCCCCTGCTAATAATTAGCATTAAATCAACAGTAAAAGTTAGAAGCTTTTCATCAGGTGATCATTTAAAAAGTCACAGGACCAATTAAAAACATTTCATGTCTCTGCCGAGGACCGCGATTAGATGAATGTTACAAATTAACTCATAACTGACATGCAAAATAATCCCATTTGCCAAAGCACGCCCACTAATAGTAAATCTTGCCTTTCACTCTATGGTTTTTGACTTTTATAGGGTATTATTGTGGCAAATAACATCTATTCATAACTTCTGCTTTCCATAGCTGAGCACAGTTTGTGGTTTATGAGCAGACTGCATCATTTTTTCAGTTCTATGGCATACATGGAGATATTAGCGAAGGAACAGGAGTGAGGGGATTAAAAATGGTCAGAAGATGTACTGGAAAGCAGGGAGAAGCAGCCCCAGGTGATGCTCGGTGGCTCCACGGGTCAGTCTCAGTTATTCTCCTCCACGTGGGAGCGAGCCTGACCTTCCTAAAGAGATCCTTTGACTTTGGGGAAACTCCACATCCAAGTGTGAAGCTGAAAGGAACAAATTCATCTGGGTTTATACGTTTAATTTCTCTTGGTAACACGTACTGAACTTTTCTTGCATAGTTTGGCTTCAGAGGATTATGAGTATTCCTTCTGTCACAGCTGATAAACGCCGGATGGAGCAAGTGTAATCCACTCGCTGCTTTAGGAGGAGGGAAGCCTCCCAGAAGTGAGATAAATCCACGTCCAGGTCCTGAGCATGGGGCTTGTCCTCAGGGCGCTGCTCCAGTTAAAGGGAGATAAAAGAACCCACAGGATGATGGGGTTGTTCATGTGCAACAGCGGATCGTTTCCCTGGCAGCTGAGCAACTTCACCCAGCTCACACAAAGCCTGAACCTTGCATTTTGTAGCATCTTTCTAAAGAGCATCCCTTTGGTTCAGCAATAGAGAGGATGCTGCGATTGCCAGGAGCAGGGACCAGCCGGGAGCCTTTCGTAAGTGATTTTTCACAGCATCCTCCTGGACACGTGGAAACCTTTCAGGAATGAGAAACACAGCTCAAAAGCAGCCAGCTGACCATAAACCCAACCCGTGCTCACCATCAGGGCTGCGGAAGCGCAGGGCAGGAGGGAGCGATGAGCGACAGGAATTCAGTTGAAACTGACTTGAAACTATCACAGGAGCAAAGACATATTTATAATTAAATAAATTCCAAATAGTAAAGCTTAGCCCTCACAAGTCCTTTGTGTGTTTTCCAAGCATTTCCCATTTGCTGGCAAATTAATGCAATAATATGTAAGAAATCAGGAAGGTGGCTTGGATAATTTTCAATTAGCTGCTCGAAAATGCTTTGAAGATAAACCCAGCCAGATTTTCTGAGCTTACTTATTTGTTCCAGCTTATCTGCGCAAATACAATTGGCTGCAGCTGCCTTCGACCAGCTTTAAAAACTTCCAGTGCCAATGCACAAAGCAGATTTAACTGGGCCACCGTATTCTGACATCGCAAAGATTAGCCAGACAAAAGGTTCTTTTATGCTCCAATACCTAACTCCCTCTCCCTAATGTCACTCTTGCTTTAATATCTTTTTCCTACCCGTGAAGTTGAGCAGTGATGAGCAGGTTTTCACCCTGGCACGGTCCCATGCTCTCCAGCCCATGGAGCTGGGTGTCTCTGTGGCTTTTCCAACGCAGGTACAACCCCAGCATTTTCCCCAATATTGAGCCCTGCCCACAGCCCGGAATTATTTTCCAGCATTTGGATTCTTACAACCCATTGAAGGATGTTCAATATTCAGGGTAATGTTTCTGCATGAGCCATTAGTCAGCTTTTTCCAACGACTACCAGTAAGTTCCTATAGATATCCCTGCTTTGCTTCCGTGCAGAATATGCAAATTCAGGCAAATTTTATACAATACCAGAAATGAAACAAAATGAGCAAAGCCCAAATGAAGAACGCGAGACACGATTCCTTGCTGCTTCTAAAGATAGAAGCAATAAAAATGCAAAAAATGCAACATCCTGTGTTACACAATGCAAGGATGCTGAGTGCGGGATAAAAATAATAGAATAATGCAGAATAATGCTGACATCTCCCATGGCTCACAGGAAATGATTCTTTTTAATCCTCCTGGGTTGATCAATACGAAGGTTATTAAAAAAAAAAAAAAAAAAAAAGGCAACCCAGAGGAAAATGATACCATGCAACTTTGTGGAAGCCACACCACAAAAAAGATGGATTTGGCACAAACGAGCTGAGACCCTTCTGCTGCGGGTGCTGCTTTGGTGGTGTACAGAATCACTGCATCCTCCCCAAACAGAGGGCAACAGTCACGGCCAGAGCAGCAAAGCCTTTACACAGGCTTTTCTCTCCCAGAGCTGCCGGATAACAGGCTTTCCATTGAGACTTCTCCTTCATCTGGCTTTTTTTCCCCCCACTGAATGATCAATCCATGCATTACACTGGGCTGTGCTCCTCTCCCACAGCATCGGGAATCTATTTCTGGCTGGATCGTACGAGAGCAAAAGCATAAACACAACCAGGCTTAGAGCCAGAACTATTTATACCCTGACTCGGACCACTACCCCCTTTTCTGTTGTCGCCAATTCAAGAACCCTAGAAGAAATTTGCGTGTTTTTTCCTTAAAACCCCCGCCAGACTGTGAGCGAGGAGCCGTCAGAAGCGGGTTTCACATGACCCCTTGCTGTTGAAGAACATTTCTTCATGGGGTCTTAATGCCTTACTCCTTTCAAATGGACCAAATAGATCGAGAGATCTATTGAGATCTACAAGAGATCTACTTGAGATGAAACACAAATCCTACATCCCTGATTTCTGCTGCAGCACAGGAAGAAGTCTATGTGAAATCTGGGGCATTACGTGGTGCTGGACAGGGAGAGAAGGTCTGACATGGGGCATCACCTTCACGCTGTCTCTGACACACTGTGGACAAAGAGGGTTGGAGACCAACACCCAAGTTACCTAGTAATTCACTTTTTCCTGACACAAGACTGTCTTCCCCCCCCTCCTCTCCATAGTAAGTGGACTTTCTGGGGCAAATCATGAACCACGAGGCCATATTGCTCTTCCAGCCAACGTCAGTCTTTAGCTTGAGCTTTCTATGGCAACTCCTTCAGCTCAACCTTTATGTTGGTGGGATGGGTGCC
>NW_015090780.1:3353505-3368292 GCF_001431845.1 Calidris pugnax
CAGCCACCCGCCAGTTCCTCCCCTTCGGCCGACACGTATTCAATCCCTTCGCCGAAAGGGGGGCCCTCCTCTGCCTGGGTGGGGGAGCAGAGGGGCTGGGCACAGGAGTCAGAGGGGCTGGGGACACTGGAGGACACCGTGCCATTGCTCAGTGGGGTCCCTGATGGCTCCTGCCCGCTCGGGGTGGCAAAGGTCCGGCCGGTTTCAGCGGGAGGAGGGGACGGGCGGGAGAAGTCGGGTGTCTGAGCGAAACAAAAGCCATTTTCTCCAGTCGAGTTCTGGGGCATTGCCATGAAACGGGAAGGCAGAGCCGGGGGCAGGTCACGGCGGGGTTGGTGGCCGGGGGGGCTCCGTGGGGCAGCGAGGACCTGCCCTACCCGGGAGATGCAATTTTCGGCGCTTACATCAGCAGGGAGATGGCGAAGGTCTGAGCCAGGACCATTGTGATCTGCAAAAGAGAAAGTTTTTAAACATGCCTTTCTATAAAACCATTCCCCAAACCATCAAATATTGTTTGGTTTTTTTTTTCAATAAATATTAGCATTTCACCATGCAGTTCTGCTGGATGTGTGTCCTCCACCACGAGGTGTGCGGGTACCTCAGGTATCAGGACACCATTAAATATTACAGAAAAGAAGAAAACTTTCAAGAGCATTTGAAAAAGCACCTCCAAAGGCAGTCTCTGCTGAAGCCCCTCATCCCTCCTCTCAAAGAGACCCTGGTTGGACGCTGGACCTTCCCAACCTCTGTCCTTCTCCTTCCCCCTGCAGAGAACGGCGCGCTCAGCTACAGGTTTCCCACTGCTAAAAGTCCTTTGGTCTCCCTTTCACACTCTGCCAATAACAGTTTATAATTATCCTGAAAAGTTTCCACAGTCAGATTGATTTTATTCCAAGCCCTCAGATCTGTTTACAACTATTCAGTAAAATCCTTTCTACAACTAATTAGACTACATGCCATTTCAGAGCGAGCTGGAGGGCAGAGGCAGCTGACTCGAACCTGATTACCCATGCAGGCTGCCTTCCTTCAACCCGGTCCTCTGCATCGCAGCACCTGATCACGCCAGCAGCCAGGGGTGTTTGCTCTTAAATGCCTTGGCTTAATTATAAATGATGAAAAAATGGTTCTCCCTTGAACACCGGTCTTAAATACACAGCAAATGCTAGATGAGGATAGAATCGCAGAATTGCCTAAGTTGGAAGGGACCTTTCAGAGACTTCAGCTGCACTCTCCTGTACCAAACACAGGTCTGACACTCCATTTCACTGCACATGTAAAGGTTGCTTGGCTGGGGACTGGGTTTGCTATTGCTGATTTCAATAGATAGAAAAAGCCCATCTGCATTGTCCAAACGTCTCTCAAACACTGACAGGTTTCAAGAGGTTCCTATAAAAAAGTTCCACTTGAGATGGCAATCAGCCTCATCAGCAGGGAACGGGAAAAATGGGCGTTTCTTTTCCCAAATAAAATAAACCGTGTTCAGGTCGTTGTAACCTGGGAACGCTGCAGCCTTTGATGAAGAAATTAATACTCTTTTGTGTGTGGCTGGAAAAACATGTTGCTTGGCTGGGGACTGGGTTTGCTATCGCTGATTTCAATAGATAGAAAAAGCCCATCTCCAATAGTCAGCTGATGCCACCAGGAGCCAAGAGCTCCCCAACGGGGACACCTCCACCCTGGAGGAAACACTCCTATTGCCCCTTTACCAGCACTGGGATATCTCCTTTAATACTTCATGAATATATAGTGATATTTCGTGAGTCAGGAAATAGGTTACAGCTTTTCATTTTCTTTTCCTTGAAGCAGCAGGAGTCTGGGCCACCAGACCAGGTGACCACATCACCCTCCCCTTCAGCTTTGGTTACGCTGAGTCCTACTTCATGGTAAACACAGGGCGAGACGTTTCCAAGAAAGCAACCAGTCATTGTTCCAAGCAGCAGATGTTTTCTGACAGACAGAGGCCTCCTCTGCCCCCAAAGCCCACGTCCTGGCCATCTCCCCAGGGACCTGGGCTAACGACTTGTACCCAGGTGCTGTGGGCAAGAAGCCTGCTCCCTCCCGCTGCTGCCCACCCAGCTGCTCCTTCTCTCCTGGAGTATTTATAAACCGGCAGTGACACATTCGCTGGGAGTATTAGTTTCACAGGAGCCATATGCCACTTTAGAGGACAAAATATAATCTTTAGGGAAAAAACCCGACCAACTTCAGGCGCTTCCTAATCATTCTCATTCATCTGAGCCATCCGTTTATTGCTTCCCATTCATCTCTGCTTCTAATGACTCAGCTGCTGATTTCTTGCTTACATTGAATCAGCCCCAATGCTATTATCTCGCAGATATGGATTTACTCATTTTGCTGCAAAATTTCAACTCCTTTTTTATTTTTCTTTTTCCAGCTGTACAGCTGGCTGCAGACTGGCAACATCACCCAGTCAACCCAACAAAAGGAGGAAGGCACCGAGAGCGTACGGTTTGCATTCGGTGGTGAAATTGGTAAAGACTCTTCCCCCCTGCTAATAATTAGCATTAAATCAACAGTAAAAGTTAGAAGCTTTTCATCAGGTGATCATTTAAAAAGTCACAGGACCAATTAAAAACATTTCATGTCTCTGCCGAGGACCGCGATTAGATGAATGTTACAAATTAACTCATAACTGACATGCAAAATAATCCCATTTGCCAAAGCACGCCCACTAATAGTAAATCTTGCCTTTCACTCTATGGTTTTTGACTTTTATAGGGTATTATTGTGGCAAATAACATCTATTCATAACTTCTGCTTTCCATAGCTGAGCACAGTTTGTGGTTTATGAGCAGACTGCATCATTTTTTCAGTTCTATGGCATACATGGAGATATTAGCGAAGGAACAGGAGTGAGGGGATTAAAAATGGTCAGAAGATGTACTGGAAAGCAGGGAGAAGCAGCCCCAGGTGATGCTCGGTGGCTCCACGGGTCAGTCTCAGTTATTCTCCTCCACGTGGGAGCGAGCCTGACCTTCCTAAAGAGATCCTTTGACTTTGGGGAAACTCCACATCCAAGTGTGAAGCTGAAAGGAACAAATTCATCTGGGTTTATACGTTTAATTTCTCTTGGTAACACGTACTGAACTTTTCTTGCATAGTTTGGCTTCAGAGGATTATGAGTATTCCTTCTGTCACAGCTGATAAACGCCGGATGGAGCAAGTGTAATCCACTCGCTGCTTTAGGAGGAGGGAAGCCTCCCAGAAGTGAGATAAATCCACGTCCAGGTCCTGAGCATGGGGCTTGTCCTCAGGGCGCTGCTCCAGTTAAAGGGAGATAAAAGAACCCACAGGATGATGGGGTTGTTCATGTGCAACAGCGGATCGTTTCCCTGGCAGCTGAGCAACTTCACCCAGCTCACACAAAGCCTGAACCTTGCATTTTGTAGCATCTTTCTAAAGAGCATCCCTTGAGAAGACAAGAGAAAAGAAGACAAGACAAGAGAAGACAAGACAAGAGAAATTTCCGTTGGAAGGGACCTACAATGATCATCTAGTCCAACTGCCAGACCAACTCGGGGCTGACCAAAAGTTAAAGCATGTTGTTCAGGGCATTGTCCAAACGTCTCTCAAACACTGACAGGTTTCAAGAGGTTCCTATAAAAAAGTTCCACTTGAGATGGCAATCAGCCTCATCAGCAGGGAACGGGAAAAATGGGCGTTTCTTTTCCCAAATAAAATAAACCGTGTTCAGGTCGTTGTAACCTGGGAACGCTGCAGCCTTTGATGAAGAAATTAATACTCTTTTGTGTGTGGCTGGAAAAACATGTTGCTTGGCTGGGGACTGGGTTTGCTATCGCTGATTTCAATAGATAGAAAAAGCCCATCTCCAATAGTCAGCTGATGCCACCAGGAGCCAAGAGCTCCCCAACGGGGACACCTCCACCCTGGAGGAAACACTCCTATTGCCCCTTTACCAGCACTGGGATATCTCCTTTAATACTTCATGAATATATAGTGATATTTCGTGAGTCAGGAAATAGGTTACAGCTTTTCATTTTCTTTTCCTTGAAGCAGCAGGAGTCTGGGCCACCAGACCAGGTGACCACATCACCCTCCCCTTCAGCTTTGGTTACGCTGAGTCCTACTTCATGGTAAACACAGGGCGAGACGTTTCCAAGAAAGCAACCAGTCATTGTTCCAAGCAGCAGATGTTTTCTGACAGACAGAGGCCGCCTCTGTCCCCAAAGCCCCCGTCCTGGCCATCTCCCCAGGGACCTGGGCTAACGACTTGTACCCAGGTGCTGTGGGCAAGAAGCCTGCTCCCTCCCGCTGCTGCCCACCCAGCTGCTCCTTCTCTCCTGGAGTATTTATAAACCGGCAGTGACACATTCGCTGGGAGTATTAGTTTCACAGGAGCCATATGCCACTTTAGAGGACAAAATATAATCTTTAGGGAAAAAACCCGACCAACTTCAGGCGCTTCCTAATCATTCTCATTCATCTGAGCCATCCGTTTATTGCTTCCCATTCATCTCTGCTTCTAATGACTCAGCTGCTGATTTCTTGCTTACATTGAATCAGCCCCAATGCTATTATCTCGCAGATATGGATTTACTCATTTTGCTGCAAAATTTCAACTCCTTTTTTATTTTCCTTTTTCCAGCTGTACAGCTGGCTGCAGACTGGCAACATCACCCAGTCAACCCAACAAAAGGAGGAAGGCACCGAAAGCGTACGGTTTGCATTCGGTGGTGAAATTGGTAAAGACTCTTCCCCCCTGCTAATAATTAGCATTAAATCAACAGTAAAAGTTAGAAGCTTTTCATCAGGTGATCATTTAAAAAGTCACAGGACCAATTAAAAACATTTCATGTCTCTGCCGAGGACCGCGATTAGATGAATGTTACAAATTAACTCATAACTGACATGCAAAATAATCCCATTTGCCAAAGCACGCCCACTAATAGTAAATCTTGCCTTTCACTCTATGGTTTTTGACTTTTATAGGGTATTATTGTGGCAAATAACATCTATTCATAACTTCTGCTTTCCATAGCTGAGCACAGTTTGTGGTTTATGAGCAGACTGCATCATTTTTTCAGTTCTATGGCATACATGGAGATATTAGCGAAGGAACAGGAGTGAGGGGATTAAAAATGGTCAGAAGATGTACTGGAAAGCAGGGAGAAGCAGCCCCAGGTGATGCTCGGTGGCTCCACGGGTCAGTCTCAGTTATTCTCCTCCACGTGGGAGCGAGCCTGACCTTCCTAAAGAGATCCTTTGACTTTGGGGAAACTCCACATCCAAGTGTGAAGCTGAAAGGAACAAATTCATCTGGGTTTATACGTTTAATTTCTCTTGGTAACACGTACTGAACTTTTCTTGCATAGTTTGGCTTCAGAGGATTATGAGTATTCCTTCTGTCACAGCTGATAAACGCCGGATGGAGCAAGTGTAATCCACTCGCTGCTTTAGGAGGAGGGAAGCCTCCCAGAAGTGAGATAAATCCACGTCCAGGTCCTGAGCACGGGGCTTGTCCTCAGGGCGCTGCTCCAGTTAAAGGGAGATAAAAGAACCCACAGGATGATGGGGTTGTTCATGTGCAACAGCGGATCGTTTCCCTGGCAGCTGAGCAACTTCACCCAGCTCACACAAAGCCTGAACCTTGCATTTTGTAGCATCTTTCTAAAGAGCATCCCTTTGGTTCAGCAATAGAGAGGATGCTGCGATTGCCAGGAGCAGGGACCAGCCGGGAGCCTTTCGTAAGTGATTTTTCACAGCATCCTCCTGGACACGTGGAAACCTTTCAGGAATGAGAAACACAGCTCAAAAGCAGCCAGCTGACCATAAACCCAACCCGTGCTCACCATCAGGGCTGCGGAAGAGCAGGGCAGGAGGCAGCGATGAGCGACAGGAATTCAGTTGAAACTGACTTGAAACTATCACAGGAGCAAAGACATATTTATAATTAAATAAATTCCAAATAGTAAAGCTTAGCCCTCACAAGTCCTTTGTGTGTTTTCCAAGCATTTCCCATTCGCTGGCAAATTAATGCAATAATATGTAAGAAATCAGGAAGGTGGCTTGGATAATTTTCAATTAGCTGCTCGAAAATGCTTTGAAGATAAACCCAGCCAGATTTTCTGAGCTTACTTATTTGTTCCAGCTTATCTGCGCAAATACAATTGGCTGCAGCTGCCTTCGACCAGCTTTAAAAACTTCCAGTGCCAATGCACAAAGCAGATTTAACTGGGCCACCGTATTCTGACATCGCAAAGATTAGCCAGACAAAAGGTTCTTTTATGCTCCAATACCTAACTCCCTCTCCCTAATGTCACTCTTGCTTTAATATCTTTTTCCTACCCGTGAAGTTGAGCAGTGATGAGCAGGTTTTTACCCTGGCATGGCCCCGTGCTCTCCAGCCCATGGAGCTGGGTGTCTCTGTGGCTTTTCCAACGCAGGTACAACCCCAGCATTTTCCCCAATATTGAGCCCTGCCCACAGCCCGGAATTATTTTCCAGCATTTGGATTCTTACAACCCATTGAAGGATGTTCAATATTCAGGGTAATGTTTCTGCATGAGCCATTAGTCAGCTTTTTCCAACGACTACCAGTAAGTTCCTATAGATATCCCTGCTTTGCTTCCGTGCAGAATATGCAAATTCAGGCAAATTTTATACAATACCAGAAATGAAACAAAATGAGCAAAGCCCAAATGAAGAACGCGAGACACGATTCCTTGCTGCTTCTAAAGATAGAAGCAATAAAAATGCAAAAAATGCAACATCCTGTGTTACACAATGCAAGGATGCTGAGTGCGGGATAAAAATAATAGAATAATGCAGAATAATGCTGACATCTCCCATGGCTCACAGGAAATGATTCTTTTTAATCCTCCTGGGTTGATCAATACGAAGGTTATTAAAAAAAAAAAAAAAAAAAAAGGCAAACCAGAGGAAAATGATACCATGCAACTTTGTGGAAGCCACACCACAAAAAAGATGGATTTGGCACAAACGAGCTGAGACCCTTCTGCTGCGGGTGCTGCTTTGGTGGTGTACAGAATCACTGCATCCTCCCCAAACAGAGGGCAACAGTCACGGCCAGAGCAGCAAAGCCTTTACACAGGCTTTTCTCTCCCAGAGCTGCCGGATAACAGGCTTTCCATTGAGACTTCTCCTTCATCTGGCTTTTTTTCCCCCCACTGAATGATCAATCCATGCATTACACTGGGCTGTGCTCCTCTCCCACAGCATCGGGAATCTATTTCTGGCTGGATCGTACGAGAGCAAAAGCATAAACACAACCAGGCTTAGAGCCAGAACTATTTATACCCTGACTCGGACCACTACCCCCTTTTCTGTTGCCACCAATTCAAGAACCCTAGAGGAAATTTGTGGTTTTTTTCCTTAAAACCCCCGCCAGACTGTGAGCGAGGAGCCATCAGAAGCAGGTTTCACATGACCCCTTGCTGTTGAAGAACCATTGCTTCATGGGGTCTTAATGCCTTACTCCTTTCAAATGGACCAAATAGATCGAGAGATCTATTGAGATCTACAAGAGATCTACTTGAGATGAAACACAAATCCTACATCCCTGATTTCTGCTGCAGCACAGGAAGAAGTCTATGTGAAATCTGGGGCATTACGTGGTGCTGGACAGGGAGAGAAGGTCTGACATGGGGCATCACCTTCACGCTGTCTCTGACACACTGTGGACAAAGAGGGTTGGAGACCAACACCCAAGTTACCTAGTAATTCACTTTTTCCTGACACAAGACTGTCTTCCCACCCCTCCTCTCCATAGTAAGTGGACTTTCTGGGGCAAATCATGAACCACGAGGCCATATTGCTCTTCCAGCCAACGTCAGTCTTTAGCTTGAGCTTTCTATGGCAACTCCTTCAGCTCAACCTTTATGTTGGTGGGATGGGTGCCCACCCATTCCTCTCTCAGAGCAGACAGCACAGAGCTAAAGCGAGCACATCAGAAGAGCTAAATGCAACACAGAAAAAGAAACTTGCTGATCATCAGCATCCCCTGCAACAGCCTCCATCCTCAGCGAGCACAAGGGTCCATGAGATGGGCAGAGGGTGGAAACACCACGTCTAGCAGGAGCACGAGAGAGACAGAGAGCACAGGAAGGATTCAGCCCAGGGAAGAGTACTTCCCACACAAGCCCACTTGTGGATTTTTTTGTTATTTTTTTTTTGCAGATCAGCAAGTAACAGCTTCCCCGAGCAGCCCCGCAGCTCAGCAAGTAACAGCTTCCCCGAGCAGCCCCCGGAGCAGAAGCTCACTGGTGCACACCGCTTCGCCTGGATCTTGTTTAACACTCAGCGATGCTCTCTAATCCTCTGAGGTATTAGTCTGGAGATTCCTGCCGAGCACGGGGACAGCACAGCCTCCCAGCCAGAACTTAGATCAACTCCCCGCGTGGAACGGGCCGTTCTGCAAAACAGCAGAACTCCAGCTCCTCCTCTTTTGGTCAACCCCAGGGGAGCACCTCGGCAGGCACCACGGATGCAAGATGCAAACTTCAATAACCCCCATTTCTGTGGCTCAGGTGACTCCCCAGGAAGTCATCCTGCATTAAGACCGGGATTTCTCTCTTGTGATTACTTGTTTCAAGTTAAGTACCTAATTGGAGTTAGACTTGCCTATTGCCTCTCCGTTGCCCACCACAAGGAGATCCTGGCAGGTTATCTGCAGCCCTCAAGCCGTGTCTCCACCATCACAACTGCTAAACCACCCTTTGCTGCAGATACAATCGGAGCAGGAACGGGCACATAGACCATATTTCTGTTGGATTAGCCAAGCACATTACCCCCAGCTTATCCTGGCCTCATGTTGGCGACCACAACACAAACAATATTTGATCTAGCGTGAAGCCAGATGGTGCAAAATTAACCCCTTCAGCACAAACCTGACGTGGCACAAGGGAGTTTGGACAAGATCAGTGCCTGGGCTCACGTAGCTGTAGGACTTGGGACTTGGCATTTGCAGCCTCTGAGCTTCCTGTCATCAAAGTACTCCTAATCCACCCTCCAAAGCTAAACGAAAGCATCATATTCCATCCTATTTCATCCACTCAGAATAAACACAATTCGATTATGCAACACCCTAGATCTTGACACGCCATGGTGTATTTTGGGATTTCTCTGAAGAGGGCATATCCCTATCGCGTAATGGAGAGGAAATGATGACCACTTTCAAAGAGGTGACTTCTCTTCATTCTCTGACTCAAAAGTCCCCAACCAGCCCCATAACCACAAACTGTCGCAACGGCAACTACGCAATGAAGGGCAGGAACAGAGCCCGAGATGTGGGCACTGGCAGCATGCAGGGCTGCTCACCACAGCCACCACAGATGGGCAGAAGAAGCCAACCTGAAATGACCACTTCCTTAGCAACCTCAGATAGAGCCCAACGGCGAGCCCTTCTGCTGCAAGTTCCTACAGCAAACACAGAATTATAGAATCATAGAATTGTCTGGGTTGGAAGGGACCTTTCAGATCATTGAGTCCAACCATCAACTGAACTCTGATAAAAACCATCACTAAACCATGTCACTAAGTACTACATCTACTGCCTTTTAAATCCCTCCAGGGATGGTGCCTCAACCACTTCCCTGGGCAGCCCGTTCCAATAGCCTTTTCAGTGGAAAAATTTTTCCTGATATCCATCCTAAACCTCCCCTGGTGCAACTTGAGGCCATTTCCTCTTGTCCCATCGCCTGTCCCTTGGGAGAAGAAACTGACCCCCCCTGGCTACACCCTCCTCTCAGGGAGTTGTAGAGAGCAATAAGGTCTCCCCTCAGCCTCCTCTTCTCCAGGCTGAACACCCCCAGCTCCCTCAGCCTCTCCTCATAAGACTTGTTCTCCAGACCCCTCACCAGCTCCGTTGCCCTTCTCTGGACACGCTCCAGCCCCTCAATGGCTTTTTTTGTGGGAAGGGGCCCAAAACTGGATACATCTCATGTAGAAAGCACTGAAAAATCTCAAGGATGGCCACAGCAAAGAAGGGGTTGCCTTGGCCGCCCGCATCCAAATAAATCAACATCGCAGCTGATGGGATGAGGTGAGACTCCACAGATTCCTCTGAGAGGGAGCTGTTGGAAAAATGCTGAACAACACCACCATTCTGTACTAACAGGCTCCTTGGTATCAAACAGCAATCCCATCCACACAGGCAGCAATACACCTCCTAATGTATAGAGAGAAGTGAGGTCACAGGCACACACACGCTCTCCACGTGGTTTGGACGCTGCCCCTCTTGTGGGCTGGCACCTCTTTCATCCGACCAGGCTCGAGTCAGGTCAGTAATTCATTCTTACTGCCAGGGAGCAAATTGCTGCCAAATGGTGTTTCTTCCTGAGATAAAGGAATAAACAGGCATATAATGTTCCCATTGTCAACCCAAAAACATCTGCGGGAGCTCGGAGGGGTTTGCTGTCCCCGCGGCTCCCACTTTGTACCCTCCCTCTTCTCTCCCGGGAGGAATCACAGCCTCAGACAGCAGCAGTTGGAGGACAGATTTACCCAGAAATCTGAAATTTGCCTTCGAGGGACTCTTGCTTCCACGGGTTTTGCATTTCTGGCTCGGGCAACTTTTTAATTTTCCTTGGTAAGGACCTGCTCACGTCCTGCAGCCCCCCCCGAGAAATGGGCGCAGGGGACTGACCTGGTTCTTGGTTGAATGAGGTCACAGAGCACTGATTTTGGATCAGTGCCCCCCAAGAAATGATGGGTCTGGTCCTGCCCTGGACTTGTTTACCCGTGAGCAGCATTTGCTCACACCAGGCATTCAAGGGGGGTTCCTAAGATTGCTCACAGAGAAGTAATTCAAGGGAATAAAAAGTGGCTGGTTTGTGATGGTAAGCAGGGAA
The DNA here is from genome assembly GCF_001431845.1 of Calidris pugnax. NCBI lineage: Eukaryota > Metazoa > Chordata > Aves > Charadriiformes > Scolopacidae > Calidris > Calidris pugnax. The sequence continues at coordinate 3,364,356 of NW_015090780.1, forward strand.
ATCTTTTTAATTGCCTCTTGAAAAAAGACAATATTTTACATTTTGGATTATTTTTTTTAAAAAAAGGATATTGGAAATGGATAATCCGTGTACCATAGGCTGGATACCTACTTTTAACTCCTTTTAATTCAGTTTCTTCAGCATCTTAAAATACTCTTTTCAAGGTTTTCTTCCAAATAAGAGGAAAATACGTGATACTAAAGGGATCACAGTTTGATCAGGGCTATAGGGGGGCTCCCGAAAAGGCTGATTCTGTTGTAACCCAGACCCACATCTGGCTCAAAGGACCTAAATCCTCCGCGGGACTGAATCCTCCCCAGCAATACAAAGGCGACCGTAACGCTGCTTTGAAAGCACTACGAGGAAATCCCTTTTTGGGGGGAATTCTTATGCAAACATAAAGCTCCATGGCATCTGCCCTGTCCTGGATCTCCCTGCAGTGGGGCAGGATCCGATCCTGGAGGGAAGGTGTTCACAAGCTCCTCCAGCTCCAGCTGGGACAAGGGCTGAGCTCCTGGTTTCCATGGGGCTTTTAAAGCAAAAGAAAACTCAAATTAAATGTTCAACTCTGTTTTATTTGGAGCATGCTAAGGCTCAAAAATTGATGCAGTTTCCCAAGGAGAGGCTATAAGGGAACAGAAAATCTAAAAGAGCTCGTGCCCTTGAGACGTATTGGGGACTTTTTATTTCTGTGTCGTGGGTTGGTATCATTTATCAGAACTCTCGAATCTAGAAGTATTTTTTTAATCTCTTAATGCCATCTAGAAAAATAAACTCCTTTCTCAGAGCATACCCAAAGCACTTGAATTCACAATTATGAAACCATAGCTATAAAAATGCCAAAAAAAGTACTTTATCTTGGATTTTTTTCAGCCAGAACATTGCAAAGTCAAAGTATTTCTTGGGAAACAAAGTGTTTGGCCTTGCTTCCTCAACATGAAAATGATTCCCCAACTCCTTCAAACCACTGGAAAACAAAGCTTGTCAGCATTTCGCTTTCTTTCTTGAAACAACCAAGCCAAGCTGAGAGAATTCAAATGACTGAAGATTATTGATGCCATACAGCAATATGCTTTATCCATAAACAATAGCAATCAAACTCAGTTTTGGTATAACTCTACGTACGTCAGTGGAATAGCACAAGAGAAGAGATGGGGTGAGTGTCTTCACTGATCCAGAAATATAAAAAACTGCTGGAAAGGCTCAGCACTTTGGTGAATGAGGCAAACCAAAATAAACAGTATTTCCCACCAACACATTCCCATTGCTCATAAACTCATTCACAATCTATAAGTGCAATGACGTTATTTTTTTACACCAGCAACATAGTAACAGCCCGGATTTAGGGGTACTTCTGCCTGAAGAGAGATTTAAGGTTAGAATAACATTCCTCTGTTAATATTCAACACTTCACTGCCTCATCTCATGCTCTCCACTCGCTAACGAGAGGTCTGATGCAAAACCCATTAGAGTTAGTGAACCTCTCTGAGTACTTGTCTGCAATCACTCATCACAGCTACCGAAGTAGGATGGATGCTTTTGTCCAGATGAAGTCTTTGGCCTCCCTCAGAGCTTTTTTTTTTTCCCCAGAAAGCGTTTGCAGAAACTCTTTGTTCTCAAATCCCCCAGTTCAGCATCACCACGCGTACGCCGGGAGGTCGCTCAGGGCCAAGATGGAACAAAACTAATTATATCGTGGGGAGGTCTAGCCATAAATCAGTTTTGAAAAGGGAAAGGAGAGTAGCTCCAGGACAGGAGCAGCTCTTGCAGCCAGAGATGCCAGAACCAGAGAGGGCTGGGATCGCTGGGGATCCTGCCCAAACACAGGCACAAGGAGCTGTGATGCCCCCGACCCAGCGGGCAAAGCCCCTGCTCCTGCCTCCCAAACCCTGCTCCTCCACACAAGGATCAGCCCCTCACCAGGCCAAGATAATGCATTTTTAACTGCACTAAGGAAGCACAACACACTTCATGGTGGGCATCAAAACCGAGACCCCAACACCAATGCACTTCAGGGCAGCCCACATCCAAAACACCCTGTGTGTGGTTATCAGCTCCCACACACTGCCTCAGTGCAGCCACCTCCGTTTATGGAGCATAAAATCCAAAGGGGGAACGTTTCCCCTGAACTCATACTCAGCAGCTCACTGTCCCACCACCACCAGGCCCCCAGCTCTGCTCCAGGGTTGTAGGGTCCTGCAAAGCTTCTCCACCCTTCACCATTGCATTAGTGGGATTCTGCAAGATGCGAATGTCCCAGACTCTGAATAATTAACTCTGAGGCAGCAGCTCAAGGAAGACAAGAGTATTCCAGGTGAGGATGACAAGAAACCCAAATGGTAAAGCAGAATATTTGGCAATCTGGCATACAAGCATCTTCACCTGTGGGTTGTGGGCAAAGGCAGGTTTTTGGGCTTGGTACATTCAATTAAAGTACAGGAAAGCAAAACAAGTGCTCAGTGGTGTTTTTTTTGGGGTGGACCGAGCAAAATAAGCAGCGTAAAGCAAAGCCCAGAATCCCTTGTTGTGCTATGGCAGGGTGCAAAGGCCCAACTGGGAGAGCAGGATCCTCCCCAGCTCGCTCCCCGCTGTAAAGACACACATACCCAAAAAAAAAGATTAAAGCTGCCTCAAGGAGTTTTCAATCGGAAATCGTGAGGCACGGAGCAGCTGGATGCTGATCTCCCTAAGCTGCTGGATATTTCTTTTGTTAGGGGCTGATCCCACCCGCCCCCTTCTCTGCAAATCCCTCATCTCTGCAAAGATTTCTAGTAAGTACTTGCTCAGGTAGTTCCTGCTTTCTCTGGCCAAGAATCTCAAACCCTCGCAGGAATTGCTGCTTCCCGCCTCATTTGTCACCCCAGGGCCACGCTTCACGTTTTTTGCCATTGTCCCCTGGTGGGTCGGACCCACACGTGTGGGGCAAATGAAGGCAACGTGAGTGGGATGGTGATTTCAGGGCTGCTGGTGGGGCAGGTGCCTGTGGTCGGTCCCCCTCGCAAAGGGCTAACGCTTCAGTTTCCTGCAGGCTACACCTCTCTCTGCATATAAATAGCTACCCTTTTTTTTTTTTTTTTTTTTTTTATCTTTCGTTATTTCGTTTTCATTATTTGACTAACTCTCCCCACCAGTTCATCCTTTTTCGCACGTTTACAACAGCTCAAAGCAAAACGTCTCTAAAGATCTCTCTCCTTTGTGTCCCTTCCCCCTCAAACGGGGTTTTAACCTGTGTTCTTACAACCAAGGGGCACCACAGAAAGGAAGAGCCCAGAAATCACAAAAAAAAAGGAGGTGCCAGAGCGGGATAACTTCATGCTTGTTGTCTGATAAAACCAAACAGCCTCTAAAATGGTAATAAAACATCAATGCAACAAACTCGTGCGATTAATGCCCACTGGAGCCTTTTGAGCTCTCAAGAGCTGAAAACCACGTTTTGATTGTAACAATGCTTTTGGCTGTATCACCCGAATCATCGCATCACCTGAACAAATAGGTTAGTAACAGTAATATAGGTCAGGCGAGGAAAGTGCTCCAATTCGGGCTCATGCTGGGACTTCCTTCTCTAACTTCAGTTACTCCCCTCTTCAAACAAGGACCACTTTATCATTAACGTATTTTTTCACTTGTTTTAAGGCTCCTTTCCCCAGGCCACCTTATCGGCTTTTCTTATTTTCCGCCTTTTCTCTGCAGCTTTTTAGTTTCCCTCGGAAAGGGAAGGTTTTGGGGAGAGCCATAAAAAAAACCACCCCCGAAGCGAACCGCAGGGACAGGTTCGAAGCATCCCCGGAGACCGCTTCGTAAACGGAAAATCTCAATGAATGAGGCTGTTCCGGTGACTTCCCGCCCCTACAGCCCCGCCATCAAACCGGCTTTCCCCGAGGCACCGGGAGCTCCCCCCGCCAAACCCCCCCATCCCGCACAAAACCCCGCACGCCGG
>NW_015090780.1:3368666-3401953 GCF_001431845.1 Calidris pugnax
GAGGGGCAGCAAGGGGAGGGGGGGGGAGAGGGATGGGGGAGCGAGAAGAAACGGGGTAAGGAGAGGGCGAGGGAAGGTGCATTTTATGCAAAATGCCCAATTTCCCATCCCACTGCGCACCTGAGGCCTTGCAACCCCCGGGCAGGGCTCAGGCTGGTCCCCCCTTCACCCCCTCCTGTATCCCCTCCGGGGTATCCCCGTCTCCCTGCATCCCGGGCGCAGCCCCTGGGCAGGGCTCAGGCTGGTCCCCCCCTTCTGCCCCCCCCGTATCCCTTCCGGGGTATCCCAGTCTCCCTGCATCCCGGGATGCTCAGGGACAAATCCTGGGATAAACCCATGGACCAGAGCGAGGGGGAAACTGCTGAGAGGAGCCCTGTGCTGCGGTGGCAGAGAGCAATGGCAGGAGTTCAGTCTTTACCCCCCCGGGCGACTGCGCTGACCTCGGGTAAGAGGAAGAAAAAACCCAGGGGGCAAATGCACGAGCATTATTTTATCTGGGGCATAAACACAGTTATCAGGGCGTTATCTTTATTGGTGCAGTATGGGGCTGGGCTCCTGGTTGCCAAGAAGGGCAGGTCACCTCCGGAGCAGGAAAGCCGTGGGGACACACCAAACCCCTTCCCTTTGCATTAACACCTTTGGGTCTTTTTTCTCCACCGTTTGGGGACTTGCTGTCACAGTGGTTGGTTTCTGGGTAGAGAAGGGGCCCTTGAGTGGTTCCGTGGGGGTGTCTCTGGAGCAGCACCCACCCCAGAGAGGTGTAGATCAGTGGGGCAAGAAGATGTGACACCTGCGAGGGTCTGTAACCACCCAGCTCTCATGTGTGCCTACCTGTGTGGCTTCTGAGCCCCCTTTGCTGTTTTTCTAAGTGTTCTGTTTCACATCACTTGGGAATTTGGCCTGTTTCTGCATGTTCAGAGATAAATAATTCAGGTGATGTGTGTTTAGCTCCTTAAAGTGCAATCATCAGCTCCGGAGCGCGCAGGATAACCTGGGTAATGGAAAACCCCAGCCAACACCACGTGAGGCAGCAAGGAGGGGGGTAGAGATGGCCAGAGGGGTGACACCCAGCCACGCCGAGCCCTGACGTCCCCATCTCTGCTCCGTGTGCCCTTCCCACCACTGCTGGAGTGTGGGACCCCATCAGTAACCCATCCATAACCCATTGGTAACCCATCCATAACCCATCGGTAACCCAGGCAGAAGCAGCCCCTGCAGCTCTCTGAAGCTCATCCCAGTCTGTGACAAGGTGCCACTCACATCGCTGCTTCCTCCTCCTCATCCTCTGCAGCAGTGGCTCCAGGATGGAGCTGGAAAGTGCTGCCTTTTTGTCCCTTCCTTGCTGCGTCCCATGGAGTTGGAGGTGGATGGGCTTCTTGCAGGCTTCGCTTTCACTTACTGGGCTAACTTGGGAGCTGTTGAGTAAGTTTTTAAAGCCAAATAAAATGTGGAAGAGCCTGCTCTTTGCAAAATGCTGTGGTCAGGAGAACCAGGAAGCTTTTTGCTTGGACACACACTGCTGTTGGTTTATGAATTGTTTCCTGTCCGAAGTTAGGATGTTGCTTGGGCTGGTGCCCTACAATCACCCATGAGTAAGGCTCTGTTTCAAAATGTTTATATTTTAAATAAACGTGGTGGAAAGGGCAGCGGATGTGCAAAGGTGAAGTGGTGCGTCAAAAGCATCTGAGCTGGGGAAACCCCCCCAGTTCCTGTTCAACTGGGCCAAGCTGCCTTCGTCGCTGGCTCCAGCTTCAGGGTGATGCATCCCTGCTCCTCAGCTCTGCTCCCTTCTCCACACACGGTTTGGTCCACCCTGCCTTTGGTGAGGTTGTCCTCAGAGGTGCAGAGTAAGTGGTTTGCTTAGTTTTTGGTGATTTTTTTTGTACAGCATCTCAAAATATATTACCTCTCAGGTGAGGGGGATGTAGAGATACGGAGCTTGTCCTATGGATTTGCATGAGCTGACAGTAACTGTGATAAGGAGAAGGTGTGGGGAGAAGGAGAGGTCACCTGGAAGAAATCTGTCTCCTACAAGTCTTTAAAAGAGGCTTGGCAGTGACGTGGCAAATCAGCCCTGCCATCCCTGCTGATTCATTTGTAAATGAGGAGGAGTCTGTCCCAGGGGCAAGTTTGTTTTAAACTGGTTTTTAAAGCCCGTGGGGCTCAGCCTGGGTGAGCTGATGCACACCTTGCCGGGTGGGTGGCAGAAGGCTCCTCCAGAACTCGGCATCTTCCTGGGACTGGGCTCATCCTGAGCATCTTTGTAGCAGTCTCAGGGGAGAGGAGAAGCCAAAATTAATTTGCCAAAGCTATAGAAAGGGATGAAGCGTGTGTGATGCAGTGAAAGCTGGGGGTGGGAAGGATGGGCAGGGTTTGGGCAGAGGGGGGGGAGCATGGGCAGGGTGGCAGGGAGCCGAGTGAAGGTGCTGGGGGCTTGGCATGAGCTCAGGTTGTGCCTCGCTCTGTTTCTCTCCTGGCTCTGCAGACCAAGGGGGGGGAAGGATGCAACGGGAGAGAAGATGCTCGTCAGCTCTCCTTGACAGCATCTGCCCTAAATCCTCCTCACCCCTGCTAGTGTCTCATCTTAGGATCATCATCTCTCGCCCCCTCACCTGTCCGGCTCAGCCTCTGCTACTGGTGAGTTTTCTTTTCAAATTGAAAGGAGAAGGTTTCTGCTGGGCTGGGGCTTGGTGATGGGCACAAAGGTTTCGGAGAGGATGGGGCCATCTCTGGCCCAGGCCCTCCCTGCCCCCATCCGTCATTAGAGCTGAGAATTATCAGGGCAGTGATGGTAATAAATAATGACAAGGAGACTGGTAATCGTATTAGTAGTAGCATTACTAACGTTATAATCATTATATTATTGTTATTATATGGGTTACTATCTCCTCGGATTTGGGAGGCTCTGAGTGTTTTGGTTTGTCTGAAACTCTGATTTTATGGGTCATGTTAACACTTGCAGATATACCCGCAATGATTTTCCTTCAATATTTCACACTGGGATGGATTTATGATGTGTTGTACCTCTGTCAGAAGCTTTGGGAGTGTCGGGAGCTCTGGGCTGCCGTTTTTTATAAATCACCGTAAATCATTAAAACCCTGGCTTTAATGAATGCAAATGTAGTGCCACAGCAGGGGAGCCGGTTGGCTGGAGGCGCTCCCAGAGCTGGAATCACTCCTTCACCAGCGGCTGTTGAAAGATGTTTCTTCAAACTCAGTCCTGCAAACCACGTGGGGCCGGGGATGATCGTGACAATCTTGGGGCTAAATCTGTGCAGACATAAACCTTATTAACACCCATCAAATGAAACTCTCCTCATTTTTGTTTTTTTCCCCAAAGATCCACAGAGCTGACGAGGAAAGAAGGGGAGTTGTTGGATATTCATAATGTAAAACCTGGTTCTGGGAACATTTGCATTTTTAATATAGTTAAGTGTGCATGTATTGACAAGATTAGGTTAACATAGTCATAAAGGATTTATTTAAAGGCATAATGCCTATTGCAGATTTCTGGTGCCTGAATGATCATTTCCTAATATCGCTGTTATAAATACTTCCATGATTCACATCTCCTGTTGCAGAACAAGCAGCAAACTGCAGGAAGCAAGAACAGAAATTGATTATTTTTTTTTTAATAAAAGAAGATTTTTTTTGAGTTTTATTATAACTCCAATTTGAGCCAGAAATTCAATTGCAGCAAACAATAAATAACAAATAAGGGTGGGTTTGCTCTGGAGCGGTGGCTAGCGCTGGTTTGCAGTGGGAAATGCTCTTCTGAAATTCTCCCTCTGGGATTTTTCCCAGACTTTGGGCTATTTTACCTCTGTAAGACCCCGTTGCTTCCCCAAACCGGAGCATCAGAATCCCTCCTGCTCAGCCCCGAGAGCTGCATTTCTCGCCGGGAGAGCCAGGGATGCTGGAAATGCCAGGGTGAGGCAGGAGGTTTAAAGCAAACTCCTGATTAAACAGTGGCAACCGTGTCTGGAGGGCACTGCAGAGCCAAAAGTAACTGTGCTCGAGGAAGGATTAGACAAATTATTGAGTGACACAGGCTCTGGTGGCTGCTAAACCCAATAATCTCTGTGCAAACCTCTCGCTGGGGCTGTCCCCATGGCCAGGGGAGCATCCCTGGCTGCTTGTCCTGCTCTGGCCCTCTATAAACCAGCCAGGACCAGCACTGCCAGGCTGTTCCTCCTGGATAAGGGGAGAAGATATTGGGAACTTCCCTGCTGAACATGCACAAAGTGTGTCGTGTTAATTTTTAAAGGGGTAAGGGAGAGCTGTAGCTTCGCTTTGAAATACTTCTGAAGGGTCTGAGCTCCTTTGTCTCAGGTCTTTTCCGTCAGGCGATGCACAGACACTGCGGCTTTTCTTTCCTAAGACAGAAAAAGAAGCGATTTCTTGCACTCCAATCAACTTTTATTTGAGTGAGATACGACATTACACTCAAAGAGTGGTGGAAAAGTCCAAAGATGGCACCATCCCAAGAGAAAACACCTTGAAGCTCAGCACAGCAGCCGTAGGTCTGTTCCCAGAGTCTGACCAGCACATCCTACCCGGCAGCCCCGAAGTCATTTCAGGCTTAGGAGTTAGGGCAAGTTTTGACTGCTATCGTGATGCTGTTCCTACAGAGTCTGACCAGCACATCCTACCCGGCAGCCCCGAAGTCATTTCAGGCTTAGGAGTTAGGGCAAGTTTTGACTGCTATCGTGATGACGAGCACAAAATTTTTCTAACTGTTGCTTTTTGGCTGAAAGGAGCCCAGATTGGCAAAGGCACACCGTGGAAGTGCATGTTCTGGGTGTGGGTGAGGGCTCCAGGTGGGTCCCCAGCACCTCGAGGGGCTCCTTTCTCTGTGCCCATGGGCTGCACCAGGCACAGGAGCTCCTGAGCTGGACCTGGGCATCCCACAGAAATGCAAACAGTGTGTAATAATAACAATAATCACAATCCAGATCCCCAGCTCCAAAATTTAAATTCTTTGAGCATAATTAACCTGTTAAGTTCATAGTTAGGAGGGACTATAAATCGTGGCCTGTCTCCCAAGATGGGGGCTAGAACAAGGGACTCTCCTGTCCTTACCTTCATGGGTTGCTTGACCTGAAGCTCTGCTCCAGGATGATGATCTCCACCTCTTAGAGCTGTGGGACCCCCCTGGCCTGGAGAGTGAGGGAGGGCAGAGATGTGCCCTGGTCCCACTTTTCCTCTGCGCATCTCACTGGGGAGGGGAAAAAGCTATGAAGAATAAATAATCAAAGAAAAAACACCTTAAAACAGAGCAAATCAGCTCAGAACCCATCGCTCTGCCATCCCACACAGCGATGCAAAGGGGATCATTACCTGCACCGTGGTCTTTGCTCCTTATCCCCTCGCTGGGCGTTTGGCACCGTGTCCCATGGGAATATCCTGGCAACACCTGCAGTGCCCAGGAAGCCTTGGCACAAAGGTTTGGGCTCCGGTTCCAGCCACAGTCAACACGGTGTGTTTGTGCAGCCAGAGGAGAACCTATCCATCAGAGCAACACCCTTCCTCTTTACGCATGTTTTTGAAGTGTAATAGCCATTTAACTACCCATTAATACCACTTCTCTCCTGCCAGGAGACCGGAGAAAGAGGTTATTTTCAGTCACCAAAGGATTTACTTATATCTTTTAATAAAGCCTGGTGAAAAAACAGCATTATAACCGAGGCATGAACTTTTAATGAGTTTATTTCGTAATCTTTTTGGAGATTATTGTTGAACTAACCGTGTCTTTCAACTCTGTTGTTGGCTTAAAGTGCTGGCACAGAACAGCTCTCCAGATCTTGTGTGCTGCACTGTTTGCTCTCCCCAGTCCCCCCCCCTGAATTTTGGTCTATACTGCCATTGCAGTGTAAGGGAGAACACACTGACAGCGATATCACCTGCCCAGATGATCTGGGGATGGTCGCAAACATCATGTGTATAGGTGAAGAATATATTCCAGCATGATATGTAGCTTGCTTAGTGAGCCCTGCTGGAAAGATTTCCAGATAGCGATTGATTTTCCAGTCCTGTAATTAGTTCAGAGATTACAAACATAGAAAATATTGCTCCAGAAATTGATTTCTTTAATTGCTCATCGCACCAAAGCTACATGGTGACTGCGGAGTGCATCACATGCTTCCTGCAGGGAAAGACTTTGAACTTTGGAAAAAATATTGCCCCCGTAAGCACGGAGAGCAAAATCACGTGGGTAATTGTGTTGCTGTCTCAGATAAGGCCTGGATCCCACGCGTTACAGCTGATTTTGAAAATCCATCCTTATCGTTCCTCTCGCAGGATCAAGGTCTATGGGAGACACCCTGCATCTGGGAGGCTGGACCATGGCCCGGGTGGGAGCTGCCCGTGTGGGTCTCACCCCGGGTTCCCCCAACCAGCCAAACCTGCACCTGCAGAAGCAAACGTGCCCTGGACCTGCCAGATCCGGAATTTCCTCTACGTTTTATTGCTTCCGGGCAATGTTTTTCCAGCTGTAATTACCAGCTGAAGACATCTCTTCTCCTCTTCGGAGGGGATGTTGGGTCCACCCCAGCGAGGTGCAGGAGGTGCTGGTGACTCAGTGGCCTCGTGGCACGCACGGGGTGGGGTGGCCACTCCTTATGTAAATCAGGAGTAATTCCATGCAGTTAAAACCCCATGAACTTCCTCTTCCGAAGCAGCTGATATTTTTCTTTGACAGGATAATGGCAGATGTGTGTGGAGGCAAAGCTAGGAGACCCCAACAGAGGCAACGAGGGCACTGCAATTAGGGATGTTACTGGGGTTACTTCATTTCACTGCCCGACTGTGCCAGGCATTAAAAAAAAACCAGTTGAGCCAGTCCCTAAAAAGCTTGCAAATTAGGAAGGCTGAGCAGGCAGCATCCCCCCCAAAAGATAATTTCCAAGCTACAGGATTACATATTCTGCCACGGTCACTCAGAGAATTTGGGTACCAAGAGATTTGTTCCAGAACCTGTGAAATCTCAGGAAGGAAGAAGAGTTGTTCATTTTTAAAAACCCCAAACCTTGTAATAATAAAAGTAGGCAAACTGGGCAATCTTTGATTTGGTTAAGAAAGTGTTCCTGCAATGATAAAATTCCCAAATAGACCCAGTCCCAGCAAGACCTTGGGAAGAATCTCGGGAGATGGGAAGTGTTTCAGTGAAAGTGAACTTAATAAGTCATTACTGACCTGGGAGCACCTTCCCCTCCCTCGTCTTCAGCAGCTCCTGAGGCCAGTGGTGTCAGAGCAGGGCACAAGTCCTCCTCCTGCACCAGGAACCATGGCACCAGCCTGTTCTCAATCTGGGCAGGAGCACGGTATCACTGGGAGCATCGTTGGGCAGGAATCCCAGGGGAGAAAGGCGTGGAAGGAAAGGAGGAGAAAATGCTGCTTTATCCTTAACCTCCCAAAGCAATTAGTGGGGTCTCCTGCCTTCCTGGGAAGCAGGATTTGGGGTGTGAGGAGTGAATTACAGGCGCTCCCCCCACATCCCTCTGCTCCAGGACACGGGGATATTAAAAAAAAAATAAAATAATTAAGTATTTCATCCCAAGAATATATCTAGTTTTGGTTAAGAGACTCCCCCTTGCATGAGGGCAGAGGGGGGGAAGCTGGTAATAACTGTGTATTTTGGGGGTGACCCCTGGCCTCCCCGAGGTGGGGGGATTTGCAGGGTGACCTGCGGGCGTTTCTCCTTGGAATTCCTGCGGGATGCGCAGGGGAGCGGCTGAGTTATCCCAGTCTCACTCTCCCATCTAGTGGCAAAACAAGGAAAGGTGGTCCAGGCAGAAAGAATGAAATTTTATCTTTCTGGGGCTTTTGGAGGGGGGTCGGTTAAACCCATCTTCCCCAGCACGTTGGAGGTCAGGAATGTCACCGACCGGATCCAGATGGAAACTGGTGAAAAAACAGCATTATAACCGAGGCATGAACTTTTAATGAGTTTATTTCGTAATCTTTTTGGAGATTATTGTTGAACTAACCGTGTCTTTCAACTCTGTTGTTGGCTTAAAGTGCTGGCACAGAACAGCTCTCCAGATCTTGTGTGCTGCACTGTTTGCTCTCCCCAGTCCCCCCCCCTGAATTTTGGTCTATACTGCCATTGCAGTGTAAGGGAGAACACACTGACAGCGATATCACCTGCCCAGATGATCTGGGGATGGTCGCAAACATCATGTGTATACATGAAGAATATATTCCAGCATGATATGTAGCTTGCTTAGTGAGCCCTGCTGGAAAGATTTCCAGATAGCGATTGATTTTCCAGTCCTGTAATTAGTTCAGAGATTACAAACATAGAAAATATTGCTCCAGAAATTGATTTCTTTAATTGCTCATCGCACCAAAGCTACATGGTGACTGCGGAGTGCATCACATGCTTCCTGCAGGGAAAGACTTTGAACTTTGGAAAAAATATTGCCCCCGTAAGCACGGAGAGCAAAATCACGTGGGTAATTGTGTTGCTGTCTCAGATAAGGCCTGGATCCCACGCGTTACAGCTGATTTTGAAAATCCATCCTTATCGTTCCTCTCGCAGGATCAAGGTCTATGGGAGACACCCTGCATCTGGGAGGCTGGACCATGGCCCGGGTGGGAGCTGCCCGTGTGGGTCTCACCCCGGGTTCCCCCAACCAGCCAAACCTGCACCTGCAGAAGCAAACGTGCCCTGGACCTGCCAGATCCAGAATTTCCTCTACGTTTTATTGCTTCCGGGCAATGTTTTTCCAGCTGTAATTACCAGCTGAAGACATCTCTTCTCCTCTTCGGAGGGGATGTTGGGTCCACCCCAGCGAGGTGCAGGAGGTGCTGGTGACTCAGTGGCCTCGTGGCACGCACGGGGTGGGGTGGCCACTCCTTATGTAAATCAGGAGTAATTCCATGCAGTTAAAACCCCATGAACTTCCTCTTCCGAAGCAGCTGATATTTTTCTTTGACAGGATAATGGCAGATGTGTGTGGAGGCAAAGCTAGGAGACCCCAACAGAGGCAACGAGGGCGCTGCAATTAGGGAAGTTACTGGGGTTACTTCATTTCACTGCCCGACTGTGCCAGGCATTAAAAAAAACCCAGTTGAGCCAGTCCCTAAAAAGCTTGCAAATTAGGAAGGCTGAGCAGGCAGCATCCCCCCCAAAAGATAATTTCCAAGCTACAGGATTACATATTCTGCCACGGTCACTCAGAGAATTTGGGTACCAAGAGATTTGTTCCAGAACCTGTGAAATCTCAGGAAGGAAGAAGAGTTGTTCATTTTTAAAAACCCCAAACCTTGTAATAATAAAAGTAGGCAAACTGGGCAATCTTTGATTTGGTTAAGAAAGTGTTCCTGCAATGATAAAATTCCCAAATAGACCCAGTCCCAGCAAGACCTTGGGAAGAATCTCGGGAGATGGGAAGTGTTTCAGTGAAAGTGAACTTAATAAGTCATTACTGACCTGGGAGCACCTTCCCCTCCCTCGTCTTCAGCAGCTCCTGAGGCCAGTGGTGTCAGAGCAGGGCACAAGTCCTCCTCCTGCACCAGGAACCATGGCACCAGCCTGTTCTTAATCTGGGCAGGAGCACGGTATCACTGGGAGCATCGTTGGGCAGGAATCCCAGGGGAGAAAGGCGTGGAAGGAAAGGAGGAGAAAATGCTGCTTTATCCTTAACCTCCCAAAGCAATTAGTGGGGTCTCCTGCCTTCCTGGGAAGCAGGATTTGGGGTGTGAGGAGTGAATTACAGGCGCTCCCCCCACATCCCTCTGCTCCAGGACACGGGGATATTAAAAAAAAAATAAAATAATTAAGTATTTCATCCCAAGAATATATCTAGTTTTGGTTAAGAGACTCCCCCTTGCATGAGGGCAGAGGGGGGGAAGCTGGTAATAACTGTGTATTTTGGGGGTGACCCCTGGCCTCCCCGAGGTGGGGGGATTTGCAGGGTGACCCGCAGGCGTTTCTCCTTGGAATTCCTGCGGGATGCGCAGGGGAGCGGCTGAGTTATCCCAGTCTCACTCTCCCATCTAGTGGCAAAACAAGGAAAGGTGGTCCAGGCAGAAAGAATGAAATTTTATCTTTCTGGGGCTTTTGGAGGGGGGTCGGTTAAACCCATCTTCCCCAGCACGTTGGAGGTCAGGAATGTCACCGACCGGATCCAGATGGAAACGCGGCAAAATACAAAGGGCTTTAGGTCGTTCCCTGGGTTCAGAGGGGTTTTGGGGGGGCCTGCTCCAGGAATAAGCCACCAAGGAGAGAGGTCTGCACCTAAAATTGTGCACTTCTTGAGCAGAATGTCCTCTGCACCACTTGTGGTGGGTGGGAGGCAGGAAGCCCTCGAGCAGTGCGAGAGCCACGTCTCCCCACAAATAACCTCCTACCTTTAAATAACCCTCGCTGCTGCTCCGGCCTCGGTGGGGACAAGGCTTTGCAGCTTCCCCCCCAATCCCCCAGCCGCCCCACTGCCTTCCTGGAAAGGCCTCTGCGGTTCCCCAAAATAGCAAGGGGGAGGCACAACCGGCCGGGCTGATGGTGCAGCCAAGATTGGGGACCCACAGGCATCACACTCAGGAAATACACTGTGAGAAACACGGGCTGCACTGGCTGAGCATGGCACACAGCCCCACATCTCAGCAATTCCAAAATTCAGCCTCTAAGGCCCCTTCTAGGAGGTGACCAGGGGAGGCTGAAACAGGGCAAGGTGGGTTGTTTGGAGCTGTAAAGCTGTTTTTTATCCCAGCAGGCCCCATGGAGCCAGATGGGAAAGGTTTCACTTCTCCCACAAAACTTTCAGATGCTCGAGGTGATTCAGGCCCAAGAAATCCCAATTTTACCATTAGGTATTGATGCAAAACCAGCTCAGCCAGTGATTAACCCCGTAGGGCTGTCACTCTCTGGGATGGAGAAGTGCAGGGCTCAGGTACCGCTGTTCCGGATTCAGGATGCTGCAATTCCCACTTTGTGTCCAGAACTCAGCTCCAGAGACCCGAGACCCAGAAGGGATGTGCTCTTATGGAAGATTTATGTTCTCATGTCAGATCGAAGGATCATGGCATTTTCTGGAAGGTTAGATGATGTTTCATTTACAGCAAATAAGGTCAAAAGCGTAAGGGGGGAAAAAAAAAACCAAAAGTAATCTCTTTTAGATCAGCTGCTTACAAACCCCAGATGTGCAAGAGCTCGGCTCGTGTTGCTGCTCATATAAAAAGGCTTTCCTGGAGCCACATGCTGCTAAACACGCTTTCCCAGGGTGGCACCCATGGGATCTGCAGCATGAATAACCTCAGCTGGGGAAAGAGAACTCCTGTAAGTCCAGTGCTCACTCCCACACTGACAGATTATTAAAAAAATAATAATTTTTAAAAAATGATGTTCTGGGCAGGTTTGGGAGGGCAGGAATCAGTCAGGCGAGGTGGAAATCTTCTGCCAGAGGGAATGCAGTGCTCTGGGTGGTTTCTCAAGCAGCCCCCACACACTGCAGGGGGGGATGTGGTGGGACCAGTATCGGCAGGAGCTGGTGGTGGGGCCAGGCCATCTCGGGGGATGTGCTCACTGGGATGGGGCAGTACTGGGCTGTTCAGAGTGTGGATGGACCCAGGATGGTGCTGGCTGAGGATGCTGATGCTCGGCTGCTGCATCCCTCAGACACCCGGTGTGTCGGGAGAGGGCAGCCTGCGCCGCCGGAGGATGCTGCCGGGAGGGAGAGAGGCACCCGCAGCCAACCAGCCCCTGCCCAGCACGATGGGACCTGTGGCTTGTAAAAAAAGCTTAAATGAGAAAGTTTAAGTGATGCCCAGTGTAGAAAAGAGGGTCGTGAAAAAGGCACCTTTCTCTCATGAAGACACTGCCACCACCAGAGGTTAGGCACTGGCCCATCTGCACCCTCAAGGATGTCCCAGGATGTGGTGGGCCCCTGGAACAAGGTTGGCCACAACCTGCTGCTCCAAAATCCCCTCTCCAGACAGATATATATCAGTTTTTCCTTCTTCACCGCAGCTCATCTACATGCAGTGCAGACCACCAGGCTCATCCTTCTGGCTGCAATAGCATTGCATGTGTCACAGCCTGGGTGGGACATCCTGGGCAGGACATCCTGGGCTTGCATCTCCAGCGACAGCCCTGCAAACCCTCCCTGGAAAATGCATTCCCTGCTACGGCAATAAAAAAAAAACTTAATGAAAAGACATGCTGGAAAGGGGAAGTGGAGTTAATGCTGCTGCGATGTTTCATTTGAGCTGCGAAGAGAAGATAAAGTTCTGCCTCCCACTAGAGATGTCACCAGGGAAAATTATTCCTTCCTGCTCTAAATGGCATCGCATTGTTTCTTCTCTTCAGTTTGCTGCCAACTTCATGTCACGGTCTGGTTTTTTTTCATGGAAATACTCTGGTTACCTGGCGGTGGTGGTACCCTCCATCCAACCTCCCACCCTCCAGACAAGATCAGTACAAAAGACATTCAAAAATAGATCCACCTAGGAAAGAAGAATAAATAAGGACTGCTCTTAGCCTGGGAATAGCTAATGAAGACCCACTTAGCAGTCTTGGCATATTCATCAGCTTCAGCAGATGATGGTTGATTGTGTGTCTGCAGCTACTTTATTCTTCTTTGCTCATTACACCCAGGTCAAACGAAACACACACAAAACCATGGCAGAAATGAGAAGAGCCGATGGAGGTGGCTGTAGTGGTGACCCATCCCAACTGGAAAATTACCAGTTAGGATTTTTTATAGCCCATTACACAGAGCTATTTCACCTAGCAGCAAGAGGTAGGTCACTTCTAATCACCAAGGGTGAGATCCAGCTCATCACACCGTCCCATGGCTCTCATTAGCAAGAGATGGGTCTGAACAGTCCTGCCTGGGAGAGCCCTTGGAGAAGCACCAGGCAGGCATTTTGGGGATTGTTTAGGATTTACCACTCCACTAATATGATGGTTTTGCCCAGAGGACACAGCTCTGGCAACGACTGCCACTCATGGGCCCCTACACTGCTCTCCTCTGCCCAGAAAGACTTTTCCCTTCTTAGCAAGAGATTTTGCAACCAGCTGTGAGAGTCCCATGAAACTTATAGTGAACAACATACATAAATACACTGTAAGTTTAACAGATATAGGGAATCCTCTAACAGGATTTTCTTCTTAAGCACCTTAGGACACTGATTTCTCCCTTTCCTGGGAGAAAACCAACCTGGAGGGCTCAGGGGCTGCAAGGTGAATGAAGGTTTAATACTACATTTGATAATAACCTGGGAAAGAAGAAAGGGAACGAGAGAGTGAGAGAGAAAGAGAGCCAGCCAGAGCCTGCCTCACCAAAAGTTCCCATCTCTTCATTAGTTTGCCACAAAACTTGTGGATAGAGGAAGAGGTGCTGTAGCACAAAGTACCTCTGTCAGAGGACTCAGCATCAATCTGGGTGATGCTGCTGCAAAATCTGCTCTATTTCCACTCGCCTGATGCAGCCCCAAGACCTCATTGACTGTGATTGCTCCCAAACCCTTCATCTCCACTCCCCCCTGTTCCCAACCCAGTTCTCTGGGTTCTCACCAGTTCTGGGTTAGGGGTAGATGTTGTTATTAGGCTACCTCTATTTTCTGGTCTTTTAATTATTTCCACCTCTGTGATTACACTAATTAGCTAACCGGTTTCTAAGGGCTGTACAGTAGCTCGTGTTAGACTTTCATTAATCACAGCATTAGCTAGTCTCGTTAAGAGTCCCTGATTTTTTTGCATTATGATTTGAAATTATTCAATGCAGAAGTAATCTGAAGGGGGGAGAGAAGTCAATAGGAATAGACACTGTCTTCGCCAGCAGCTTGGCTGAGAGCCTCTCTGATATATTTAGAAGTGTTATGATTTACAAGAGCCCGCCAACCATTTACTTAGTGTCTAGAAAAAAAAAAAGAAAAAGGTAAGTTTGAAGTTTTCCAAATCACCGTGTCTAGAGAAAAAAAAAAAAGGTAAGTTTGAAGTTTTCCAAATCACAACTATTAAAGGCTCCTTCTTGCTTTCTTTGATTCGAGGCAGTTGACTGACACATTCAAATGGGATCAAAAATAAGACAACTGACAACACATCTCCTTCATCCTGACGGCTGTAACCAAGCACTCGCCGCAGTTACACCATCTCTTCATCACGTTGCAAGCCCAGGACAAAGCAGAAATAAAGATCTAAGAGAAGGTTACGCTTTTGCTGCTGGAAAAACATTACTCTGGCAGCTCTCGAGACCTTTCTATAAATCCTCATCTATTTGATGTGCTAAAGCACTTCTTAAAATATTCAAAATTAAGAACAAAGCGGCCCACATTGGAAAGTTTAAACACACGCACCAGGGAGTGTTTGCCACTGTGGTTACGGTGGAAAATATTAATAATAATAGTAATACTAATAAAACACAGCACCTACTTAACAGGAGGAATTCAAACACAGATCAATTAATCCTGGCAGCCTGCTGTGTCAGGCAGGAGAAGGGTGATGGGTGAGAAGACAACAGACCTGCAAGCCACCAGCAGAGAAGGTGGATCTGGAGCCTCCAGCGCAGGCAGCGCTGTCCATCCACAAGCCATTGCTCTGCTTCCACTCCCAAATGTGATCCCAGAGCTTCCCTTTTCCCTCCAGGAGTCTCTGCGAGACATCGGGGCTGCCCATATTGCCACCATCCTGACAAACCCTCAGAGGAGCAGGGTGCTGGCAGGCAGGGATCTGCCCATCAGAGCTCACCCCCCTCCCAAACCCTTGGCAAAGCAGCAGAGACACAAATTAGAAAGAAACCAAAAGTGGGGTCTTGTACCTCAGGCTTCCAAGAGCTGAAATTGGTGATGTTCTCTCCTGCTGGAGATGCTACAGATGCCCGTAACCAGCGATTCTCCCTCCCTTTCTCCACCCTGGGTCAATCCTGCACCATCAGCCCTTTTCTCAGAGAGGCAACCCCTACCTGCACAGCATCACACACACCTCGCTGCAGGGGCACAGGGACAGCTCTGGCACCAGGGACAACGAGCGGGCCTGGAAAAGCAGTTTCCCAAAAGGAATGATGCAGGCAACAAGCCAGGGCAAACACAGGAGGCTACTGAAGCTCCTGCAAAGGAGCCCAGGTAAGATAACGGCACTTAAATGCCGTTCCCCCGGCAGAAATCAGCACTTTGCTCAGCTGTGTGTGACCTTCATCACCACCTTCAGCACAGGTGCTGCTGACACCACCAGGGAACGCCTCGTTACCCGCAATTACCTCATTGTTGTGGTTTAGTCTCAAACCAGGACACTCACGTGGCTTTTTGGAGCAGGAAAAAACTTTGCCCGTTATCCCAGCTGGGGCGGTGGCACCGCGTGAGGAGTCACTAAACCTGGAGCAGCAGCTGCAGCACCTCAGCTACTGCAGGAGGGTGACCGTTGGCTCCTGTGGATTATTTTTTTATAGCAGGAACCTCTCTGTTTAGTTATTTTTCACCTCTTTGCTCTCCAACCGGTGCTCTGTGCCTGCTGCAAAGCTGAGCTCTGAAGAAGGACGCCTGCTCCGGCTGCGGAGTGGTCCTTCTCCTGCTCCTGGGGGTGCCAACCTGGGCTCTGGGAGATGGTGAAGAAGGTGGCCAAGCCCCAGTTCAACGAGGGGATTCAGTGCAGCAGGATTTTAGTGAGCACTAGGTAAAAGACATTTAGCAGAAGGGACACGGGTGACGCTGCTCTCGCCTGCCAGGGCTGGCTCTGAGGAGGGGGGAGAAGCAGGGAGCCTTCATTTCCTGAAACCAAGAGGCTGAAGAGCTCCTGTGACAAGCAAGCCATTAAAAGGAAAAAGCAACAATAACACTGAGCAAAAATATTGCTTCAGGGAAAAATTTCTGCTCGGTTTTAGCCCCGACGTCGATATTGCACACTCAGAAACGGCCGCGTGGAAACACGCCTGCGGTGTGCTGTTAGAGGGGGCACCACAGCAAAGGAGAGAAATTAAAGCATTTAAAAATTAAAAGATGTTTTAAAAATGCTGTCTGAAAAGCGTCTTATTCTCTGAAAGAGAAGTTACGAGCAGAGAGACTGAGCTTCCCCAAAGCACAGAGCCTTAAAGCCAGAGTCTTAACACCTCTGTGTGAGGATCCCACAAAGAATAAGGGGATGCTCTTCAAATTAAGGGGTGTCACCATTTCAAAACCTGAAGCCCGTGAGAGAAGGGGATCCTCAGACCTGTGGGATGAGTTTGTCAGGCCTGAAGGCAGCACCCAGCAAGGCTCGTGCACGGCGGTGATCGCTCTGTACTTCGCCTATTCCCACTGGGCTGGGATTTTTCATTTCATCCATAATTCATATCTTGCTGCAGTGATGTTACGGAGGCAGTGCAGGACCTCAGCACCAGTGATGACCAGGAGAAGAGACAGATGCTTTTCGTTGCTAGAGAGCAAACTGTGGAGCTTGGGTCCCACCAGCAGCTCCACTTCATCCCAGTTACCCCGTAGGCAGAGATGGGAATAGACAATGAAATTAGGGCTGAGGTTGGGGAACAGCCTGCCAGGGGTGCAAGAAAAACCTCCTCAGGGTGGGGGAACCAGCTGGGCTTGGAGCTGGGCATCCTGGCAGACCTTTGCTCTTGGGTGGCCGGCAACTGAGGCTGCAGGTGGCTACTGCAAGCCCCACGTGAGCCCACACTCAAATCTCTGCCTGGGCTCCATTTGTGGCCGGGAGGGACTGTGTGGGGATGCCTGGTCCTCCAGCCCCAACCTGGTTTACACCATGGAAAGGCCATCCCTAACCAAGCCCAGCACTAGATGTGCACCATTAGCTCCTGGGACCAGGCTGCTTTTCTTTTCCACCTGGCTCCAGCAGTGCTGGAGGGTGACAATGATCCCTGTCACGGAAGATGGGGATGTCACCGAGGCTCTCCGGCCGTGTCACATATACAAAACAGCCCGTGCTGGCTCCTGGGGCTGTAAAGCTTCCTCCTCTCCCTAACACACCGGCTGAAAAACCCGGTTTGTCAGAAACTAAAGTGCTTTGTGAGATTAAAATGTAAATGTTGCACTGGGCTTTTCAGAGGGGGTTTGATATTTTACTTGCGACTCTGCGAGGAAATAGATTTTTGATAACTCTGCGGAGCTGCTGCTGCTGCACAGCCCCCGCTGCAAACGGCCAAAAGCTTAATAAATAAATCCTCTGTCAGCCGGCTCTGAAAACCAACTTGCTGGTGGTTTGGAGAAATATTGGGAATTTCAAAGCAGCCTTGCACAAGGGGACCTGTAATTACAGCAGCTTCTCCTGCACTGCCTGGGTTTGAGAGGAAGGGGGGACTGCAGAACGTCCTCTTTGACAGTCCTGGCAACAAACACTATATATTAGTTGCTATATATTAACTTTTTGCTATGTTTATTGACTGAAAGCGTGGGGAAAGGGCTGTGCCAGGTGTCACGCTCTGCCCTGCTGAAGTGTCACCTGTGAATACCAGAATGGGACGTCTAAAGGGGGTGTGAAAATTATTCACCTGAAATTCCTTCTGGCTTGGCTCTGGTTTGCAGCCTCTTCTCCACAGGGCACCTGCAAAAAGGTCCGGTCAAACCCAAAACTAGGTCCCTCCCAAGGCAATGCTTTTTTCTTATCTTTCCCTGGTGGATCCAGGTCCCTTTTCTCCGGACTCTCCAGCTCTGCAGAAACGTGTGGCTTTGGCTCCGTGTTGATACGTGGCACCAAGGTCTGTGGACTGTCCAGGCACCTTGTTCATCCAGGTGGCTGTAACCACTGAGGAACTTAGGGAAAAAAGTCATCAGAAGGAGTTTTGTGACTTTCTGCTGCCAACCAAAGCTCTCGGCCACCGGCCAATGTGGTCAGAAGTGAGTTACCTGGATTTTTACATCCCCAGTTACACACATTTCAATGGTTGAACCTTGGTCTAAGCAGCCCTTGGCTCACAGCTCTCAGTTGAAAACTACGAATGTCATAAATATTCACAGCTTTACTACCAAAACACATCATTTAGAGGCTTAAATAACCTTTCTTGCATAATATACATAACAACCTGAATACAACCGCCGCACCACTCCATGATCGCCATAAATATTCACAGCTTTACTACAAAAACGCATCATTTAGAGGTTTAAATTAACCTTTCTTGCATAATACACGTAACAACCTGAATACAACCGCCGCACCACTCGACCAGCTGTGCTCGGAAATGATCACTAAGTCAAAAATCACTCATAGGATTAATTTGGAAAATAATTTCAAACAATTGAGATGTATATGAAAATGAACAGACCCCCACATTAATTGAGCTTGAGCCTGCTCTGTAAACTTAGCTACTCACTTTTTATCCCTTAAGTAAACTGGGAAGAGTAATGTATTTATAGGCTCTTGACGTAAGTAGCCTTGCTGAAATATTGTATGTAATAAATATTCTGCCATCTCCCAAAGCCTATAGGACAAATCCCTACCAAGGTGCTGCAAAGGAAAGCTCTGCGTGGCTAACGAGTCCTGGTGAGCTGCCAGCCAGCTGAGAGCATCGCAAAGGAGAGAAAGCAATGGAAATATAGACTTGTTATTAACGTAGGATGGAGTTTTATTGACACACCCGCACTGCAAGGTCACTGGATAAGGTCTTCCAGCCTTTCAGCTTTGCCACAGCATCTTTAAATGTCCCTTCCCACCATCACCTTGGTGTTTGGTCAGCTTTATCCCAACATTTGTTGTTTGTCAATTATTTTCTCCAATGTTGGGTTTGTTTTTTTTTTTTTCCCTTTCTGATATAAAGATCATAGATCTTGGCCCTTTTCCCCTGACCCATGCTGCCAGCATTGCTTTTTATGGAATTACAAATTACGCAGTGCATCCGCATTAAAACAAAATGTGTTCATCACCATTTTTAAATAAGGATGTCATTTGTAAATGCTTTATTCATAATTAATGGAATTATTACTGGGTGCAGTCACATTCTTCATCCATGTACTGTAAGATATCTTGTAAAGTGCATTAGTAAGATCATAGATCTTGGCCCTTTTTCCCTGACCCACGCTGCCAGCATTGCTTTTTATGGAATTACAAATTACGCAGTGCATCCGCATTAAAACAAAATGTGTTCATCACCATTTTTAAATAAGGATGTCATTTGTAAATGCTTTATTCATAATTAATGGAATTATTACTGGGTGCAGTCACATTCTTCATCCATGTACTGTAAGATGTCTTGTAAAGTGCATTAGTAAAAAGCTTTATAGATGAGGATATGACAACCCGACTGTGAAGCACATTATGGGATGTACCGTAGCTATTGTTGTAACAATCTTTATGCAAGATTTTAAGCTATCAGTCAGCCAGGGGCTGATTGATAGTGTAAATGTTAATAATTAATAATAGGATAATGCTGATAACTAATTAATAGTAAATGATGAGTATGGATTTTTTTAGTTAGTATTATGCTAATATGCATTATTCACTGAATCATAAAATCACGTTAGAGATGAGAAACTCTCTCTCCCTCTCTCTCTGCCTGTATCACTGGTGAGTCTATGCTGCTCCGTCTGAGCATTTCCGAAGCAGCTCTTTTCATCCGATTTCCTGCATGAAATCCATGGGCTAAGAAGTGTTTTTTAAAACAAATTGAGAGTTTTGAATATGTGCTCACCGGAGCGATGTGTTAAGTCCTGGCCTTTGGGACACAAGGACAAGAAACCTGCCTGCTCTGGGCATGGGAGACCCA
The DNA here is from genome assembly GCF_001431845.1 of Calidris pugnax. Taxonomy (NCBI): domain Eukaryota; kingdom Metazoa; phylum Chordata; class Aves; order Charadriiformes; family Scolopacidae; genus Calidris; species Calidris pugnax. Next base: position 3,388,310 of record NW_015090780.1, read on the forward strand.
CGGTCTGAGGGACCCATCTCTATGTTTGCAAGGAAATAGTTTAAAATGAAGGAATTGCCACTTCACTTCACTTATGTGTGGCATCCTCCAGCAGTTTAAAACCATCAGGCATTCTCAGCTTTTACAGAGGTTCTGGTAAGGTCTTTGGGCTGATGAGTGGTGCAGGTGGGGTGTAAAGATGGAGAAAGTTCCGTGGAGAGCTGTGAAGGTGGCTCAATGGTGGTGTCAGTTTGTTTCCAGCTGACATTATCTCTTTTTATATATGCTCGAGAGGCTGGAAGTGGGCATTGCATCACGCCAGGTGAAGCCAATGTCTGTGTGCTGCTGGGCACAGGCTGCTCGGAGGACGTGAAATGCCAAGAGCCACCTCAAAAAAAAATCAGGATTTAGAAAGGGGATACTGTGCAATGGCCCCCAGGATGCGCTGGATTTAACTGTTCCTGGCAGGGAAATCTCCCCTTCTCCCCCCCGGCAGCCGCTGTCTCCGTTGCCCGTCGCACGGCTGCCCTCGCAGGACCAGAGAGATCATTTTGCCTTCTCCAGTTTCAAAGACTAAGATGCAGGAGAGCTCCTTCCTGGTACTCAGCTGGTTTGGAGATGGCCTAAGCCAAAGGCATCAAAGATACGGAGCTCACTGGCATCCTCCAGCCAGCACGGGCTCTTACAGACCCCTGTAAGGACGTTTTGGTTCCTTAATCCATGCTACCACCACCCCTCTCTCTGGCAATGCACAGCTCAGCTCATTGACCAGCATGAGAGCCGTGTTTGCCCAGAGCTAAAAAGCACTAAGTTAGTGCTGGAGCCCTCTTGTTAAGGGAATTAATATTGGGAGCTTTTCCTTAGAGAGATGAGAATCCTGGGAGCTGATCCACAGATTACCTTCCTCATCCCTCCCTCCCTCCCTCCCTTCCCCGCCGCTCGGGTTTTGTGTTTGGCTTTTCAAGGTTTTTTTTTATTGCAGATAAATCCGCCAGCACATTTTCGGGTGGATGTCACCGGGATCCACTTCCTCCCGGCCCACAGACAGTCTGTCTCTTATCTCACTTACATTAGTATCAATTATTTACAGCAGGAATGCTAAATCACGAGAAGGAAGTTGCAGCAAAGCTCTGCCTTGGCTGAGTACCCCCCGCCGGGCGCAGCCTCCCGAGCCCCTGTGCTGTTTGTACTTGGCCTTGCACAGCAACAGCCAGGAATTTATTCCCCCTTTTCCAGCCACGGGTAAAAACAGTGGCCAAGTACTCACAGCCCGTCTTCTTCCTGGGGGTAAAAATCATATATGGAGTGCAACGAGCACCGTGTCTATAGGGGAAGCCTTTCCACAGTGACTAGGTTTTGGAGCACAGCCAGCAGGTTTCCTTTGCTTCCCTTTTTTCCCCCTTTCCCCAGAGGTTTCCTGACACTGGGAAGTGATGTGAGGAGGAAGGAGACCCCCAGCCTTTCCATGCATCCTGCAGGTGATGGAGAGGACACCCCAAAGCAGGGTACAGCCAACCCATGTGGGAAATCACCGCCGGTTTCCTGCCCCACACGGGTATCATTGCCATTTCCATCCTCCCCCTTCCCACTGGTATCATCTCTCTTCTGGAAGACCATCATTTTGGGGGAAAAAGCACCTTCCCTGCTCACAGCAGCCAGTGCTGTGAGGTTGAATGGTGCTCTGGCTCTGGCACGCAATCCTGACAGGCTCCTTAAATGACCGAGCACATAAGGGATTTTTTTTTTTTTTTTTGATGAATAGTATTTAAACATGAATAATTAAAATCTCAGTTAAATGGGGATGTTATACAGCTTAGGCCAGTATAAATACAAGTGTCTGGGCTCTGCTCGTATCTTGACTCTTTGGATCCAGAACAGCAGAAGTACTTTACCTCCGTTGGTAAGTGCACCACTAAGTGAGGTGATGCTGACACCCGTGACCTTGGAGCACTGCCTACATCTAAATTTCCAGTAATTCTCAATATTTTTCAGATAAATCCCTGCTTGCACCAGAGAAGCTGTCCTTCCCTAGTTTTGGTTCAACTGCTTACCCAGCACATTCCCTCTCTGCTTGTTACAACTCAGGAAAGTGAAAAGAAACCCTGAGAAAATAAAAAGAATAAATAAACCTCCTGAAACCCAGTTGTAGAGACTATTCAGAGAGTGAGGAGACCCCCTGAGTGCAAACCAGAGCCCACAGATGTTGAGCAAGCTGGTCTTGACCTGCTGTGGACTAGCAAGGGGGTTACCCCACAAGACCCAAAATAACCCGACCTTGCAAAGCTCCAAATCTACAACACAGCTCCTCAGAGGAAGGCTCTAAGCACCAGGGGACAATTCAGCCCTGGAGGGGTGATTTTGGGCACCTTTGAGCCACCCTGGCAGTGTGCAGTGGCTGCGGTCCATGCCGTGGTCATGGCAAGGAGTTGAAGGACGGGACTTGCCTTGGGTGGAGGTTTCCATTGCTCAGAAGATGCTGCAGGAGATGGAAACCTTCAGCCAAGGCAAGTCCTGTCCTCAGCCCTGAAGGAGCTGGCCCTTTGCTGCGATTTTGGGCAGACCCAACAGTCACCCACGGAGGAGAGGTATCCAAGGGAGGATGGGTGTTGTGGAAACCTTCAGCCAAGGCAAGTCTGAAGCTGGCCCTTTGCTACGATTTTGGGCAGACCCAGCAGTCACCCACAGAGGAGAGGTATCCAAGGGAGGATGGGTGTTTTAATTTTACCCCCATTGTGAGTCACTTCATTAGCCCTGCCCCTGTTTGACCCTCTTACTCTTACACCAGCCTAACTGTTTATTTGCCTCATAAAACTGAAACTAGATCGATTGCCTTTGTCTCAAAGCCCTTTATGTGTCTTGGCGCCCAGGAACAGCCCTGCCATTAGCAGGAGGCACAACGCAAATTGAATCTGTGGGAAACAGGGACAGTCTGAAGCAGACACCAAGCCACCCTCCCCATCTTCCTCCTTTTTCCTGCTTAACCTTCATCCATTGCATTTTAAAGCGAAACTCTACCTTTATATAGTGCTATCTATATACATGTGCACAGCGTGTGTCTGTTGTGTACTCGTCTAGGCAATCAATAACAGTGTCTTGCTGGGGATTTAAATATTAGTCTTCAAAATCCAGGTCTAGAGCACCAGATTTATTTGTATGAAAATATACGCTTTGTTGCTTAAGTAAGGATATTAATTATAGATGCAAACCCATAAATCTTCTGGCTTTAGGTGAGATATTTGTTGGATTATAAATATGAATTGGAGATGAGGGTCCTGCTCTTCCTATTCTTACTATTATTATTATTACTTACTGGTTATTATTTTCTAGATGATCGGTATCTTCAGGTGGGTCAAACGTTACTGGGGAATGGGGAGCTAAGCCTTCCAAGGGTGTGCACGTGTTGAATACATTAAAAGGTTTTCTGTCCCAGCCTTGCTCTCCGCTGCGTTTCCCAGCCTGGTGAGTCATTAAACACCCTGTTCAGGTCTCTTCCCCTCCTCTCCCTCCTGCTTTTGGTACCTCATTTCATTGTGCTGCTTTTGCCAGATCTTATCAAGCTCCCTCATGTTTATTAATGCTGTCCTGTGCATCCCACTGACAATGTGCTATTGTTTCCAAGGTTCTGCTTCAGCATCAGTTTTGGAAAGCAGCCAGACCAGGAGCCACCGGGGACCCCAATATCATCCAGGGCTTTGTCACAGGTGACAATTTTCTTCTCTGCCATTTATTATGGCAGATCTGGGAACATCAGTAATAAACCACAAGGGCTTGATTGGCCAAGGAGCTGAGCACCCAGAATACCAAGTGGAGGATTTGCTTCAGGCAGGATTAGACAACTTAGATGGGACAACTGTGGAGAGTCCTGATGATGCTCAGCACCTCCCAGGGCAGGGCTGGTGGAGCCTCACCATTCATCACCCCAGAGCTGAAGAAGTGAGTGTCACTAGTTAATTCAATACAAACCAAGACAGGAGTACATTGCAGTGGATCTCCCAGACTTTAACAAGTGCTCCAGAGCCAGGAATGCCAATTAACAAGAATTAAATTGAAGACTTCATTGAGGACCTCAGGGCTTGCTGCATTTGCTGCCGTTTCCCTGCTGACCACCGCTGCCCCAGCCACACTGGTTACTCTGTGGACCATCAAGGACAAACAAAGCCAGAACCCAAACACAAAGGGCTAGATGTTCACAAGCACAAGAAGGCAAAGGCATGGACCTGGGCTGGTGTGCACCAGGAGGGACTCCAGGTTGCAGACCAAAGGAGAGCACGTAGCAGGAGCTCAAACTAAATTCATACAATGCCCTACCCTGAAATTAATAGGACCTTGTACGCCAGGACTGTAAAGACAGGGCTCTGTGCAAGGTCTGCTTTTTGGAATTAGACTCCTGCGCTTAAATAAATTAAGTGAGCTGTCAGTATATTAAATGATTTAATGCCTTCTTCGGTTTTGCAGCGGAATCCTAATGAAAACGCTCCTCAATATAAAATGCTGAATAAATTAAATGGTGAAGTGTTTTAATAAACAGTCTGTTGTTACGGCGAACTACATTAAAGCACTGTTTATCTCTATGGTAATGGTGTTGCCCTGGCTTTAAACAAGCTTCTGCTGGTTCAGGCTTTTCCTGACAAAACATAAGCGCTGCGCTTAAGTTGTTCAGTTCCTAAGCATCTGCACAGTTCCTGGGCCAAACCCTGAAATCAATGGAAATGTTGTTGGCTGGCTAACACAAAGCTGCATTAAATGGCATTTGGAGCAGACCGGGATGGAGATGCTGAAGAAGTTGGTGTCCTGATGCCCTCTGCACAGGGTTGGATACTGCAGCCGGCAGCATCCTGGGGCACTGCCTCCTCCCAGCTCGTTAGTGATCTGGATCATCAACCGTGGCTCTCGGGTGCTGGTCACAGCAGCAAAGAGGTGGCAGGGTCTGGGGATGACAGAGATGGCTTGAATTGTGCCATCCTGAATCACAGCCCAGTTCCGTGATGTGAGCAGTGGGGATGAGACAAGGTCCCCGCACCCCAAATTCAGGGACAAAGCCCTAAATTTACAGCCCGATGGATTTTGCTGTTAAAGAACCACAGGAAAATCATGAATTGGCCGTGGAGGGGCTTAGAAGTCTTTTTTTGCTGATCTCATTACAAGTTAAGATAACAAATTATAGCTGTTTTATATCCTTTATATAAGGTAAAGACCTGCTTTTAAAGGTAAAGACCTTACAGAAGATAAAGTCCCTTATCTATAAATCAATTATGAAACAACTTTAATTGTCCTGCTTTTGGATATCAGCTCTTATCTAAACACCTCTACCCATCACAGTATTGCTTTGGAAGGAAATTTTTTCCCTGACACTGTTATCGGAGCTTTAAAAACCGGAAATAATGTCCCAGTGCCCAGAAAAAAACTATTTTTTATATATATACCTGTTTGGTTCCCAGTGCCTCTGGATGCACAGTAAGGTGTTGGCTGGGGTTTGCAGACCAGTCCCAGGAGAAGTCCAGGGGTGGCTTCTGGAGCTGCCCGAGTGAGGGGTCTGCACCCAGGGCTCCTGCTGAAGAATTTCCATGAAAAAAGTAATTTCAGCAACTCCCAAATGAGAAAGCCAAGAGGTGGGGGAGGTCCTGCAGAAAGCCTCACTGTGTGAGATCGTGTCTCTCTCATTCTCTGATGTAGATGAATGATGCAGATTCTCTGGGTGCAGATGAATGTATTATCAAACTACACATTATTACTCGCAGCTTTAGAAACTTTTAAGGAATTTGAATGTGTCACTTCCCTGACAAGTCTATGAAGCTAAAGCAGCAGATGGGGATCAGGAGGATCTCACTGGACCACTGGAACCCAGGTCCTTCCTGTCCTTGCTTTGAGCTGCTCTCTTTGGTGCTGCATTTCGGGGGTTTTTTATAGCAGAGGGATATAGGTTGGGTTTTTATTTGGTTTTATAGTACTTCTCCAGCCTTTCCACTGGCAAAGATGAAGTAGTAATAACGGCGAGGTGTCTGCGTGAGTCTCCACCAAGGCCAGATCAATAACTCTGAGAAAAGGGAATTGTCCCACTCAGTGCTCGGGGATGATGGTTCAAATACTGATTATTTGGAACATTATAAAACCCAAGAAGGACCACCTCACCCCTGTGAAATACTGATTATTTGGAACATTACAAAACCCAAGAAGGACCACCTCACCCCTGTGGTGTGGGTGTCTGCGTGTGGATTCACAGTGATCTTTGGTGGATCCAGGATACGGGTTAAAACAAACAAAAAAATCATGATTTTGAAATGGCCAGTGATGACGAAACCATGCCTTGGGAAGTTGTTCTGCTGTTACTTCTCCCCATTTCAGCAGCACACCCTGCCCAGTCTGAATTTCACAGTGTCAGCTTCCAGTCACCAGCTCTTTTTATAGCTCTGTCTATTAGATTGAAGAGCTCTCCCTCTCTGCATTTCTGAACCCTGTCTGAATACATCTGGATTGTCATTAAGCCATCCCTTAACCTTCTCTTTGTTAAGCTAAGCGTACTGGGGTCCTTGAATCTGTCACTATAAAGCATGTTTTGCAATGCTTCAGTCATTCTCATGTGCCCTCTCCCATTCATCACCATCCTTCTTGAGTTGCAGACACCCGAAATAGCCGCCGTGTCCCACTAGATGTTACACCAGAGATATTTCACTCCGCTATTTTTTCAATTTTCCAGCATTGTCTAATAGGATCCCTCCTCCCCCCATTGAAATCCTGGTTCCCGGGTTAACCTGCCTGGTGTTTGCTTCTATCTGGTCCATGAGAGATGCAGGTCTGAGGAAGAGAACGGTCCAGACATCAACCCCGCTCCTACTCGAAGTCTCATCAGCAAACTTTGATTGTAATGAGTTTTGATTTTTCTCCCATTTGCTAAAAATGATGAACTGAAACACAGCCCCTTGGGGTGATTCTCTGATATGTTTAAACATATCAGTGGGGGTTTCATCCGTTTAGCGCATGCCGTGTTGATTTTACATTGTTTTAGCTTCCTAATAAATGAGACAACATTAAGTCAAATGCCTCGCAGAAGTCAAACGCAACAGTGTTGATGAAATGTACTAAATCAATCAAATCTATAATCACATTCTTGAAAAATTATATCAATTTCATTTAATAAGATCCATTTTCCATTAACTCATGTTGATTGTAATTAATTATTCTCCTTAAATTGTTATTAATCAAGTCCCTTATCAGCTCTTCCATTATTTTTCACAAAATCAACATCAGACAATCAGATTTATAATTAGGCGAGTCATCCTCCTCATCGACATCTAGGCATTGGCACAAAGTCAGAGCTGCCTCGGGCTTCTGGAAAACTCCTCTCCTGGCAGGGGCTGCCGGCCCGGACGCTGCTGGGATGGGGTTTAAAACTCCCAGGCACTGAATTGTGAGGGCTGTCCATCAAAAAAAAAAACCCTCCTCTGGCTGTAGCAGCAGCTGTTAAACATCCTGAGATGGAGTGGAAGATATTTCACGTCGTCTTATTACATTGCTAATTCACTTAGGTTTTTTTTTTTGCCCCCAAAATAGAGAAATTAAATATTTAGTGTCTGCCTTTTATGCATTCGTTTTTTAATGTGGGCTATTCTGTCTAGACAACTACCTTTAGTCTCTTCTATCTAAAGAGCACTTCCCTATTGCCCTCAGCTCTGCTGGCCAGAGGTTTCACCTAACTGTCTGCTTGGGGCTGGTTTATGCTCGTTATTACTCACTTTCCCTTCTTTCCTTTCTGTGAATTTAGAGCTGCTCTCACTCCCCTTTGAGCTCCTCTTTTTTAACCAGAATGACCTTCTTTTTCCCAACGCTGAGATTTTACCCTGTTCCCAAGAAGCCAGAGTGCCTTTAAACAAAGGGTTGCCAAATATCACTCACGTTTTCTGTCTAAAATCCTTTGGGTGACCTGGCTTCCCACTCTGAAAAGCAAAGGGACCCAGTGTTGGCTCAGGCTTTCTTCTCTCTGTGCCCAGCAAGTGTGATGGAAACGGGGTCACCTCTGTGCTGGCTGTAGATGACTTTTGGATCTGTGATCGGTTCTCCAGCTGTCAAGATGATCCTGTTGAGGATCCTCCTGGTTTTGGTGAGGAAATGTTCTTCTTTGACATTTAGAAAATCCAGTCAGGAGGAGCGTGAGCCCTCCAGCCCATATCACTCAAGTTGAGGTTCCCCAGAACAGCACAGGGAAATTTTCTTAAATCTTATAGATACATGACTAAGGAGCCAGTAGTCTCTGTTTTCTAGCGAGAGTTGATGGTCTGGAGAAGCATCTTCTTTTGGCTTTTATTTGTATTTGAAGTCACTTTCTCTTAAGTTTCTATTGGTGCTTGGAACACAGCAATGTCACTTGTGATATTGATCGTCCCTCCTGCACCTTCTTTGTCCACTCAATTCTTTCTAAATAGGTTATAACTATTGATTTTAATATTCCAGACACACAGATTTTCTCCCCAAGTTTAAGTCATGCTCTCCAGATAGAATTTGCACTCATAAATTAGTCGTTCCCACTTTTTTTTTTTTTTTTATTGCTCAGGCTGATCGCACTGCTGTTCAGGCAATTAATGTCCTTCTCCTCACTTCCCTTGCTCTGTTCATTAGCTCTCGTCTCAGCACCTTCATTTTCTTCCTTGGCCAGGAATGGGGATGGGTACTGAAGAATTTCTGTGCTTTGTCATGCTCTCCAGTGCATGCTCATCCCATCCAAGTGTCTCTTTTTCCAGAAACCCCACCAGCCCAAAGACTTGGCAGGAGAAACACAGTAGAAGGGAAAACCTCAGCCCAACCACCTCCAGCTGCAGCATTTCAGGGTAATCATGGCAGTGGATGTAGAACAACTCAAAACCCAATCTGTCATACATCTGCTTTAGGTGGTCTCCAACCTCCTGATTTCTTCTAGCGGCCACTTCCCATATTCAGCTCAACCTGCTGCAGCTCTTCCCAAGCACACACAAGCTGGGGTGCCACAAAAGCATCCCACCTGGGGAATAATCTCACTTGCCTTTTGGTCCCTGGGGGATTTCCAGCAGTTTTTGCAAACGCCAATGATGGGGGTCTAAGTCAGAAGGGAGGAAGAACTGTGCTTGGGGCACCTGCATGTGTGGCTTGAGATCTGAAGGGTTCTTCTCATCTGCTCATCTCATAGAACCATGGAATGGTTTGGGTTGGAAAGGACCCTAAAGATCATCCAGTTCCACCCCCCTGCCATGGACAGGGACACCTCCCACCAGACCAGGTTGCTCCAAGCCCCATCCAACCTGGCTTTGAACATCTTCAAGGATGGAAGTGGTGTCTCCTGCCTTTGGCACGTGCTGCAGGGAAGGTTGTGTTGGCCTGAACCCAGCCCAGGCCAAGCTGTGGTGACCACAAAACAAGCTTGTGCTCATCTTCACTGGCTCTGTGGGAAGGCGAGAAAAAAGCAACCACCCCTTGCAGGTCCTAAATGTTTTGCAGCCAAGGGCTGGAACAGAGACTTCTGATGGGTTTGAAAAGTCTCCCGTCTGGGTGATTGTATTTACAGCTGGTGCATGTTAATGTATCCTGCTCAGAGAATCGCTGTTTCAGAGCAAAACCAAACTGCAGCAACTCTCCAGACTCAGCCCTCACTGGGCTCAGTGTCGGGGGAAAGTGCCTCTCCCTGCTTTTGAAAATAAGCCTCTCCATCTTCTTTAATCCAGCGGAGTATTCAGGGACAAAAATACGAGTGGAGAAGTGGAGAAATGCGAGAGAAGAGAGCAGAAAGTCTGTAAAATAAACAAGCTGCCAAATGCCTCTGGGTTGCTCTGAATGATGCATCCTTCCTGTTGGGGGATGTTCAAGGTTGTTGTCTTCTTTGAGCAGCTCTCCTCCTGGATGCTCACCTTCATTTTCTGGGACACCTCTGCTGGGGGTTTATGGTGGCTTTTCCTTCCCTTTCCTTGCCTTTTATGGAATTTCTTTGCCACCTTTTAAAATGCAGAACACGATGAGTGACATCCTCCCTCGGCTGAGCAGTGGGGGAATGGGATAAATGGTCCCTAGGAAGAGATGGGTGGGTGGGTGCTGCAGGACAAGCATCTCCACAGGCTCCTCACGGTGGTTCCCCCCTGTTTGAGCCCAGAATGAGGGACGGGGGGTTGTCTGAGGGACCCTGCACAGCCCCCCACCCTGCTCACAGCCCCAACCCATCACTTGTGCAGGGCCAGGGGCTTCACTGGACAAACTGGAGCTCCCTGCCTTGTGCCAAAAAACGTGGGGGCTGTTCTGGGAAAAAGCCTGAGCTTCTCGTTTCCTTAATGCGATTGGCACTCGCTTCAGTTATGAATTTCATTTTTAAATTGTAGCTGCTACTTTTTTTTTCTTCTTTTTTCTTTCTTCTTTCCTTTTCTTTTTTTTTTTTTTTTTTTTTATTAAAACCTCTAAATTTCATTAGTTTGCACTTACAAAAATAAACCTGGCATCAACTAGTGAGCTCTCCTGAGATTGTGTCATCAATTTACCCTGCCACCGAAGCAGCCCCGTGTCACGCCTGGCACGGTGACAGCGCCCAACTTCCCCACTGCAGCTGCCTGCAGTCACCTGCCCTGCCAGGAAGAAGAAAAAAAGGTACTTTCATAGACTTTTGTGATTAGGAACTTCGGTTTCAAGGTTTCAAGGGGGAAGAAAAAAAAAAAAAAAAAGAAAAAAAAAAAAAAAAAAAAGAAAAAAGAAAAAAAAAAAAAGAAGAAAGGAAGTTGATTGTAAATTTAATTCCTGCATCTTAGTCATTTCTGAACCACGGGTCATTAAGCACACATTAGTGCTGAGAGCCATTTTTCATAGGGGCTGCACCAGCGACACGGAGCGCGGCTGCTGCATCCCGGAGCATCCTGCCCGGGACCCACAGCTGGGGATGGTGGGGGGCAGTTTTTTACCAGGTAAATCCCAGAGGAGGGACAGAAGGGTGGCAGTTGTGGGTGCGAGTGTGGCTGACAGCATATAAACATCCCACGAGTGGTGACTTCTGCTGTATTTCCCGTTAAAACACCTTATTGTCATATAAAATACCCCAGCTCCACTTCTTATCTCTCCCCGTGCTCCTGATCATTTTTAACCCTCGCAGTCAGGCAAAAGCTAAACAGTTTCAGGCTTCAGGTGCGTGGTCAAGGACTCGTCTGACCCAAACAGAACAAATGCTATTTATTGCCAGCAAAAACTGAGGTTTTCTTTTAATGAAAAAGCCCCGTGTGGCCTGAAAGACAAACCCGTGAGTGTGTGTCAGACCCGTCCCGAGCCGTGCCACGCTGCCCGTGCCCAGCACCGGCCAGGGTCCCCCAAACCCTCCCCGTGTCAGTCTGTCCCCAGGCTTGACAAACAGCCCGAGGGAGCTGGCTCCTTTAATAGGCTTCAGGGCTTTATTTATAGCCCCTTTGAATAAGTGCAGCTGATACTTAAGATCGGCAGATTTAATGACAGCGAGCTGGCGAAAGGCCAGGTCTGCAAATAGTGCCACTAAAAGTCTCCTCCGCCATAAAATTTGTTTAATGTAAGAAATCATATCGGGCAGGGGTTTTTTTGCCTGCCATTTTTATAATTAGCAGGTGAAATCTCCATTTCGCTCTGAGGAGCAGCCAGCACTTTATGGGACGCAGCTGCCTTTCGGTGGCGCTTTTGAAATTTATCTCCACGTTTGGATGGGGCTCTCGTGCTCTGTGTCCCAGGGGAAGGGGACCTTTCCCACCCTGAATCTCCTCGTGCTTCCCCAGAGACATGAACAAGGAGGAAAAAAGGCAACAGGACCGTGCCAGGTCCATGTGGTGGCTGATGATGGAGGAGGAGGAGGATGATCACACCCTGTATGTGACAACTCCCAGGACCGAATCCTTGCCAAGGAGCTGCCAGCCCATGCAGTAACATCCCTCTGAGATTTGACCAAAAACCCGTCAAACTAACCAGAAAAGCAGCTCCTGGGCTGGGCAGACAGGAGCAGGGCAGTTTGTGATCCATAGAGATGCAAAATCCACTGAGACCACGGCACATTTATCTCACTTTGTTGACCTTTGATAACTTCCTGATACTTTTCACTAAAGGGCCATGTTAAATTTTTGCAACTCTTCCTGCTTTTTACAAATCTCTTTTTAATAGACACAATCCCCAGCAAAATTATCTCTAAAATGAGTTATTTCATTGCCTTTTTTCCCCCTTCCTTTAATAGAACAGAAATGAGCTTGGGTGGTTTTGCTTATTAACCACAATTGCCTAACGACACACAGAGCAGGGTACCGCACCCCGTGGGCTGTCACCATCCCTGGCAGCATCGCTGCTGGTGACAACGTGTCCCCTTTGCAGGAGAACATCTGCCCTGGGAATTACAGAGGGACCCGGGCTGTGCTTGAGGAAGAGGGTACTCCCAGAAGTATCACAGAAAAGGCTTTTTTTTGGATGACCTACAGGTTTGTCCTCTCTGAAGAAGCAGTGCCTTAAAAAAAGGATGTATTTAGGATAATGAAAAGCAAGAAAAACACTAACAAAAATCAAATTGTGGGAAATCCCATTAGGTTTTGCATTTTGATGTACAGATGCAGTTCAGGAGATGTCCATGCATGATCTACACACAGTGGAACAGCAACCAGGTCGCTCACTTTCTCTTCACTCTGGTCGCCCATCCAGCCTCCTCCATCAGCAGAAAGGCTGAGAAATAGGTTTTTGCTCATCTTATTTTCTGAAGGGTCCCCTCGAGGTGTGTCCTCTGCCTGCCCACCTCCGGAGCAGCCGTCACCACTCACCCTCTGTCCCGAGGTGTCCCGTGGGGCTGCCAGAGGGTCTGGAGAAGGTGGGATTATTCCGTGCATCTTTATGGGAATGCCTTTCCCTGGTGTCTGCACTGTATGTATCCGCTTGGAGCTCCTGCCACCACAGCTATGCAGAGATTTGGGTCCAGCTCCCTCCCATTATAAAGATTAACCATGGGCGAGCCCCGGCCAGCTCCGTGATTTAGATCACCCATTTCTGTAATGGACTGAGCACTTGCCTGGCTGAGAGATGGGCTGATATTTATAGACACGCTCTGGATCCCAGATAAAATGCTGTGTCTTTAGTCGAAGATGTGAGAGATGATTAGTGTGTCCTTTCCGCGGGATACGGTTTAAAGCCCAGGTACTTCAGGAGTGCCTTAATGCCTCGCTGACCTGGGACCTACCTTCAGAGGAAGCTTTAAAATTAAAGAAGGCAGAGGAAGGAAAATAATTGGGTGGATTGTGCTGAAAAAGGTGCTGGGTATGGCTGTTCACTCTGTCTTTTTCTAATTTTTAGGCTTTTCCTCTCACATTTTCCCTCCAGGGGAATGAAAAATGGACAGAGCCCGGCACACGGTGTCTCCTCTGCAGGTACAAGGCAGGAGTACACACACGGACATTTATTTACTGGCAGGAGGATGATTCCATCACACAGAGATGTGAACGTGTCTCCTTCAATTGCCTCTCTGCGTGTGGGGTGGGGGGGGATGCCAGGGCCGGGGGGTCCAAGCACAAGGAAAATGAAGCTCATGCCTTTACAAGACCCCACGTGCCCTATTTCCAGGTAACAACTGGGTGTCAGAGAGGCTCCTTGTTGTCTGTACATGTGGTTGGACCTGAATTTCGTGCTTTGTTGGTCTTAGGGGTCCCTGGAGGCTCCTCTGCTTGGGGGGAGCAGGGGGGG
>NW_015090780.1:3403467-3442107 GCF_001431845.1 Calidris pugnax
GACAGGAGTGGGGCAGTTTGTGATCCATAGAGATGCAAAATGCACTGAGACCACAGCACGTTTATCTCACTTCGTTGACCTTTGATAACTTCCTGATACTTTTCACTAAAAGGCTGTGTTAAATTTTTGCAACTCTTCCTGCTTTTTACAAATCTCTTTTTAATATACACAATCCCCAGCAAAATTATCTCTAAAATGAGTTATTTCATTGCCTTTTTCCCCCCTTCCTTTAATAGAACAGAAATGAGCTTGGGTGGTTTTGCTTATTAACCACAATTGCCTAACGACACACAGAGCAGGGTACCGCACCCCGTGGGCTGTCACCATCCCTGGCAGCATCGCTGCTGGTGACAACGTGTCCCCTTTGCAGGAGAACATCTGCCCTGGGAATTACAGAGGGACCCGGGCTGTGCTTGAGGAAGAGGGTACTCCCAGAAGTATCACAGAAAAGGCTTTTTTTTGGATGACCTACAGGTTTGTCCTCTCTGAAGAAGCAGTGCCTTAAAAAAAGGATGTATTTAGGATAATGAAAAGCAAGAAAAACACTAACAAAAATCAAATTGTGGGAAATCCCATTAGGTTTTGCATTTTGATGTACAGATGCAGTTCAGGAGATGTCCACGCATGATCTACACGCAGTGGAACAGCAACCAGGTCGCTCACTTTCTCTTCACTCTGGTCGCCCATCCAGCCTCCTCCATCAGCAGAAAGGCTGAGAAATAGGTTTTTGCTCATCTTATTTTCTGAAGGGTCCCCTCGAGGTGTGTCCTCTGCCTGCCCACCTCCGGAGCAGCCGTCACCGCTCACCCTCTGTCCCGAGGTGGCCCGTGGGGCTGCCAGAGGGTCTGGAGAAGGTGGGATTATTCCGTGCATCTTTATGGGAATGGCTTTCCCTGGTGTCTGCACTGTATGTATCCGCTTGGAGCTCCTGCCACCACAGCTATGCAGAGATTTGGGTCCAGCTCCCTCCCATTATAAAGATTAACCATGGGCGAGCCCCGGCCAGCTCCGTGATTTAGATCACCCATTTCTGTAATGGACTGAGCACTTGCCTGGCTGAGAGATGGGCTGATATTTATAGACACGCTCTGGATCCCAGATAAAATGCTGTGTCTTTAGTCGAAGATGTGAGAGATGATTAGTGTGTCCTTTCCGCGGGATACGGTTTAAAGCCCAGGTACTTCAGGAGTGCCTTAATGCCTCGCTGACCTGGGACCTACCTTCAGAGGAAGCTTTAAAATTAAAGAAGGCAGAGGAAGGAAAATAATTGGGTGGATTGTGCTGAAAAAGGTGCTGGGTATGGCTGTTCACTCTGTCTTTTTCTAATTTTTAGGCTTTTCCTCTCACATTTTCCCTCCAGGGGAATGAAAAATGGACAGAGCCCGGCACACGGTGTCTCCTCTGCAGGTACAAGGCAGGAGTACACACACAGACATTTATTTACTGGCAGGAGGATGATTCCATCACACAGAGATGTGAACGTGTCTCCTTCAATTGCCTCTCTGCGTGTGGGGTGGGGGGGGCTGCCAGGGCCGGGGGGTCCAAGCACAAGGAAAATGAAGCTCATGCCTTTACAAGACCCCACGTGCCCTATTTCCAGGTAACAACTGGGTGTCAGAGAGGCTCCTTGTTGTCTGTACATGTGGTTGGACCTGAATTTCGTGCTTTGTTGGTCTTAGGGGTCCCTGGAGGCTCCTCTGCTTGGGGGGAGCAGGGGGGGTTGACCTTGGGGGAGGTTTGCTGGTGCTGAGGATGTCCCCTGTGGTGGCAGGATCCCTGCTGTGCCCGTGGGATGCTCAGCCCCACTCCGGGATGCAGCTGGGAGATCCCTTTGGGAGAGGCTGGTGCTGCTCAGGTGGCATCTGGAGCGATGCTGTGACACAGCTGGGACATGAGCCCTCCTCCCCTGACACCCCACAGCACACAGGGCTGGGCAGCTTTGCTTTTCACCAAACACCTTCCTTCCGACTCCACATCAGAGGGGTCCATAGGGATGTGATCAGCAATGGGGGCTGGCAGCTGTATTTGGAGCCCCCCAAAAGGTCTTGCAAGGTTTTGAAATGGACTCCCAAAATCCCCCCAGAGACCTGACCCGCAAGCAACGTGTGGCAGCTTCAGCAACTCTCCTTTCAGCACACCAGCTCTTTCTCCTCTTCTCAGTTAATGCTACAAACCCAGAGGCTTTTCCCCAAAATGTATTAATTGAAGTGAACTCACTTTACAGGTCTCACCCAAGATCCAAACCCAACGATGGGGAACGTGCTCTTCCCACCTTGTGTGCCCTGGGGTGATGCAACCCCCCTGCAATCACTCTGGAAAGGAGCAGGAGCTCCCAAAAGGATTTCAGGAGCTTTCTGGGATGGAGGGACAGATCCTGCACCCACCGAGGACAATGTCCCCTGTCCTCCTGGGCTGTTCTGCCACGATGTGTGCCCAGCAGAGATCTCCACACTCGGTAACCCAGTCACCCCAGTACAGGCAGACTCACTGGGTGGTTTCAGGGACTGAGTGTTGTACTGATGTGTGAAAATTGAAACTGTCTGTTGATCGGAGGGCAGAGAGGGCGATCCAGCAGATTATTTGTAAAGATTCAATCCTATTTGTGTTTTGACAGAGCCCATCGTGGTCCTCTCCATCACCCGAGCGCTTCCCACTCCGGGAATGGGTGTCATAAAAATGTGTCTGCGGCAGGAATTTGGGAATGGGCACCTGAACTGGGCTCTGGGCACGTCGCTGCCTGGCACAGGAGGGGTTTGGGCTCTGAGCTTTGGGCACTGGTTTGAACATGCCCGAGATGCTCATCAGTGCCCGTGCCCAGGGGCTCGTCCCTCCTCCGGCACCAGCACATCCCGTGTCCCGCACGAGGCACCAGTGCAGCCTGCTACCGATAAATAGTCACCTCAAAATAACACAATTACAGACCAAAAAGTGATTTTGCCACAAAATCTACAATTTCTGGCAGTGAAAGCACCTGATCAGAGTATGCCATGCTGTGCTAGTATACCAGGCACGGGCAGAAGGGGGCATTTCACTCAGTAAAGCTGTGAGTTTTGAAATAACCTAAATTTTTCTGGCCCAAATTGCTAATTGCAAATTATTCACCCAGTTCTGGTAGAATGTCCTGTTTTTGCTGAACTAAAACCAACTGTATAATACCCTCTTAGCCTACTGGGCTTATCTCCAGAGCTCAAAGCTGTTCAGCTTCCTTGTGTCTCTTCTCCCTCTCATTTATTTACCGTACGATGAAAAATAAGAAAAGGATTTTTTTACCAGAATAAGACAAAAGTTTTCTGTTTTAGTGCCTGGTTTGCTGGGGTTTGGGGAGAAGGCTGGAGAATGTGAACTATTATCGAGAATGCCACTCAAATTACAATATAATTGTCTGAAAAAAAAAAAATATCTGGCAGCTAATTCTGATTGCAGTGCACATTTCTGTGCCTGTGACAAATGATTTCTAAAGTTAGACTCAAGGACACTGAGCTTCCAAGAGGTCACTCATCTACGGTGTTTATTTTATTTGCCACACCAAACGAAGTTTTAAACAGTTAAATTAAGAGGAGGGGGGAGAGGAGCTGAAAGGAAGAAAAGCATGGATGGTCTGAAAAAGATGGAAGTGTTCTGTTTTAAAAGGACTGATGCTCGGAGCCATAAAGTATGAAATACAGGAGGGAAAGCAGATTTGGGGCTAACCTACAATATCACATTAGACTTTAAAGCTGTTCCAACAGACTAAGCATTTGAGAAAGAATCGGAGCTGCTTGTGATAAGTTGCTCCTCTTATCGGCAAACTGTCATCTGTCTTGAGTGAGAACATTTTGTCCACCCTACCAAAACAAGTCAGAAAAATTGGATAAAAACAAAAATATAAATCAGAACGGTAGCTGGGAGCAGAGCTGAAATGATGGCAATTTCCTGGCAAGGATCGCTGTACAGCTAAATGTCAGACGTGCCAGGAAGAATTATACTTTTGACTTGAGGTCAGGAATTATGTGCGAGCGTGCCGTGGCCAGACCCCCGGCCAGCACTGCCACCATGGACCTGTGTGGCCTCCGGTGACAGGTATGGTGGCTCCGTGGGCCGGTGCCTGTCCCGGCTGCAGACTGGCAGGGAGCACCCCTGCTCTCCCTCTGCTTTCCCATCGGAGGGTTTAGAGGATCATAGAATGGTTAGAGTTGGAAGGGACCTTAAACATCATCCCATTCCACCCCCCTGCCCTGAGCAGGGACACCTCCCACCAGACCAGGTTGCTCCAAGCCCCCTCCAACCTGGCCTTGAACCCCTCCAGGGATGGGGCAGCCACAGCTTCTCTGGGCAACCTGGGCCAGGCTCTCACCACCCTCACAGCAAAGAATTTATTCCTAATATCTCACCTAAATCTCCCCTCTCCCATTTTGAAGCCATTATCCCTCATCTTAACACTACCTGCCCTTGTAAAAAGTCCCTCCCCAGCTTCCCTGTAGCCCCTTTAGGGACTGGAAGGGGCTCTAAGGTCTCCCCAGAGCTTTCTCTCCTCCACGGGTCTTGGGGACCAACTGCACCCGAAATGCTTCAAGGTCTTCTGCAGGGAAACCCTGCTCAGATCAGGGGAAACACCAGGATACAACCTGCTCCTTGGCAGGGGACAAGCCCTCTGTCCATCCTCCCCTCCTCAGCCCCGCATGGGGAGGTGTATATCTGCACCCGCACTCCTTAGTGCCTGGTGTCCTCAGGCCAAGGGGACGGTGCATGGGGACATCACGGGCACGTATGTGCCTCTGGAGCACGGAAAAATATCCAGGGACACGGGCACGGTATCACAGCAGCCCCTTGGCATTTGGGCTGGAGGCACAGCGGGGTGTCCATATCACCCCTGGGGACGAGCCGTGGTCATAGTCCCCAGGCAGCAACTCGGCATCCCAGGAGGGCAGCCCTTGCTTGGGGCTCCAGGCACACACCAAATTTAGATGGGGAGCAGCAGGAGGTCCCGGGACCTGGGTGTCCAGGGCAGGATGGGCAGAGGGGAGCCAAGGTGCAGCCCGCCAGCCCCTTCCTCATCCCACTCCTGACCCTCACGAGTGTTTTTCTCCTTCTCTCCAACGCATCTAACACCCTGTTCCACCGCAGCAGCCGGGCTGATGTCACTGGAGGCAAGACCTGAATCAGATCCTGAAAGAAATCAGCTATTGAGATGCACCAGAGCCGCTGCTCTCGGTGGCAGTGAAACCACAAGGCACTCAATTACAATTTGGGAACAGGCACACGGAGGGGAGACTGGGAGACGCTCTTTTACAAAAGCACACGATGGGAGAAGACAGATCCCAGGCAGAAAGGAGGCGTGTGGTCCCTCGGGTGGTGAGGGGTAAAGTCGTGGCAATGTCACAGGCTTGGGCAGCCTGGGGTGGGGAGCAGCACCCCGAAAGTAGGGGAGGGGGAGGAGATTCTGCCCCTAGAAAATAAGCAGCTGAAGGGGAATCACTGGAAAACTCCCCCAAACCCTTTTCAGGGTCAGGGAAAGGGGAGCTGGAGCTGCTACAGGGGCTCACAGCCCCCCAGCACCCACTCCCTGCCCAACCTGCCCTGGCACCCCCCAGCCCAGTCCAGTCCCGTGGGGCTGGGGGGGCTACGCTATAGGGAACTGCTCTGCTTTGATTTGGATTTGAATATTTATTATCTTTTTAATATTATCTATTTTGCAACAATTCGGTGCCCGAGGCGCTGCAAGTACTTGGGTAAATCCAGATGAACCAGCAAGAGCTGAGCCTTTGCTTCAGCCCAACTGGGAGCAAAACCCCCCAACTCCGGCTGGCCGGGTACCACAAAGCCCCGGGAGAAGTGCTGACAGCAAGTGCCCATCTCAGAAAGGCTAAATGTTCCATAACAGGGGGACTGGGATAAGGGACAACAATTTATTCCCTTTTGGAAACACCCCAACAGCAAGGACACGAGAGCTGCCCTTTAAGCAGAAGCTGCAGAGAGTCCTGTGCGAACACTCCTCCCGAGAGCATCATTTCACACAGGGTTTTATTGCCAGAGGAGGGGGGGCTCAGGCAAGGGTTAATATCCCACACGCACAGGTATTTATTAATCTCTGGCATGTGGGGGAGCGGGCAGGCTCTCCTCTCATCATGCTGGGGTGTGGGATGCCACACAAATTCTCTCTGTCACCTCTCTGGGAATCCTGGCAAGCCCCGGGGGGAGCCTGCAGTCAATCAGGAGCGTGGGGCTCTGCACCCCTGCGGGCAGAGGGGCTTCACCACGGGCAGAGGGGCTTCACCACGGCCCTTTGGGAAGCCCTGGAACAGCCAGAGCCCAGAAAACCACCTTTTCCTCGGTGCCCCAGGGACGGCTGAACGCTCAGCCCTTCACGGGCTTCATCTGCAGTGTCCGAGGTTTGCTGATGAGACTTTTCAGTCCCATTTAGAAGAATTTTATTGGCTTTTTTTCTTTTTTTTTTTTTTTTTTGGCATTGTAATGCCCCAACAGGGTGGTTGGGACAAAAGAGCTGGCAGATCAGCCAGGTCACGGCCAGTTCCTCTCTGCTCTCAGGCACACAGCGGAGCTGAACTTCTCCTTTGGTTGCTTTTGGTTGCGCTGTTTCTTTGCTTGCAAGGATCATCCTATTCCCTGCCCGTATTGCACCACTGGCAATAAATCCAGAGCAACCAGGGCCCAAATTTTTGAAGAGGTTTCCCGAAGGGAATGTCAATTACCTTTCCCTTCCAGCACCGCCGACGTCCTCCGGCACCTACAAATCCCAGTTTTATTTTGAGAAATGCAGCCACTTGCTCTAATTATTCAGCCTGAGCTCCAAGGCAAGCAAAAAAAAAAAAAAAAAAAAAGAAAATTTAGTAGGTAAACTTGAAAAAGCAAGGGGTGGTTTAAATTGGTACGGCTGGCTCTGTGACTCCAGGCATGGAGAAGTACAACCCCCAGCAAAGACAGCCTGTGTGCAGGTGATGGTTTGTGTGTGAAGGTGTGGAAGGGGTGGGAGAACATTGTAGACTCTCGAGGTCTCCTTTTGGGTGAAATTCCCATCTGGGGCAGCTGAGATTGCTTTTGCTGCTGGGGATTTGTTTAGAGAAAATATAGCCATGACCTGGAAGAGTATTTCTCTCTCTGCCCAGCACAGTTACTATGTTTGAATCCACTGAGAGCCCATTCCTGCACTAGTGGAAGTGCCAACATCATCTTTGGAAGGGGAAACTCAAGAGCCTTTGGGTCCAGAAAAGGATGGAGGAGACACTCCCTTCCCCTGCTCTGCCACCACCACAGGGACCAAGGGGTCCTGGTGCCGGGATGGAAGCACAGAGAATTCCCTGGGGAGGAACTGCCCTCCTCTGCCCTTGGGTGATGTTCCCCTCTCAGCACTTGTCCTCCAGGTGCTTCATCTCACTCCATCCCCACCGCTTCCCCAGCTCTCTCTTCATGGGCTGCCACGCTCCTTCCACATTTAGATGCCAGTCTGTCCTTGCTCGTTGCTATTCTCCACCCATCTCCTTAGCTCAGCCTGGTTTCGAACGTGGAGGCTTTGTCAAGGTGCCAGGATCCCCCAGCAGAGGTGAAGGTTGGTAGATCAATGCCACGAACACCTCCCAGAGCATGAACACCTCTGCGCACCTCGTGCCTGGGAGAGAGGGACCAGACCCTCCCTGCAACAGCACTTCCAGATTTTCAGCCCCACCTCAGCTGCCAGCTTTTTGGGAACCAGCAGCCTTAATTATCTTTCAGATCTCATTATCCTCTCCCCCATCACCCCCGCTTTGTTTGTCCTTCCACCCCTCCATGTCTGTGGGCAGCAGAGAGCTCTGCGTCTCCCTTCAATTCCTCTTAGCACCACTACGTTCATGGACAACTTGCACATGAACTACATGGGATTTTCATCCAAACTACCCCAAAAGCAAGGACAAAACCCAAGGTTCGTCACTCCTGAATCACAACCAGCCCACAGGCTGTGGCACCAGCTCAAGCAGATTCAAATACTTTTGTAGAAATGCCTTGGCCAAGAACATCCCCATTGCTGGGGGCTTCCCAGGGATTTCCAGCCTGGTCCCGTGGGAGAAAGAAGTGCAATCATCCCAGGACACAGAGTCTGGCTTTTGTGGTTTGTATTATTTGTAAGGAAAATAACCCTGTTTGTCTCAGACCAGCTGGCTCTGGAATCTCAGAAATTAGGTGTCATTACCAGGTGTCATTACTCCGCGGGCATAAAGTCGTACCCAGCCAGCAATCCAGCTATCTGCAGAGAGAGGAGGATAATTTGCTTCCATCTTTGGAAATGTCAGACTTTATGGGTGAATAAAATACATTCCATTTTCTTCTGTTTATCAATATTGGGTGAAAACAGACTCGGAATTGCTTATAAACGGGTAGTGTCAAGAGAGACACAATCTTTGTGACCCCAGCATGTGCCCAGCACTGTGGTAGCAGCCATGGAGCACCTCTGCATGGGCTGTAAGAGCTGAATAAAGCAAGAAAACAAGGCAGAGATGGAAGAAGGAGCCACCCCTGGTACCCTTCAATTTTTTTTGCCTGTGGCCGGAGAGAGAGGGGGCAGAAGGGGCTGGGCCAGAGAAAGCCTGGCTGTTCCTGTGCCTGAATTGCTGAGCCCAAGCTGGGTCAAAATCTGGGCAGAGAGAAAGGATGCGGCCCCTGACAGCACGGTGACGGTACCGGGAGAGATTTCAGGAAGGAGAATAGAGCTGCAGTGAATGAACTTTTCAGATAAATTATAGCTAAAGAGGAATGAAACATTATAGTTTCAATTACCGCTGTGCCCAGCCACGCAGGTAGTAATTCAAACAAGAAACAATTGGTGGATTGTCACCCTCAAATCAGACACATACCATTTAATTCCATTTACTGAGGGTTCACTGACTGTATTTTGAATCAAATACAGCCATTAATGTGCAAAGATCTGAAAAATGCATGTGTCCCTTTTACAAATGTGACAGCGAGACACTAATTCCTGTAAAACCCTTTTTCTTCAGGTTGGGCTGTTCCTATTGCCTTTAGTTATGCAGATATCACTTATTAAAAGTTTTAGTATGCCAAGCTAGCTCTTTCGAAATGTCTTGGGCCTTTTTGTGCAGGGCACACGAAAAGCATGGCCAAATCCAGTCTCATATTCCATCATCCAAACTCAGCAAATTGATTCCAATGCAGCAAAAAAAAGCCACTTTCATTAAAACAATTAAATCCTTACTATTATTGCCGTATCTGGCTATTACAGCACAAACATAAATCATCAGTTAGAGGAGCTAAAAGCTTTCAGATGTAGAATTGCTCCAGCATCTGCCCCACGCAATGGGCAGAGGAAGGATGACGTGAACCGGGCGTCTGGGTGGGCAACACGGCTGCCGAAATAAAAACCTGCCCTGTCCCTAAAGTGGATATTCTTGTGCTGCCCAGCAGAAAAGCAACGCCTGCCTACAGGCAGGGTGAGTAGAAGGAAGGCTGCTCGGGGTAACAAGAGCTGGCACCATCCCTGGTGCCCCACATGGACATCATGGGGTGCCTGTCACCCTGGCCGGGCTTTGCACCCTTGGACCCCTGCCATGACACTACACAAAGAAAAATCCATGCCCTCCCGCATGCCAGAAACACTTTCATGGGGGAAAATATGCTGTTGGAGATTTTGGGGATCCCCTGGAGTACGTGGAGGCTTTGTCAAGGTGCCAGGATCCCCCAGCAGAGGTGAAGGTTGGTAGATCAATGCCACGAACACCTCCCAGAGCATGAACACCTCTGCGCACCTCGTGCCTGGGAGAGAGGGACCAGACCCTCCCTGTAGCAGCACTTCCAGATTTGCAGCCCCACCTCAGCTGCCAGCTTTTTGGGAACCAGCAGCCTTAATTATCTTTCAGATCTCATTATCCTCTCCCCCATCACCCCCGCTTTGTTTGTCCTTCCACCCCTCCATGTCTGTGGGCAGCAGAGAGCTCTGCGTCTCCCTTCAATTCCTCTTAGCACCACTACGTTCATGGACAACTTGCACATGAACTACATGGGATTTTCATCTAAATTACCCCAAAAGCAAGGACAAAACCCAAGGTTCATCACTCCTGAATCACAACCAGCCCACAGGCAGTGGCACCAGCTCGAGCAGATTCAAATACTTTTGTAGAAATGCCTTGGCCAAGAACATCCCCCATTGCTGACCCAAGGGCTCAGGGGCTTCCCGGGGATTTCCAGCCTGGTCCCATGGGAGAAAGAAGTGCAATCATCCCAGGACACAGAGTCTGGCTTTTGTGGTTTGTATTATTTGTAAGGAAAATAACCCTG
This sequence comes from Calidris pugnax, assembly GCF_001431845.1. Lineage (NCBI taxonomy): Eukaryota > Metazoa > Chordata > Aves > Charadriiformes > Scolopacidae > Calidris > Calidris pugnax. The sequence continues at coordinate 3,413,728 of NW_015090780.1, forward strand.
TTTGTCTCAGACCAGCTGGCTCTGGAATCTCAGAAATTAGGTGTCATTACCAGGTGTCATTACTCCGCGGGCATAAAGTCGTACCCAGCCAGCAATCCAGCTATCTGCAGAGAGAGGAGGATAATTTGCTTCCATCTTTGGAAATGTCAGACTTTATGGGTGAATAAAATACATTCCATTTTCTTCTGTTTATCAATATTGGGTGAAAACAGACTCGGAATTGCTTATAAACGGGTAGTGTCAAGAGAGACACAATCTTTGTGACCCCAGCATGTGCCCAGCACTGTGGTAGCAGCCATGGAGCACCTCTGCATGGGCTGTAAGAGCTGAATAAAGCAAGAAAACAAGGCAGAGATGGAAGAAGGAGCCACCCCTGGTACCCTTCAATTTTTTTTGCCTGTGGCCGGAGAGAGAGGGGGCAGAAGGGGCTGGGCCAGAGAAAGCCTGGCTGTTCCTGTGCCTGAATTGCTGAGCCCAAGCTGGGTCAAAATCTGGGCAGAGAGAAAGGATGCGGCCCCTGACAGCACGGTGACGGTACCGGGAGAGATTTCAGGAAGGAGAATAGAGCTGCAGTGAATGAACTTTTCAGATAAATTATAGCTAAAGAGGAATGAAACATTATAGTTTCAATTACCGCTGTGCCCAGCCACGCAGGTAGTAATTCAAACAAGAAACAATTGGTGGATTGTCACCCTCAAATCAGACACATACCATTTAATTCCATTTACTGAGGGTTCACTGACTGTATTTTGAATCAAATACAGCCATTAATGTGCAAAGATCTGAAAAATGCATGTGTCCCTTTTACAAATGTGACAGCGAGACACTAATTCCTGTAAAACCCTTTTTCTTCAGGTTGGGCTGTTCCTATTGCCTTTAGTTATGCAGATATCACTTATTAAAAGTTTTAGTATGCCAAGCTAGCTCTTTCGAAATGTCTTGGGCCTTTTTGTGCAGGGCACACGAAAAGCACGGCCAAATCCAGTCTCATATTCCATCATCCAAACTCAGCAAATTGATTCCAATGCAGCAAAAAAAAGCCACTTTCATTAAAACAATTAAATCCTTACTATTATTGCCGTATCTGGCTATTACAGCACAAACATAAATCATCAGTTAGAGGAGCTAAAAGCTTTCAGATGTAGAATTGCTCCAGCATCTGCCCCACGCAATGGGCAGAGGAAGGATGACGTGAACCGGGCGTCTGGGTGGGCAACACGGCTGCCGAAATAAAAACCTGCCCTGTCCCTAAAGTGGATATTCTTGTGCTGCCCAGCAGAAAAGCAACGCCTGCCTACAGGCAGGGTGAGTGGAAGGAAAGCTGCTCGGGGTAACAAGAGCTGGCACCATCCCTGGTGCCCCCCATGGACATCATGGGGTGCCTGTCACCCTGGCCGGGCTTTGCACCCTTGGACCCCTGCCATGACACTACACAAAGAAAAATCCATGCCCTCCCGCATCCCAGAAACACTTTCATGGGGGAAAATATGCTGTTGGAGATTTTGGGGATCCCCTGGAGTACTTTTGCTCTCCTTTTCCAAATAATACCCACAGGTATCCCGTGTGCCCGCACCGTCACGCGCTCTCCACGGGGCCGGGCAGCATGGGGTCTGAGAGAAACAGACCTTCCCAGGAAACTGCTCCTGCCCTTCTGATCCCAATGAGATTGCATCAAAGGGCAGGTTGTTTAAATATAATTTCACTGGTTATTGAGCGGGTCATCAGAACGGGATATGAAATTTCAAAGGCTTTTCTGCTCCTCCTGCTCACTCTTCGCATCGTTCCAGGTCACACTTCCCTCCAGGTGCTCCCTGTTGACTCAAGGACACTTCCAGGCAGCAGAATAGCAAAGGGGCAGGGATGGACAGGCCAGCTCATCCCACACATTTTAAATTGCTTAAAAAGACCCAGAAGCCTTTCTGCAAAGAGAGTCTGTGGCAGGGACTGAAATCAGTGCTCAGCATGTGGCCTAGGCAAACAGAGCGGTCATTAGTGCCTGTTGTCATTGTCACACGGGTGCAGACTGTTAATTCAGCACAGGAGTCATTAAAAACAAGCCTCGGTGGAGAGAGAGGGTTTTTGTAAATGCCAGATGACTTGACAAAAAAAAAAAAGGAAGAAGACCCTCAATGTCCTACATTGCTCTGCACGTATATTCAGAACAAAAACTCCCAGGAATTTGCTGGGGAACAGGATTAGGCACTGATTATTTTTTTATGCTGAAAACTGTTAAAACCCAACCCTGCTTCTCCTCACCCCGTAACCAAGCTAAGCTCATCAGCCATTTGAGAGGTTCCCCTCTCTTCCTGGGGGATGTCACCACTTCCAAAGCTTTCACCCCAACTTTGCTCCTGGGTTGAGAAGACGGTATCACCACCCCCAGCTCTGCCATCAGCCCGGGGGAACAGGGGCTCCAGGAACCCCAGTGTGACTATTCCCGTGTGTCTGAGAGCAAAGGGCTCAGTCTGGTCTCACTCCTGCTCCAGCCCGAGCCCAGGGCTTTAATTGCCTCTGAGCTCACAATTAAAGAGCAACATCCACTATGCTGCATGGTTGTCCCTCCGTTAGAGTCCCTCCTACCAGGTGCCTTTAATTTATTTGTATTTCCAGCAGCGATAATTGAGTTATCAATTTTGTACTCTTTTGGGCCAGAAGCAAAGAGATCAGAGAGCTATTTTATACACCTAATTATAGATTATTTCCCATAGCCATAAAACCACAGAGACAGATCCAGAAAACCCATCGCGAGGTGCTCCGTGTCCTCTTCATCTCTGCTGACTCCTCCCAATTGCTCCCTTAGACTCCAGGCTCAGCATCCTCCAGACAAAGCAGTTGTCAAAAGCAAGGGACACCTATTCCCCCACAGGACAAAAATCTCTTCCCACCCCAGCAAAGAGCTGCTTAAAATTCAAATTCAACTTCTACTTAAACAATCTGTTTAAGCCTTTAGCACCTCAGAGAGTCAGGCTGAGATTTATTCCATTTCTGTGCAGTTGGGCCATAATCTGGCTCATGATGGTGGCCTGGGGTCCTGCTGAGGAGTGAAAAAATTTGATTTTTTTTCTTTTCTTCCCCACTTCTGTGTTTTGAGGGGTTGCACTCAGAGGTCCCCACTCCCCAAGGAGCCAACCCTCCATCCCACATGGGTCTGAGCTGCCTCCAGCATCCACAGAGCAGGCAGAGCTGCCCAGAGCACCCTGCAGCGTGGAGCAAGCACCAAAGTCCAGCAGCTCCTATTTTTATATTTATGGAAAGGGATGGGAATGGTCTGTGTGGCGGTATTGGGTTTCTGGTGGTGACATGAAGAGACCATCCAAGATGTATGACCTAACAAATGTACTGTAATGCACACATCACATTTGTTCTCCAAGTAAATAGATATTGTCCAGGGTACATTACATCCGTGCTTTCATGTTTAATTTAATGTAAGTGAACTGCCTTAATTTCTCTAAATTGTAGTAATAAACATAATGCTAACAGTGATATTGCTAATAATTTATTTTGCAAGTGATTAATCAACAATGTACTATTTTAATTACCTGTTCTGAAATGCCAAACTCTAAATTAATTATGTGACGTTATATGAATTCATATGTATATATATACACACATATTTATATGTGAATTCCAAGGCTAATTAAAATGAATAAACCAGCGGATTTGGTGAAGACACAGGGCTGAGGGGGATCTGCTCTCCCCTGCTCTTCTGCCTTTTTGCATTTCGTCCTCGGCACAAAGAGAATGAGATTCCAGCGCTTTAAGGAACTCATTTGTGCTCCTGAAAAATATATTACCCAGCGAAAGCAGCCAGCTCCTGGGGTCCTGCACTGCAGAGGAGGGGGGAGCAGAGGTGGGAAGTGGGGGCTGAAGAGTGGGGCTCTTCCCAGTGATCCCCACTCCAGACCTCAGGGCTCCCTGGAAATAAAACCAAATGGGATCTGGAACAAAGGAGAAGCAAACGATGCAGATTCCATGTCCTCAATTGTTTGCAACAATTTTTTGGAGGGAAATTGGGGATGAAATTAACAGTTTTGGGGCACAACTAATGAGTTTTCCTTTTTGCCTGGGAGGGGGGCTCTTCTAGAGACTCTAGAAGGCACAAAAAGAGAGCATTGGGATATTTAGCACCCCCGGGTGCTCCAAGACAAAGCTGGGCAGAAAAGGGTGACCACCTCTTTGCAATAAGACCCAAGCCCAGAGTTGGTGGCCAAGAGGTCCCCAGCCATCCAGCACTGGCCCCGCCAGGTGGGTTGGTGGTCCCAATGGCAAGTGCAGCCCTGTGGGGCAGGGGAACAGCAGGGGAGGGAACCTCTAACTTAGGGGCGAGACAGTTCTAACGCCATGTAGCACCGGCTTGAAGAACAGGATGATTAATGAGAGCAATGGCATGAAGAAACTAAGTAATGAGACCTTTATTTGATACATAATACTGCGGGGACCTTCTATAAAGAGAACACCAGGAGTGGGGCTAAGTTTGGCCGGTTTGGGAAGGCGTTGGGAAGGGGGAAAGCATCGCTGACTTTGCAGCCGAGTGCCTGGGCTGCGCACAGCCGGGGCCTTCCCAGTGAGGCTGGGACGTGGTAATTCGGTCGTATATTTTTCAGATGGTGGAAAGACACCCCGACTTCTGATTTAGTGATCTCTGCAGTGCTGTGGGTTTAAAATGCAGTGTCCGGAGCCTGAGGCAGTCACCTGAGGGTTGAATTCGGGCTGGGAGATGAAGAAGCCGTTATATACATAACAAGAACCCCCAGCCAAAAATTACTTATGGTTTCAATTGAAGGAGAAGAAGTTGCTGATAGTTTAGGTATGGATGTCAGAAACACAGCAGTTAACAGCAGAGATGAATGAGAGATTGGGAGGTGATAACTTAGATAAATTGGTGTCTCATCCATATTAAGGAGACAGCTCATTCTCGGCTGCTGCCGGATGACATGAACAGTGGAGCATATACGGATACTAAAATACATTGGTCTTAAAGTTAAATCCCCAAGAACCATCAGAAATAAGTCTCAGAAGCCAAAGTGAGATCTGATGCACACTGCAAAAATATGCAGTCTGTCAGAGCACTCTGCTCTCTCCATATAACTCCCAGCATTTGTGGGACAATTATAGAGAAAACGATACTGTGATCTGTAAAGCAGTTCCTGGAGTGGTTTTATTCACTAACTCAATGCTATGCATAATCATTGCCAGCAACGTCTCCAGAGGTGTGTGCATAATAGAGAGACATCAAGTCAATGAGTCAAAACATCAGAAAATAAAATTCAGATGAACATCACATTCAAAAATTATATCATCTGCCATTTAACACTGTCTGAAGACCTCCTTATTGAAATAATACATCTAAAGCAAAAGTTACCCCAGGCAGTAATACCGTATTGTGCTGTGTGTAGGATCTACCAGGAATTGGGGTTTTCTGAGCTGGCTGCCAAAGGTGAGCCGGGGTATAAACCCTACGGGGACCCCCCAAAAGAGGTGCAGAGGGGAAAGGCAGGGCACTGGGAGGGTTTGTTCCTCTTGTGTACCCACTTCAAAACCTGCCAAAGTCAGTAGGGACCCCCCAGCATCACCCATTTCCTTTGTTGTGTGGATGTGTATAATAATTTTTCTTTTAAGACCCAAATTAGCCTCTAAAGAAGGCATTGTGTCCAAGTGCTAAATTAATTTGCCCTCGCTGACATTACACTTCACTGGATTAGATCCTTTGTTCCTCCTGTTCCAAAACACCCATTGAGATAAGAACTTTCCCTTTTTGAAAATGCAGGTCTGGAAGACCTTTAAATCCCCTCACTAAATTCTTATCGTGCCGTTTCCCCAAAGCCCCACGTACAGCATCACCTCTGCACCACAGCTGGGAGGGAACCAGCCCCTGCAGATGCACGTGTCTGAGGCCAGGAATATCTGCTCCAGGGTGCTTCAGTGGGATATCACAGCATGGGCCATGAGGCGAGTATATATACTTATATATATAATGTATATGAACGTAAATATGTATTTTTTCTAATATACATATACACAGATGTGTTTCTTAAAAAAAAGGCTTTTATTCCAGGCTTGATTTTCTCTTAAACCATATGAAATCATAGCCTATCCTCTTGTACTAAAGGTTAATAAAATATTGCCAAGTTGATTATAATTTTCCACCAGTTCCTAGAGTGGGTACAGGGAGAAAGAGGGGTTTTGTCCCCTTTTTTGCTCACTGCCTGCATCTCCAGTCCCACCCCGCACCCGGGCAGGTGCCGGTGGGAAGAGCCAGCGCCACGTAATGAGTCCAAATTGCTCCAGGGTGTGAGAATGAGCAACGAGCATCTCTGCTGGAAGCAAAATCAGGAGCTTGGGTGAGCTTTGCCACTTCGACAACAAATCACCGGGTGGGCTGGAGGGTTCATTTTTCATGGGAAAACACCGGCGAAACGAGTTACTTTGCTGCTTATCTCTTTATTGCTCATCGGTGCTTCTTTGCCCTTCATTTCTTGGAAAAGGCACGGTGTTTAAATGGGTTGAAGGGTGGATGCTGTGAAAAGAACTAAGCCACCTCTTTAATCCCCCAGGCTTCGTAAAGGGTTCATTTTGCTCTCCGGGAAAATCTCTGTCTTCCCAGTTCACCTGCCTCCCTCTCTCCCCCATCCATCTGGGTTGCCTCGGCTGTACCTGCAGGCACGCCTGCCATCCTTTGAAGAGGTAGTCTCCTCTAAAAAAATCAATAGTTAACATTGTCTTTAAATAGTCTGACATTTACCTTCACTGCAGTTTTCATTTCTTTCTGGGATTCCTCAGACATTTGTATTACCCGTGTACATTCCTTATTTCTCTGCCCGGCAGCTCTGTGAGGGCGGCGATCCTGGTGGTGCAGCTCTGGCCCACAAATAAGGAGACTTTAGCAAGATAATTGAGAGGACTGGAACTGACTAATAGGAGCATCTTTAATTTATGGAAGACATCAAGTGAGAATAATTACAAGCAAAAGGGTAGCGTAAATCCCCGAAGAAAATACATCCTGACTGCCGCTTTCCCCACGAGCACAGCTGAATGCTGGCCCAAAGGTCAAAAATAAAAGACTGTGAGCTCCAACCTCCCGAGCCATCCACCTTCCCTCTCCCCCCCCTGCTCCTTGTCAAGAAATTGTCTAGGGGTTCATTTAGAAAGCTGCTTGTTCAGAGCAGGGCTGTTTGCAATCTGGGGAAGTTAAGCAAATTAGCAGAATTATTAGGTAAGAGGCAATTCTCCGCAGCCTGCAAAGCAACCGCTTGTTAAATTAGCTCACACCAGAGAGTTGCACTGATGGAATGAGGGTTGCGGTGTTTGCGGAGGGAAGGCTGTGCAGGCATTTTCCTTGAAATCACACCGCTCTACTCCAACCGAAAAATGAAAAAAAAAGGGGAGTTTGTGCAGATTCCCCGGCAGGCTGGGGCAGGCTCCCTGCACAAATGTACTGGAAGATGCTTTTGTCTTTCACACAGCTTACTGCTACCCACTTCCTTCTGCAATAATAATAAGAAAAACAACACTAATAAAGAAGAAAACCCCAATAGCTTCAAACCAGCTACTTCTAAAAATAGGGAGTGCTGCGGGAGAGCTGGTGCCGGGAGCCCCTGGAAGCAGGTGGCTCCTTGGACCCGCTCCCCCCTGGGACTCACAAGGACACCCGGGGATCTGCAGCCTCTCCATCCCGGGGAGACTTTGGGAATGGGTCTTTCTGCAGCAGAAACAGAAATCAGGAGTCCCCCAAGAAGCCAAGCAGAGGGTGGCTCACACATCTTTCTGATCGCTCAGTCTCGTTTTTATATACTCTTTAGCTATTGATTTGATATTTTTATACCTTATGTAGTGCACTTAGTAGAGAAAAAAAAATGGATTAACCAAGTAAATGTGCTTTATTAGCAGGTCTCTGATGGAAAATTATGTCAGTTTTCCATTTAAAGGATGCATCAGATTAATCCACTCATGAATCAATTTGCCCATGCTTGGAAACCTACTAGCACCCCACATAAAAATTTCTAGTGTCAAACTGCACGTTGGATACAACAATCAAAATTGTAAAATGAAGAAAAGGTATTATTGGGAAGCCTTTAGCCCTCCCAACCTGGCTGAGAATGAAATGCTCATCCCTGGAGTGAAGTGAGGGTGTTACACCAGGCGTCACTCCAGCTTCTCTCAAAGGAGCAAAGTCCCAGAGGTCCTTCTCCTCCTCTTTGAGTGAAAACTATGATGGCACACAATCAAGAGCTGTGGCAGCCAATCTGGGAGCAAAAAAGCCAGGATGAGCTAATTGTCCTGCAGTAAATTGTCCAGCAAGCGAGTGTCCCTTAGCAAGGGGGGTGGCAGAGGCTGGGAGGAGAGGACCCCAGGAGCAGGAGAATGAGCTGCCTTAGGAAAGGGGGATAGAAATTAATTCCTTCCACAACGGCGAGGAGGGACTGCAGGATAATTCATTATTTGTTCCTGAGGGAGTGCCACCTCTTACCCCTGGCAGGATATCAGCTCACGGCTGAACGCTGCATACTTGGGAAATAGCTTCACATCTCTCCTTTTCTTTCCCACTCTGACTCTTCCGTCCTGCTTCGTGGTGAAAGGAGAAAGCAGGAGCTTTCTGTCTCGCACAGCACAGCACACAATGATTTATTGGAGGGGGAGGGCAGGAAGAGCTGGAGTGCTAAGTGATGTGAAATACCCATCCCAAACGGAGGTGGAAAAGAAGTCCTTGGTGTTCATTCTCTTGTACCTTCAAGAGCAAGCCTGGCCGTGCTCTGCCCCCATCTCTGGGGTCCTCAGCTCCGTGTAGCCCACCTGTAGCCAGCGGAGCTTCTCTGCTCAGCCCCAGCCTGTGGTGAGGCCCTACCCTGCAGCCCTGGGACTATGGAACAGCACAGTGCTTATTTTTGGTGTTGTACAATAAAAGCCAACCACCTGTGGCCAGCTGAGATGCCTGGCCACGCATTAATATCACAAGCATAAGGTAAGAGTAGGTGAAGACTGAAACAGGAGGTCAGTGTGATCCAGGCAGACCGATTGCATAAGAAAATCATTTTTGTGGGGCACAGACAAGCTATTTGCTGTTGTGGTTCTGTTTGCCCAATACCCCAAAAAGGATTTTATTTCTTGGGAGAAAAAAGGACTCATCCATACCCCCGGTGCATCGGCAGCACCGGAGGGATGCAGGGACCCACCAAGCTGCCGGGACCGGCCGGAGCTGTGCTGTCTGCCCACCTCCAACACACAGCAAAGGTCGTTTACTCAAACCTCAGCCAAAGAAACACACGAGGACACGTTTTATCTGGCGGCTGCAAACAGCTCAGGCTGCCCAGGCAGTGGCCGTGGCAGAGGAGCAGCCCAGGAGCCCGGGCATCCTTCTGCTGCTCTTGCCATCTTCTGCGTGCAGAAGATACCCCCATCCAACCCTTCATTCCTTCAGAAAACACGGGCAGCACATCTCAGAGTTTATGTTTAATCCAAATTAATGTCCTACGGCTACCACGTGCATGATTATGGCAGTCATTTTTAATTAGGGGTTGCGTCAATAGTATTGACATTTTCATCGCTTTTGGGGGAAGTAGAGGATATTTTCCTGCAGGGGAAGTCCCCTCTCTGCAGTTCTCTACCCCTCCAGCTGCACCCACCGTACAAAAGGGCGGTGCAGCTTATTAAAAAAAAAAAAAAGCAAGAGAATTAAGCCTGTTCTCTCTGTAAGTAAATTACAGTGACTTACGCAGCACCAAACTCAAGGAAGGCAGAAATGCTAATTCTCTCCATCCTATGGCAAGATTTACAATCTGATTCTGAGTGCAATATTTATTATTAACAGAATAATTATTAATAGGACCTTGGAAAATGCTGGTGGGCCTGCCATGAGGAGGGTTCACTCAGTATCTTGCTGGGAAGTGGAGTCAGACACGGACGGCTCAAGCCCATCATTGCACTCGGTGCTAAATACACTGCAGGAGCTATCATCCAGCCAAAAAAAGAAGGGGAAGGCAGATCATTACATTTATTGGTCATCGTTTTTCAAGAGTCAATAAAGACCCACTAGAAAAGGCATGGTTAGTAGCAGGATTATGTATTTTCTTCGTCTACCTCAAAAATACCTTTGGCTATCCATAACACCAGCAGAAAGTCCGTCTTCTGCCCAACACGTCAGGATGAATCTTCCTCCCAGACGATGGTCCTGGTGTAGACAGTGCTCACATTGTACAGTTTTTAATGTCTTTAACCATCTTTAGCTTTGTATCCTGATAGCCCCTTCAGGCTATATGTCAATGCCATCTGGGAGGAAAAGAGGAGACTTCTGCTCAAGCGGTAATGCAGATCTCCTGACTAAAATTGTGCTTCCTTCACTTGACAAACTGTCAGCACAGAACAATTATCTGCCTGTTGGTTTGCTTGTCCTTGCTTTTCTCTCCTCTCAGAAAAAAAAAAAAAACCAAAAAACAGATGAAGGAAAAAAGGATGTGCATTATAAAACTCCATGGACGGAATCCATCTGATCTGACTGCTCCACCCGGAGATGCGCTGGTAGATGGATCAAAGGTAAAAGAGAGACCTTTCTTTACCACCTCTTCTGCCACCTTCTCTTCCTACACTTGACTGATGAATGGGTCTGTGGGACAGATAATGTGTCTGGTTTTATCTGTCTTAAGTCCTGTATAAATACGCTAGATATTAGAGTATTAGAGTATTTAGGCTGAGGTGTTTAGCAGCTCTAGATTATGAATTGCTCCTCAAAATAACGTTTGCATTTGCCGACCAAGGTCTTTATTACAGAAGAGGGTCAAGCAAAAAAAGGATTATTCCTGCTAATTATTCACTGTTATTGAATATTTGCACAAAAGTCTTGCAGGACCGTGTCCTTGGGATTGCCTTGTTTGAGCAGCTAATAGGGTTTCCGGGAAAGCAGCAGCGTCTGGTGGGCCATCAGAGCCGCCTCTTCGTGGAGATGGAGGACAATTAGATTTGATGTAGTTAAAGGGTGGTTGGCTAAAGGCTTATAATGACTTAGGCAGGACCTTATCCTGGGGTTTTCAAAGTCAGCATTGAAAACTCCTCTCAGAGCTGTGCTTTATGGGAAACTGAGTGAAGAAGACCCAATTTTCATACCCTGGGCAGGTTCATGACCTGGGCAGCTCCTGGCTGACATGGGCAGCCTCAAATTGGTCCCATTTAGTCCAAAACTCTGCTGTTACATCAGAACAGACCGTGTGGGAGGGGGAGCAGGGCTGAGACACAAACCGTTGAGAGGGATATTTGTAATTTTTTGGCCCTTACCTGAGGTTTGACCCTATATATTTGCAGTCCCTAGAGGGTTTCCCTGAAGTCTACCAGCTGCCTTCTGCTTGGGCCTTGATTAGACTATAATAGGCTGTATTGTTATAGAAATTCCTTGGTAAAGTGAATTGAATTTCCTATTCCATAAAGATAAAATTAAACAATAAAAATACTGGCAGAAAGCTTCAAGCACAGGTGCCTGAAGTTGGGACGTACATTTAAGCATCTAAATACACAGCCCAACTTTTGCAGCCCCTGTGTATTCATATTCTTCTCTAGTTTCAAGAGAATTGGAAGCTTTCCTTCTATTCAAGGCTCAGGTGGCTTTGGGGGTACCTGAAGATGGACGGCGTTTCTTTAAGTAGGAAACAATTTCATTTACATTCCATGGTTTTGTCGACTCCTGATGACTCCAGCTTCCCCATTTGACATTTTTTTGTAACTTAATTATCAATACCAAGGAAGAATTTTAATAATGGCGTTGTTTACATTGGATGCGGCCCTGGGGAACGAGAGAGAATAACCCAGATTGCGGGAGCAGGAGGGAGGAGCGTGGTATTTTGGAAACCCAGGACGCAGCCTGTTGGAAGCATCTGTTTCTACTCAACCTTTTCCTCTAGAGTCCTGATATCATTCACAGCCCAGACTGCCAGAAATTAGGGACTTGTGCTGAGGATTCCCTTCCCCTTGTGCTTTCCTCCCCATCCTTCCTCGTTTATGAACCCCGGGACTGACAGCGACAGCGTTGAGGTGCTGTTTGCTCAGCTCAGACACTCATTCCTTGATGGTGACTTTGCTTGAAGCTTCTGAGATGGAAACTGGGAGGTGGGATTGGGTAGTGCTCGGTAACTGGCCTTGCTAATTGCAAAGTGAATCATTGGCAGGGAAAGACAATGTCTTGAGATGTGACTTGCAGCTACAGAGGTGGTGGCCACTTGGCTACTTGGCCAGAGGCAGAGCTGTGCTGTGTGGCTGCAGCTGGAAAGCCACGAGCATCCTTGTTACCCACAGCCACAAACTGGCTCTGTGCTAATGCAGGGATTTGTTGGAGCTGCTCATTTTCCTCTGTTTGCAGTCACCAAGGCAGTAAACACACATTGCAACACTTCTTCTATTATACCAGGTCAAAGCACTGTTGGGTGCCTGGAAAGATGTCGCATTTGTGAAAAAATAAAATAAAGAAAGAATCAGTAATTTCTTTTATGTTTCCAAAAAATCAGCTGGTGGCATGAAGGAAAACATCCTTCTCCAAAGGTTTGTCCATTGCTTCCCACTTCTTAATTTTTTTTTTTTAAAAGCAGGAAATATTTCTGATCAGTTCTGATAGAACCACTTCTCCTTGCTTGTATATTTCCACTTCAATAGCGATGAATCACAGACAGAGAAGAAAGTAATGGAACAATTTAGTACCTTCACCTTCCTGGCAGTAACCTGGACATGTATCTGTCGTCACCATTGTACAGATCTGGGCTCTACCAAAAGGGGTTTCACCAGGGAAGATGATCTCACACGTGGCAGCCACAGAGGCACTAGTGACTTTTAGTGAGGTTTTGACAGGTTAGCAGTCTTTTCAGTAGGAGAACTGATCACTGCATCCCAAACGAGAGAGCTGGAGACCTGAGCTCTCAGCCCCACGCGTGTCCTTCAATCTGATCTTGTTCTCGGGCAGAAACACCAGGTACACGCCTGATCTAATCGAAGTATGTGGGAAAAAACTTCAGTAGGATTTTGGTTTAGGCACTGTTAAAGTGCAGAAGAATGAGCTGGCAGAAGTGGGTAAGCACCGTTTTCCTTTTAGCTGAGGAAAGGTGCTCCTGCAGTAACATTGCTCCCCATGTCTTTGCCTGTTAAATACCCAGTGACATAAATATTAGATGCATGTTAAGCCTCAGATCCAGCAAATAGCTCCTTATCTTAAAGCACATGAATACTCTTGGCCTTAGGAAGAACATTTAAATGGTACCTAAAGGACCAGAGACGTGGAAGCAAGCAAACCACGTTTCTGGTGTGTGAAAAGAGACAAATCTCTGCACTCTCTCATGCCAGGGGTTAACTTAAGAAGTCGTTAAGAATTAAAGACAAGAATAATCTCACATCAGACTTTTGCATCCCGATGGCTCATTATACCAGCAATATTCATGGCCTGTGATAGCCCTATAGATTTACGATGGTTAGGAAAAGATGACGCCCAGCTTACTTTCCCACCAATCATTATTACATGGGAAAGTGAGTGATTTTCTTTAAGTCCATTAGCATAACGTTAGTGCTTATAACGACCAGACCGGGGTAAGACACTTTATAAGTCTTTCAGGTCCACAAAGTTAAATGGGGGACCCTTTTTTAGGAGCATAGCTTTTATCTCCCAAACAAAAGAATCATTTTTGTCCAGTGCAGGCTGAAGATATTTGCAATTTGGGGCAATTAAGGAGTAGCTGGAATTCCCTGCTCATTCCCTGCTCTGGTGGCCCTGTAACTCCCCATTTCTTCTCTAGAGCCTATTGAACGAGCAGCTCGGCGCGTGGTACAAAACACAAGGAGGGAACTTCGGATCAAAACCTTTATTCTTCCTTGCAGCAGGTGAAACACGGAGGCAGGGGGGCTCCCGGGTGGGCACGAGCGAATACATATGAAAATGCAGAGCATTTGCAGTTGAAATACACGGTCCTGAATTGCAGCCGAGATCAATACGGGAGGACGATAGAGATTATCAATCTTGAGTGGTCTCCGTTAGGCAGAATTGACTGGCAACCACATAATGACTCAGGCTCAGCCCACCAGTTTAGAGCCCGGGTGATAGATCTGCAGATGCCAGTCATCATAATTTCCTTATCGGCAGGGTTCATGTGGCCATTTGTCTTCTGCTACCTGAGATGTCTCCGTCCGGTTCAAGCGTTCCATCCTCCGAGGTGGGTCTGAGAGATCAATGCACAGCTACAGCTGGTTGAAGGGGACCAAATCCATTGAAGAGGTGATTTGGTTCCATTTTACCAGCTTTAGCAAAGCATTTGGCCTCACGGGCGGTGGCCAGCAAAGAGGGGAATTCCTCGGGGTCTTTTCTTCCCCAGCTGCCTGCCCCTCTTCTCAACTCGCTGCCTGACGTTGCAGTGGTTGAAATGGCTTCACTTTCAGGCAGTTGGGATTTATTTAAGCTTCTTAGAGGCTACGGCTGAAGAGCAGGTCTGAATTAAAGAGGCAGGTTTAATAGCAGCAGAAGAGTCTGCAGCAGTAACCACCAGCCTGGAGCGTTTCTAAACTCGATATTTGGCTCTGTATGTTTCGAGAGCCACGTTGCTATTACAGGGTGACATAAGTAAAGGCTATTGTTTTAATCCAGATACTTTAATTGTCACCTCCTGCCTTCTTCCTGTCAGTGTTTTATGGTCTGCTGTCCTCCTCCGAGCCCCGTGTTTCAGAGTCTGAAGTGCCACCCGACAGGCGGCGGAGGCAAAGCAGAGATGGGCTTTGCTACAGCCAGCCCAGCCCACAGCCCAGGAACTCAGGGCTGCAGAGCTCACAGCCCTCCTTGGAAAATGGGAGGGAAAAGGCTGAAATACCTGAATACTTTTTTTAGAGGTTGGCAGGCTCATCCTCCCTACCCTGCGTTTTCTCATCCGGTGTTAAAATCAGTGGTTTTTCTCAAGATGTGCTTGAGACGAGTGATGGTTGCATTTGCCATCACCAGAAACCAAGAGGAAAGGAAAAGAAAGAGGGGAGGGGGGAAATGGAAAAAAAAAAAACATGACTTTTCTCTCTTGCAGTCTCATAATCAGGCAGTTTGCCCCCTGGATGGTGAAAGCGAGCCCCTGCCAGGCAGCCCTGCCCCAGCCGCTCGCCCGCAGGTTTGGGGGCCGCAGTGCTGGGGAGCTGGTTTCTCCTGGAGAGCCCTGCAGCATGACCACCCCACTGCTAAAAATAACTCGGTAAATCAAATTTAAAAATCACAGCGGCTCCGATCATTTCTGCAGTGGGAGCCAATAAACTGGGGCCTTTCCTTCTTAACCCAGAGCCGGGCGCAGATATTGCACATTGCCATGTGCATAACCTATTTAAAGAATTTATATGCGTCATAAGGCAAAGGTGACTTTTCCCCCCTCTTCCTCGGCAGCCCACCAGGCTGCAAGATGATACGAGGAAAAAAGCACCTGCGCTTATAACCACTGCACGCAGAAATATTGCAAGTGGGCCAGCAGTACAGCTCCCCAAGAAATACAGGCTCTGCGTTGTAAGGGGAAGTGCTGCGGATCACTTCACTGCCCAAACCCGTTACTCCAAGCTGCCTATAAATAAATGGGGAGAGAGAGAGAGACAGAGAGAGAGAGAGAGGCGCTTTTTACAAAGAGCTCTACAATTAATTTAATCAAGTTATCTCTAGGTACCTTTTCAAGAGACAATCAAGCCGAGGAACTAAAGGAAAACTTAGACGGTGAAGACCTGGAAGTATTAAATTCATGCTTTGGTGAGTTACAGGAGGCAAAGGAAAGTAATTAATTACAGGTCACCAGGGGAAGGTGGAAGTGCCATCGGTGACCGACGCCGCACTGAGCCTCCAAGCTAAACCCTGACGTGGAGTTGGGGTTAGTGTCCACCAAGCCTGAGCATCACCACCACGCACCTAAAACACACTCCACTGCCCAGGCTCACTTGTTCTTTCCCAGCCCCATGGATCTGGGGGGAATCAATTGAAAACAGAGCTGTCAGAAAGCAGTGAGGGGGTTACACTGAGCATCTCCTGCCAGGGACGAGGGCCATCCTCACCCCCCCCCCCGGCTTTGCTTCAGGGACTGCCCGGGAACACATTTGAAATCGATGTGAGTTGGCGTGGATGCTCTGTAACGTTTTGTTTAAATTCTCTGCAGTGAGTTAAGAGTGAGCTTTTCCTTTTTAGAAAATTAGTTTTTCTCTTCTGGATGCCATTAATCAAAACTAATGATGTCTCTCCGGTGGCGAGGCTTTCCCAGCAGCCGAGAAAAAGCAGCCCACGGTAACGGGCTGGAGATGGCTGTAACCCACCAGGGCTTGTAGCCTCCTGGCAGGGCGAGCACAGCTCCCCCCAGGCCTGCCCTCTGGGGCTGTACAACCAACCCATCTGAGTCAGATGAATTGCAGAGGTTTTGCTCCGAAGGTCTGAGCCGTGCTGAGGCTCCTGATCTCTGCTGCGAGGGAGTGCTCATGATTCCCCCCAAGCCCCCAGGAAATGTGGGGTACGGGGTTCACCTCTGCCAGTGCAGGCAGAGGAGCTTTGCCCAGCCCTCATGGACAGGCAGGGCTTTGGTGCCCCTCTCCTTTTCCTCCTGTGCCGATATTACAAGCACAATCTGTGACAGCACCATCTCCCAGGTCCAAAACCTCAACCACCCGATACCCCCAAATTGAGGTTTGCTGCCCACAATGAAGCCAGGTCCAGTCATTTCCCCCTCAAATTGGGTCTCACATCAGAAGGTCCTTTCTGGCTGTTGGTGCCACCCTCTGCAGGACCCTGCTCCAAACCCCTCCTGTCCCATCACACCGGCACATCCCTGAGCTGGGCAAAGTCCACGCGTGCTGTGGGATGGCATTGGAGAGCCACAGGCAACGCTTGTTAGGGGCAAAGCAAAGCCAAAGTAACAAAATTAATCTGTACATTGCTTTTCTCTCTCTCTCGACCATTGCTTTATGCCTCTGGTTTGCTTTTGGCCAGGTGACAGCTCCACCATTAACAATTCCAGGCACGAGAACAGGTAAAACCCCCACATCACCAACACACTGCTCCGGCAAACAGCACCAGAAATGGGCAACCTGCTATTGAGGACCTTCCCACTTTAGCCTCGATATTCTAATACAGATGTGTTATAGACAGTACAGCAAAGCCAAAGAATTTATCAGCATTTGTCGATATTCCTAATGAAGCAGAAGATTCAACATGCAATAGAATTAGCCTACAACGAACCCTCGCGCAGGACCCATCCTTCTGAGTCCAGAAATCTCCTGCCTATTCCAGTCCGATACCCTTTTGAGAAATGAGCATCCCTCGAAGCCATTATCATTATAAGCTAAAAGGCCAAATGAGACAAAGTACTGTTGCTCTTCATCTGAATAAACAAATCATTTTTAGATCAAATGCATTAACAATTTATCATGCTAAAATCCAATCAAAAGGAAAAAACAACAATACAGAACATTGATTTCCTACAGCTTTATCTTAATGAAGTGCACATTCCCTTCGTAATTAGCTTTGGAAGGTTTTTTTCCCCCCTTTCCTCAAGCTAATGTGTTATTTGATTTCCATCCAAACATTACTAAATCGGAGGAAATTTCCCTAAAATGAAGTGGCTTTTGATAATCCAGGAGAAAATGCCTACTTTCTAGCTTTGCTATTTTTTCCACCAAAGAGCCATACTTCTACTGCAGATGATTCAACTTTATTGCCCAGTGTCTTTGCGAGGATGCTTAAATCAATGCCACAGTTGCTGTATTCTGCACAATGTGCCATTTGTAAACCAGAAAATACAACCTCGCCGCTTTCACCCGTTTCCTTGCAGAACATCAAATATTAATTTAACTTATATTATTACAGGGAAAAAGTGGACCGTGTTTTATTAACATTTCTAAAATTATAGATATCCAACCCAAAAAAGTAGACTCCAGACAAGGCTCAAGAGCCTACTGCTTGGATTTTATTTGACTTAATTAAAAAGCACTCAGTTCCTCTCTGCGCTAAAGCAGTTGCTGACATTGCAGTAGCCACTCGGTCTTTCAAACCAAAACTATTACCTGAACTTAATAAAGTGTCTATTTAATTTATACACCCCCCCTTAACCCACCTGTCTCCCACAGACACGACGTGGTTCTTGCTAACGACCGGCGAAGGCAGCGAGTCGACGGCAAATTCACCAGCGCCCCGGGGTAACCCACCTGCCCCGGAACATCCTTTCCATCACCTTTTATCTGTCTCCTTTGCCATTAATTCCCCTTTATCCAATATCCATGATCCATTGCTGGGAACGCTTTTTGCCAGGCCACCTCTCCGCTCCTCCCCTAAATCTCTCTTTTAAATCTTTTCTCCTGTAAATGATGCTGAACAGAGGACTATTGCTTTCATCCTGCTTCACTGAGTAGTTGCTGAAATGCACTGGCCAGTTTGATAGCCCGGGTTTATTGGGATGTATTGCCGAGGTACCGGGCAGTATCTAGGGCAGGGAATAAAGCCCCAAACCCTACAATTGCCACCTTATTCCCAACAGAAGGTCCCAAGCGACCTTATCAAAAACTTGGCTCTCCAGATGAGAATTTTTGCCTTAACCCCAGTTTTGGTCCTAGGCCTCTTGGGAAAATAAAGGTCCTATTTGGAGCCCAGACTGGGCTGGTTCTGGCAGCACAGAGCATTGGGACCCGGAGGGAGCTGGGATGGAGCCTCCGGGGCCGTTTGCCCGAAACGTGATGCTCGGAGCCGCTCTCTGGGAGCTGCAGCTCCCAAAACCCACCCTGGAAAGAGTTGTGGGGTTGGATTGCTTTTTTGTTTGTTTTTTTTTTTTATCTTTTCTTTTCAACTCACACACTCAAAAGAGAACAAAGCCATCCCCTAATACAGTTTGTGCATTTTATGGACCAAACAATTAAATAGGTTTTAAAACATCTGCTGACTGCATAATTCCATACAGGGGAGTGTACTCAGCATTTTTAAACAGCAACTGATACGAGATACCACTTAATAGTACAAACCACCAGCAGTCCCCGTTAAAATCAATAGAAAATTAGATGCTATGAAAATGCAATATGCGCCCAATTAGTTATAATTGGAGCAAATGGTGATGCAGATAAACTCCTGGAGGAAGATGTATTTGTCCAGCTCGCTCCCTGCCTGCTTTGGGTCGGGCAGAGGATGGGCTCCTCTCTACCCCTGAATGATGATCCCTCTAATACACGTGTGTTAACTCTTATCTAATTACGGAGTTGCTGGGAGCCTGCAGGACGGCTTTGGTGCGCCGCTGCGTGCCGTGAAAAATGATCCTCTGTCAGGCGGAAACCTCCCTGTTGGACTTGACAAATTATGCCAGCAAACCTGTTTAAGAACTAAAAAATCCTTGGACACGGTGACAGGCAGAGAAAGATGCTTCCCGGGGACAGTTATTTATTTATTTACCCGGCGGAGTGTAAGAATTGCAGCTGGGTCCCACGGATACTCACTTTCCTCCCATCCTGGCTGTTGTTCTATCAGCTCAAACTCCTTCTCACCCCTTATTTTTCCGGCCTCTCTCAACTCCTGAAGCCTCAGCTGCACAGCGAAACAGGAACTAGGTTATGCTATCCTAACGCTTTATTTTTAACATCTTCAGTGCAACATATTGGCCTCCTCCTTGTTTCATCTTACAACTGAATGGGAAGAGCCGAGGTCCCCCATCGTGGAGACACACAAGGTCCATCCCCAGCCAAGCCTCGCTCCAACCCCTCTGTGCCTTTGCAGTGGCTGGAAGCAAATCACTTGTGGTACAACAAACATTATGAAACTAGGGGGAATTTTTTCCTATAAACACTGTGAAGTACTAGTTGTTTTGCCAAAACTATTTGCTCAGACCTAAGAAGCAATAACTTTCTTCAAGGTCCGTATTTTAGTCCTGTTTTAAGTGAATAATTCAAATTATTAAAGACTTATGGCCACAAAAAAACCAAAACAAACCACAACTAAGCTCATGTTTACCCAGACCTGAAACCTTTTTGCATTACTGGACACGCTGTAACTTACACTGTTAAGGGAACTGCCTCTCAAGAAAGAGGGAAAAGAAAAAAAAAAGAAAAGAAGTGGCAGCTTTTATTTGTTACGCTGACTCAGCCGAACGGTGGAACAAGAAACGTTAAGACCCAATCCATAACTTTTGTGGCCGCTCAAAGGACGTATTCTTCCCTGACACTGATAAAAGTTTAATATGTAGTTGCCCAGGTTTTTAATAAACTTGTCAACAAAAGAGCAAGGCAAATTGATGGGGACCTTCCCAGGAATAAATTCAGCTTCAAATAGGCCAAATGAGCGTGGAGGACAGGGAGGGGACGGCACACGGGCGACTTTTGCTGGTCTTTGCAAAAATGGCACAATAGATTTTAGCGGGTGCGTCTTATTGTCTCAAAGACAAGGCTTTAGGACAAAGCTGGCTCCATTTAAAGAAGGCGAGGTGGCGCAGAGCATCGTGCTTCAGAGCCCGGACACCGCTGGGGAGGGGAGGGGACAGACCCCAACAGAAACACCCCTCTGGCCCTACCTGTCCCCATGTCCCCATCCCGCACAGACCCGCTCGGGGACGAGCTGTGGCATCGCTCCCCACACGTATTTCAGGACATCCCCTCTGGGTACCACCAGCACAGCCACATCCCCCGCTCCACCAAACCATCCCTGTTGTCCACCCCATCGTTTCCCTTCAAACACTCAAGGCTGAGCTCAATTCAAGCAAAACACAGCCCTTTCCCACTGCTGGATCACACTCCCACAGCCTATAGCTCCACGTGCCCCTCGGCTATAGGAGCCATCTATATCACATCCACGGGGACATAAGCTACACACACTGCCCACCTCCTGCAAGGTTAGGAGTGAAACCACTGCATGAGATTCGTCATATTCGACTAGCCTCAATCAAGCTGGTGCCTTAAATTATTGAGACTTGTTTTTTTTTTTTTTCTTAATTTGTTTACCCGAAGTAAACACAAATATTAAATCAGAGCTTCCAATAATCTCACTGCCGGCAAATTAACCCAGAAGAGGACACCAGCCTCTCCATCCCGGCAACTCCTTGCGGCACGTTGTGTCCCCCAAACACCCTCCTCCACTGGCCCTGACCAGAGCAGGCAGCCCAGGGCCAAGTCCTGCCCCCGAGGCCGGGTCACTTCTCAGATTGGAATTGCTGGCCCCGGCCACCGCGGTCAACTTTATTCTTGCTTGCTCTTAGGTCACTGGATTCCTGCTCCCGTGGCTTTATCCGACTCCCCCAAATGCCAGGGTTGACTTGCCTATGTAAGGCCTTTCGGGGATGGCTCCCGGCCTTACAGCTGCCGGGTGACTCCTGCGGTCGGTGGTCACGAGTCCCCGCGCCTCCTGGCTGCCCAGATGCCACCTAATCCGGTCCCACCAGAAGGGCAGCTGAGAATGAGCACTATTTATAGCAGTTGTTCCCTGGTTTCCCCCCCCCCGGGCTCCTCGTTCTGCCCAGGGGCTTTTTTAGATAGCGGCACAGGGCCCGGCGCAGGCCATATCTGGGCATGGCCAGGCATTTGCAGGCACGGCCCTGGGCTTCATGAAGAAAAAATAAATAAATAAAAGGAACAGAAAAAAAAAAGAAAAGGAAAAACCCTGCATCTGTTGGAGATGTCAGTCGTCCCACTTCCCCCAGGCCCCAGCGCAGCCTCCCGAGCACCACCAGCGACGGCTCCCACTGCTGAAACCTCTCTGACTGTTAAATTCTGCTTTATTCGAGACATATCTGTGCCGGAAAGCCTTCCCCTCGTACACAAGGATATAGGATATCCACCTCCCCTCCTCCGTACAGGCTGCTGTGCAAAAATACACACTAAACCAGGGACGCCCGCTGATTCTGGTTAAACAGCACAAGCAAAAACGCCTTCAGAGCATCCCGGGGCCCAGCAGTGGTCAGGAGGAGGCAGCCCATGGAGATGCTGCTCCTCTCACACATGCAGGTACCCCATAAGATGCTCCCAGCCTTCCAGCTTGGCATGGGGACGGCCAGGCCATCCTGGGGGCCACCCTGACGTGGGACAACCTCCCCAGTGCCACCAGAGCCACCCAGCACCGTGGCACTGGGCCGTATGGTGCCCAGACTGACAATCATCGAGCAGCCCCGCGGGGCTGGAGCATCTCATGGAGCCCATCGCCCGGCTCCCTCCCGCCTGGGTGTCCCCCCCGGCAGCCACAGCCCTGTGGGGACCTGGTTGAAGTCCAACCTCCCACCCTGAAACCACTCAGAGATGTCGGGGAGTCCAACAAGTCTTTGCAGAGAGGGCACAGTCCAGCCAGGCCGTGCCATCTCCCCAAAACACGTGTCAACATCCCTGTGCAAGCCAAGACCAAAGCAGAGCCCTTACAAAGTCCTTACAAACCCAGGACAAGCTTGTCCTCGGGCAGTTGCACCAACCCGCCGTGGCCTCCTCCAGCTTTAGCCTCGCGGTGCAAGGAACGGCCACAACCACCCCACGGCAAGCACCTACTCTGGGGAAACTGAGGCAGGGGAGCCACAGGAACCGTTTGCGAGCCCAGCGAGGTGGTGGTGGAGCCCGTGCCCTGGGCTCCCATCCTTGGAGCACCGGGCTGCTCTCACTGTGACCCCCCCACTGCATCCCAATGGGGCAACATCTCACAGCATCACTGCCCGCTCGGCCGAGGTCAAGAGCAACCCCAGCATCAAGCTACAAATATTAAATCCAGGATCTTCTCCGGGAAGATACGGCAAGTGCGGTGCTTAAATCAGCCCTGGGCTTTCAGGGGAGGGATGGGAGCTGAGGAGCGAGGATATTTCTCCTGCGAGGAACACGCCACCCCCTCGCCCACAGTCACTGCTAAGTGCAAGATGTGGTGAAAGTCTTTAAAAATAGATATATTCCCAAGCAATTCATGCCGCTTGCATCTGGCAGGGCAAGCCTCGCATGGAAGCTCTTTCTTACTGACTAAAAAGGATCATTAGCAGCTCGAGGCTCGTGCAACCTTGACTCTCCCCTCCTCTCTTCAGGGCCTTCTCTTGTTCTTGGCCTAAACCAGCCCTGGGAAACACAGGGGAAGCCCTGCCCAGCCAGGCTGGTGTCAAAGGCAGGGAGAGATACTGCAGTGCAGTGCTGATCTCTTCTGCAATCGGACGTGCAGACTAGCCCGAATGCTGAGTCAGCACAATTTCTTTTTTGATTGGTTGATCTGAGTAACATACTTTCCATGTATGCTAAGGGGGCAGCAATTAATACGTTTCCCCCACCCCCCTGCTTTCCCCACCTTTCCAAATGGCTTCGAATCGCATGCACAGATCTCACCCCCAAAGTCGCTCTCCGGTCCTAAATATTCTGAGGCTCTTTCATTTTTAATTTAGGGCATTAAAAAAAAAAAAATTTGCAATCTAAGCGATGCTCACTTTGATCGACTTGTGCTGCTGCAGCTAAAATATCTGTCCTGCAGGTCAATCTAATCATGCTTAATAGCAGTTTATTCTTCAACGCAACATTTTTCACGTTGGGTCGACAGTTTTAAATGAGATTGCTGATGCACCCCTTTACTAATGCTTTTACCAGGGCCAGCACATCCCTTGAAATACTCGTGCAATAAAATGCTTTATTGCTCTTGATGAATGCACTACTAAACTTGAATTGCAAACATGCCCCCCCCCCATTTTTTTATTTTTTTATTTTTCAAAAGAGGGTGCTGGAATTTACGGGACCACCCGTCTACTCGTATTAAGTAATGGCAACAAAAGCAATAATAGATCATCGACATGAACAACGCACAAAACTAAAGAAAAACCCTACAACCTGCCCAGGAAAACCGCCTGCCAAAATTTGTCCCTGCGCTCCGGTGTGCACGTGCCCAATATCCATCTTACACCCACTGGTAGTTCCGCTTATACACGGAGAATTCATCTCGAGAACGGCTGGATTTTGTGAGGCATAGAATAGAAAAATTTAACTAATTTGATCCGCTGGATTTATGGCTTTTCCAATCCTCCCAGCCCCCGTTCATGTACCCGGCACTGCGCACTCCCGGGTTGGCAGGACGGATGGACGGACACAACGGAGCGTCCTGGTGGCCCCGGCAGTGATGCTCCCCACAGCGCTCAGCCTGGGGGACACTCAGCGGGTTATCAAGGGCGAAAGAGAAGCTGCTGAACCTCAGCCACCAAATCGAGCCGACCTGGCACAACGCAACGGTCACGGGTTTAATCCAAAGAGGTGTCAAAGGGAGGAGGAGCTGCCACCCGGCAGGAGGACGGCGCAAACTGGTTGCTGAAGGCCCCACAGCCATCATCACCTTCCATCGACGCCAACGGCCAAGAGGTGCCCTGGCTCTGGAGGGGCCTCACAGACACCCCGCTTCATTCCTAACACCAGCCACATCATCCCGGCCTGGGTGCCCCGGGACACGTGTCACAGCAAAGCCCCCCCTGCCACCTCCGCTCCCACGCTGCGAGACAGCGCTCAGAATTACAGCTTTGAAAATATTTACATAAAAAATAAATCTGAGCACTTAGTGACTTCCTAAAGCTAACAATTCCATGTGATTAACAAGCGTATTAATTCAGAGGGGGGGGGAAGGAGATAAAAAATTGCATTAGGAATGCAGGTATCTTCTGTAAATCAGACCCTGAGCATCTTTCTAAGAGCAACGCATAGTGGCACAGGTGTTTTAGTGAAACCTGCTCTCAGGAAAGAAAGAAATGGAAGAGAAGAGGGAAAAGAGGGAAAAGGAAAGGGAAAAGAGGAAAGAGGAAAGAAAAAAAAAAGAAAAAGAAGAACAAAGAAAGAAGAACGTAGAAAGAAGAAAAAAGAAAGAAGAATGAAGAACTAAGAAAGAAGAAAAAAGAGCAAAGAACAGAGAAAAAAGAAAGAAGAATGAAGAACTAAGAAAGAAGAAAAAAGAGAAAAGAAAATTGAGAAAAGAAAAGAAAATTGAGAAAAGAAAAGAAAATTGAGAAAAGAAAAGAAAATTGAGAAAAGAAAAGAAAATTGAGAAAAGAAAAGAAAAGAAAAGAAAAGAAAAGAAAAGAAAAGAAAAGAAAAGAAAAGAAAAGAAAAGAAAAGAAAAGAAAAGAAAAGAAAAGAAAAGAAAAGAAAAGAAAAGAAAAGAAAAGAAAAGAAAAGAAAAGAAAAGAAAAGAAAAGAAAAGAAAAGAAAAGAAAAGAAAAGAAAAGAAAAGAAAAGAAAAGAAAAGAAAAGAAAAGAAAAGAAAAGAAAAGAAAAGAAAAGAGAGAAAAGAGAAGAGAAAAAAGAAAAAAGAGAAAAAAGAAAAAAGAGAAAAAAGAAAAAAGAGAAAAAAGAAAAAAGAGAAAAAAGAAAAAAGAGAAAAAAAAAAAAAGAGAAAAGCAATGAAAGAAGGTAGGAAAGGAAAGAAGGAAGGAAAGGAAAGAAGGAAGGAGAAGGAAAAGGAGAAGAGGTGGGGCAGAAGGTCAGCAAGGAAAGGAGTGAAATGTTATATATAAATTATAGATAACATATAATTTTATGTTACATCCATAATGGTGAGAATTGTCTAAATTTTTCATCCAGAGCCCCCTGCTAACACCGATCACGTACAGAGGAGCAAAACTGCAACCCCACTCGGGCACCGGCGCTTTCCCACTCAGGCTCAGCGCGTTTCCCAGCACCCACCAGTTCCTCTGGCCCCAAAATGGGGCTGGACACCCACAGGAACCACCCAGGGGCTGGTGGGGCTGAGTCCAGGGGACGCCATGTCCCTGCAGTGAGGCCCTGACAGACCCGGCCGTGACCCCCCCGGGGAATAACCAGAGCATCCTGAAATGCAACGGGGCTGACGTGCAACTGAACCGTCCTCCAGCAGGACCCGGCCTTCCCAAAGCCACCTGGCAAAGACAAGGCTCCTCCCCTGCTCGGAAGGGGCTCAGCACTTCCCACGCCTCCAGCAGCCACGGCAATTACTTAAACAAAAAAAAATAAATAAAAGAAAAAAGCTTTTAATAAAGCCTATCAAATCCTGTAGGTAGGAATCTCCCCATTAGCCCAGCCTGCTTTTTCTGACCCGCTGTTCACCAGTGCCCACTCACACTTCAATTCCCTTCAGCAGATGTCTAACAAGTGATGACCGTGCTCGTTGTGAATAGAGCTGGATAAAGACTCCACAAAAATCCAGACTCTGAGTCTGGCCCTTTCCCCGGGCCCAGGAGAGGATGCTGTGGTGGTGGAGATGGGGTGAACCTCAGCGTGGGATGCTGAGGACTCGCACCCACCCGGTGATACCTCAGGAACCCGTTAGCCGAGTGAGGAAGGGCATTGCCATTGCAGGGAGACCACTCAAAAGCAAAACATCACTCTCAGGCACCCCGTGGAGATGGTAACATGAGTTTGGGGATCAGCTCTCTGAGGAGTTTGGCTTTGCCCATCATTCCAGGCATGAGGATTTCTGGGCTGAAAGCTTTAAACCCCCTCGAAGCGACTCCCGCTTGGGCAGAACGTTAAAGTGGTGTTTAAACTCAGTTCCTTTCATCTCGCCTCATTACTGTAGGATCCTGGAAAAAACAGCCAACTCATTGGAAAAGGTTAAAAAAAAAGGAAAAGCGAAAGCCAGCGAAGGCTTCCAGAATTAAAGGAGCTCATTTGCTTAGATTCCTTTGGGGAAATAAGACCCCTGCATTGAGAGCCCTCCTCTGGCTTTCGCTGTGATCTGCTGGCTCGATGGCTCGTCAGGCCGACCAGGGAGATCTCCTTCTCTCCAGTTGAAAGCACAAAAAGTTTTAACAGGGGAAAGAGTGGAAAAGCGGAGTTTGCACCTTCATTTCAAGCTAAAACCCCGCACACTCAACTCACAACTGTCGTGTCCTTTTTCCCCTCTTCTTCTCCCCCTCTTCCATCTCCTTTTGTTTCTCCTAGATTTAAAGACCAGGCAGCTCTGTTTGCTATCTAGCCTTATTTTTTTTTTGGGGGGGGGGGCGGAAAGGGTTGATGGAGAAGCAGGAAAAAAAGGAGGGATTGGCCTGCATCCCTGTGAAAGGCCGGGAGTGGACAGCCAGCTTTCCTCTGGCATCGCCTTTCAAAGCCCATGCCGCAGTCAGCATATTGAATATTTAATGTCCTGATGAGCATTTCCACCTGCTGACACAGGCAAAGTGACAGAACAATACACGCGCTGGAACAAGATCATCAATTGACTCCCCAGTCGGTCTGCCAGGTCAGGCAGTTAAAAAAAAAATCATATATAATAAAATAATAATAATAAAAAATAAAAAATAAAAAATAAAATAATCTGTCTTTCTCCCCTGCTTTGCCCGGGGTCACACATTGCTCCTCCGAGAAGGGTTCCCACCTGAAATACATACTTCTTTACATTCCATAGCTTGCCAGGTCCATATGGGCATATAAAGAAGTATGTCTCTCAAGCAGGTAGTTTCAATATGCGCATTTATATGGTCACAGGAGGAAAAATAACGCTGATTTACAATTTACAGCCCGAGAGTGAGTTACGGCTGCGTTTAAACCGGCAGCCGTTCCTCCTGCCCAGCCCATGTGCACACACACCCCCCCCCGACTCCTGCTCCCCCCGTAATCCCGGGCTTTGCCCTCGGCAGGTGATGGATTTGGGTCCCCGGGAAGAGGATGGGGACAATTCAGGGGACACAAAGCGGCAGCGGGTCCGGTGCCTGCCCTGGCAGGGGCTCTTTGTCACGTAAACGGCACAGAGTAAAAACCAACCTCCCACTCCACCTAAAAAAGTAGGTGGCTCGTTCAAAATCATAAACTTTCAGCGATTAAAAAGACCCAAATGTGGTTGAGTGGAAGGGATTTGCTTTACGGGCGGATAGGTAGAGTTTCAGACAAAGCCCCGGTGGGGGGGAAAGTTAAATCTATCTATTATTTCCCAATTGCCTCCACCCTGCAATTTGGGAGCAAAAAGCCAATTTGTTTTCATAAAGGCAAAAATCAAACGGCCAGGCACTGATTTACCAACCGACACCGGGAAGGACTGCTCCATTTGCCAGAGTAAGAAAACTCATCAGCTCCAGACAAGCAATTGCTTTCATCAGTAAGTAGAGATTAAAGCATAGGAAGAAGAAAGCGTCTTACCTAGAGAATCCAGTGATTCTTTTTTTTTTCCTCTGCCGGTCACCGGGAGCGAGACACTACCCCGCAGAGAAGCAAACCCCCCAAAAAACAGCACATGCCTTTGGGTGAGTTCAGGGTATTAAAAAAATTTAAAAAAAATCTATAAAAAAATTACAAATCTCTTCTAATAACTCATCCGGCGGAGCTCCCCGCCAGCTAAAGGGTTTTTTGGGGGGGAGACACCTGCAGATGTGCAGCATAAAAGGCAGCCAAAGCCGGGTGCCGGCAGCCGGGGCCGGAGTCTTCCTGGGGTTATTCCCTCACATCCCGCCGCATCCCGCATCCGTGGGGGCTCAGCCTCCGGCTCCGCTCCCTTCCTCCCACCCCCCATTC
>NW_015090780.1:3442117-3496765 GCF_001431845.1 Calidris pugnax
GCCACGCCGGCCTTTAAATCTCCCCCGGACAATGTGGGGCGAGCGGCCGGGCTGCGGAACGGCGCTGGGGGTTGAATGGGAGAGTTATTCCGGGGAGGATTTTGGGCAGGAGGAGAGGGCGGGGGGCAGGCCGGGCACTGCCTGCTCGCTCAGCAGCCGCTCACCTGCGGCCCTCGCCCCCGCCTGATCGATCGATACCAATTTACAGGCAAATTGCGGGCTGGCTGCCTTCGCCTTAATGAATTTTACCGCTCCTTCGCCGTCTTTCTAATGAACCCTTTAAAGAGGGTTTAAGTAAACTTAGCAAGTGGCAAACTAAGCACTCCGGAATACCTAATTGCCTCGATGCTTTTCCCACTGCTTTTTCCAAATATCGCTGCCAGCCGGGCAGTAAATCTTTCCCCGCTCCCCATCGACTCCTGGCACCACCGAAAAGCAAAGGCCACGCGGAGCCGGGGTGTAAATCCACTGAGTTCAGCCCCCAAAAGGGCTTTACACCCCTCACACAACACCAGAACATGCCGCGGCTCCGAGCTGCTCCCCTCCATCCCCAGAGTTTCTTGGCCCTTTTGACCATCACCGTGTGTCTCATTCTCCAGGTGAATTTCACCCTTTGGTTTGGGTGGAGGGGAAGGGAGATGGAGCTGTGGCACCGCATGACTGCAGGGAAATTAAAGCCAAGGGGGAGCTGAGGGGTGTGTGGGAAAGTCTGAGTGCTTCAAATTCAAAAAAAACCAACCCCAAACCAACAAACCAACAGAAATCAAAGTGCTGGGGCGGGGATTTGCACAGCCAAGGCACTCCATGGTATTGAATTTCCTTCACACCAACAACAGCGGGACAGCTACTGGGCTTCTCAGACCATTAAACATCTGCAACTCATACCCAATTTGCTATCTTTAAATAATATATCTTTAAATGATATAGGCCGTCCCAAATGGTCCCCAACTTCTGCCGATGAGCGGGACAGTGGCTGCCGGCCACTACAGAGAGCACTATGTGAGGGCTGAAAAAATGACCTTTTAAATCCTTGCTAAAACTGAAGACAATGAGACAACCACGGCAGCAAAGTTCATCAAAACCTGAGGATTTAAATTAGCTTTGAGGCTCCGTGTGGAAGCTCCCGCTCTCCAGCGCTGTGCCTTTCGGTGGAGGAGCAGATACAAGGTGTGATGGTGCTTTTGATGGTGACACCAGAGGCACCCTGTGGTTCCCGTCCTGTGGCTGCCACCAGGAGTAAGTGGTGGTGGGCGAGTGTCACCCAACGTCCTCCACCCACCCGGGCTCACTGAGCTCCTGGGCTGGCTCTGAGCAGAAGAACATGCGCAATAAACCTCTGCCTGGTCTGGGGAGAAAATGGATGAAGCCCTGGAGAGCGCAGAGGCCAAGGGGCAAAAAAATAAAAGGGAAGGGAAGAGCCTAGAGGCAGAGGGAGAAGGAGGATGGTGGGAGGGATGGACAGCAAGACGCTGCGTGTGATATCCCTGCTCTGCCCCAGGCTCGAGGTGCTGCTCGTGTCCCGGTGGCAAAGCACAGCACAAAACTTTGGGGACTTAGAAGACAAGTCCGAATTTAAGGCTGGGCACTGGGGAAGGGAGAGGCAAGTGGAGGCAAGGGAGAGGCAAGTGGTCAACCCCCAGCAGAGGGGCTAGGCACGGGGCTCAGTCCTTGGGGGCCACAGACACGACCACCCCCTCCAGAGAAGCCCAGCAGTTAAACCACCAGCACAAACCCCAATTCCTGCCTGTGGAGTCACACACGACGGGTGGGTGTAGCCTCTCCCCGGCACAGAGATGCACATATAACCATATATGCTCTAAACACAGCCTGGAGGTGTGCTCTATCTGGATGATAGGTTACACCTGCTTTTACATACCTATGTCTAAAGATGTGTAAAACACACACATGCATGCCACGGACCACACCGAGGTGTGGGTGCAGGTGTGTGTGTAGCGCAGTATCCACCTCACAGCACCCATGTCTATTTCTGTGACTAGGTATCACCACTACCATATAAAATATAACGACCACAGTCAACTCCGAGCTGCAGAAGCAATAGCAGTCAGTTGATGAATGAAGTGTAACCCAAATTCCATACCCTTGCAGGGAAAACCCAACTTCTCCTCCTCCTCATATTCCCTTCCCCATCGTACACGAACCTTGCGCCTGTAATTAACGCTCATTTCTCGGCATTTTAACAGTTAATCACCGCAGCATCGAGATCACGGCAAGTTAGCCTAAGTTTAACCACATTTCACCTTTTTGCTCTGGCTGGTATTAGCTCATAGCACTAGTTTGTTGCAAATAAATAAATAAAGCCCCAATCCCCCCAGGTGTCATTAGCCAGCCTGTGTCTGAATTAGGCATTTAAAGGCCGGTTTAACCTTGCAGAACGGCTGCATGTCAAAGTTCTAACATTTCAGTTCAGATTATTCTAGTGCACTGCTTGCTCTGCAGTTTGTTAGGGCTTTTTTTTTTTTTTTTTTCTTTTTTTAAATGCGGAGTATGCCACAGCAGAACAAAAAAAGAAGGGGAGGGGAAGGGGGGGGGGAGAAGAGAAGGTCTCCTAACCCATCCACGGATTAAACACACACCCAGCACATCCCCGCACAGACACACACAGGCGGCACAAACACACACACACACACGCATTTGCCGGATGCAAAAGCCCACATTTAAGTCCCCGGGTAAGTTGGATGAGCACTCGGTCCTGCATTGGCCAGAAAAAATAAAAAAAAAAAAGTGTTTAAAAACAAGCTGAGCCGGTAGCGGTTAAAGGCAAGGCAGGGAGCAGAAGAGGGGAAGGAGGGGAGAGGAAGGAAGGAGGCAAGAAAAAAAAAAAAAAAAAAAAAAAAAAAAAAACAATTACCAGTTAGGAGGTTCTGTTGCAGCAGAGGACTCACCAGAGCACTAGCTGAAAGCTGAATCAGCTTTCGAGAGTTAGGGATGCATAGAGGAGGGTCATGGAATCACAAGGTAATAATGCGCTTCATGCTGCAGCCGTCAGCCTTCTCCTTATAGCCAATCTCTAATGCAGGAAGGGAAAAAGAGAGCAGGCCCAGGAACGGCATTAGTCCTCACTTGGAGAGGAGGAAAAAAAAAAAAAAAAAGGAAAGAGAAGACAACCATTGCTTACCCAGATGAAGTCCCCCAGCTTCCAACAACAAAGCTAAGAAGGAAAACTACTTCAAATTTTTACTGTGAATCCCATTAAAAAAAATACATACAAAATCTAAAATCTATACACCCTGAAGAAGATAAAGGTCCATCCTTCTCTTAGATAGCTATTAATGTGAATGAATTCTGAAGTGAGAGCTTATGCAACCATTGAAATAAAATAGTCAAGACCTCCCAGCAAGATGTAAAACAACTCCATATGGTAAGTAATGGGAGATTTTTTCTTTTATTTTATTTTTAATTTCTAAGAACACTTAGAAGCATTTGTTCAGATCTTAATGGGACTTACCATAGCTTTTGTCCTTCTCAGAAATCACTGCCCATTTTATCTATCTTTACCAGAAAGGCAACTGCTGCTAGTCCTCCTCCTCCTCCTCGGCTATTTTTAGCTAGGCCAAATAAAGAGGGAGCTCATCTTACTCTACTCGCTGCTGGCCCGAGGTTGCGCGGGGGCCCTGGCTATGTTTGGTAAGCGCCGGCGTTGGGAGACCTTGTCCGTGCCAGAAGACCTTTGGCTCCCTCCTTTATATATTCTTTTCCTCTCCTTTTCTTCCTTTCATTTGTATTTCTTCCTCTCATTTCTATTTCTTCCTCTCATTTGTATTTCTTCCTCGCATTTCTATTTCTTCCTTTCATTTCTATTTCTTCCTCCGTGCTAGAAAAGTATCGAGGTGAGAAGGTGGGGAAAAAGGTCAAGGGATCCCAATTTTCACCTTACAGAGGGAAGAGCCAGGATTCAAAGACCTCTTCCTGAGGCCAAGTCCCTCACCATTGCCCAGCCCTTTGCCCAGCCATGTCATCCACTTGTGTCTCCAAAGGTGCTGGGGGCAAAGGTGTTGGACCTTCTGCCCCACACTGGGGAGTCCCATCACCAGCCAAGGAACCCCCGACGCCACGGTGGGTTAATGTGGGTCACCAACACAGTGGTGTCTCCTGGACCTTGAGGTCATGGAAGCTTCCCAGCTCCAGAGCTTCACCCAGCAGCACACTGAGGAGGGGCAATTTTGGCAGCACAGGCACTGCCCTTGGCTCGTACCCAGAGAAGCAGGTGAACGTCTCTAGAAACTGGTCTAGAAACAAAGTAAAGGTGTCCAGGCCAGCAGAGCCCTGGGGAGGTCACCTTGGGATGAATAAATGATAACAGACATGGCATTGGCCTCATTCAGCCAACGGGCAGATAAATGATGACAGACATGGCATTGGCCTCATTCAGCCAACCTGTCCCACTTGTTTACAGCGGACCCTCATCCTGGAGCACCTCCTAAATCCAGTGCCCCCCCCAGCTCTGCTCACTCCAGGTCTCCGCGCTGACCCACCTCACTGAAGCTCACCCAGGAGGACCACAACACGTCCTCACACCCCAAGGGCACCTCATGCCGCTGATGGACCACCACCATGGGCAAGCTTTGGGGGATCAGGGCTGGAGGGACCAGTATCTGCCAACACATGCTTGGGTGGTGGTGGCTGGGGGTAGAGCCAGGGTGGGGAGTTTGTGAGAACCCCAACGAGGTGCCCAACACCCTCTGCTGCCATCAGTGATCAATGAACGTGGAGCGACGTGTGACGGGGTCTGTGCAGGGCCGTGCAGAGACCCAGCAGTGCCCATCCCAACGGATACCTCCACTTAGGACACCCGCGTGCGACCGTCAGGCAACACTCCTCTGAGGTTGTCGTACTTGTTGGGAGCTGATAGCAAGTCTGCTAAGGATGGGAAATGCCTGCAGGAACCACCCCAGAGTGCCACGAGATGGGAAGGGCTCCCAGGAGGTCCCAACGGTGCTTCCCCATGTCTGAGCTCCCCGGCTCCGAGGATGATGCCAGAAATAGCTGCTTTGGCTGACGTGTCTGCTCTCTGTCCTGGGCTGCTGTGGCTCTTTCTCTGTCCCAGCCAAGGGTTCTCCCGGACCCGTGCTGGGACCTTGGATTTCCCTCAGTGCCCCCCGGAGTCCCAAGGAGAGGACATTCCACACTGTCACCGGTCAGATCGCCCAGGATGGGGTGTGTGGCAGCAAAACCCACAGAATCTGGTGTCTCTGACATGCCAGAGCCATTTCAGTCTGTCTGACTGAACCCCCCACAGGACTGGCAGTGGGGACAGAGCCTGCAGGAGTGCTTCTCCCCCGTCCCCGCTTCTCTGTCCCAACATGGTCCTTGTGACCACCAGTGTCCCCTTTGCTCCTCCAGCTCCTTTACCTGCAGAAGAGCCAGGAATTCCCTGCAGTGACACAACCTGCAGCCATTGGTTTTTTCTCCTTCTCCTTTCCACCTCTGCAGGGATGTCCAAGCTGCCCCCTGGGGCATCAGCCAGGACTTTCAATGTTTTCCCAGCCTGTGCCCTTCCAGTAACTGAAGCCATGGAAATCCTTCTCCACCCCAGCACACCCCACGGCCACCCCAAATTCATCCAGGAAAGCCTTTACCCAAAACACCAGCCCAGCCAGCACAGGGGGAGATTGTTGCCTGTTACCCTCTGGGGAGCATCTTGGGGTTTTTGAGAGCCCAAGTGCCAAAAGCGACAGATTCTCACCCTATTTTCCATCCCACCCAAAATCCCGGAGTCCCCGGGGGAAGCGGATCCCCGTGTCCCAGAGGCAGAGAGCCCTGAGGATCCGCTCGCTATCGCAGGCGCCATCGTGCCCTTCTTTGGATTGAGGGAGTCGTTATCACATCCCTGACAGGTTCCCTGGGGTTGAGAATCCATCCCAACACCAAGATGTGTCAGGAACAGGAGCAAACTATAAACAGAGACAAACCAAAAAGCAAATCTCTTGAGATGTGAATTAAGAGATTGCTTAAAACCCAAACCTCCTTTTTGCAAGCAGATTTCTTCCCTTCCCTAATTGATTTACACCACACTTGCCCTTGAGCTCACAGGGACTAAAATATCTGCGTTCCCCTCCAAAACGTGTGGCATCTTTTTATCAGGACTTGGTCTGGAGCTTGCTCCGTGCACCAGTAGCGCTTGGAGTCTGGCATCAGAGGGTGCCAGGAAAGATGGGCCCTGAATGTGCAGCCACCTCAGCCTGCTAGACTTCATTTTTGTCTATATATTTGCATACACCCATAAATATATGCATATAAACCTGCATATGTGCGTATGCAAAATAATGTATGTGTGTGTGTGTGCACATAATAACTCTGCATCAAAGCTCCTTTAACCAAAGAAACCTGAGGAAGACGCACGGCAGGCTGTAAAACTGAACCAGTTCAAAACGTTCCCTGAGAGCTTGCAACACTCCAAACAAAATGCAAGATGTTACTTTAAAAGAAGCAGGCTCGGGCTTTTGAATTTATGTAACCTAAACTGATTTTGTCTGTTTGAAATTGTTGTTGCGTGTCGGGAATCTCAAAGAGGCGAGGAGCGGAGCTGCAGACGTCTCCTTTGGAGTCCAAGATTACAAGCCCCTCTACTTCTCCTTGCAGCTCCAAAGCTGTTAATGGTTTGCTTCGTTTTATTAACAGCAGACAAGAAGGAAAAAAAAAATAAAAAATCCTCCTCGGAGCATGTGTGAGGTGACAAGTTGGATAATAACAGCTCCTTTGGAAGCTTTTATAGTACATTAGGCAAACATAGTGGATGTTTATAGACTTTTAAAAATGCTGATTATATAAAAATGCATTTATAGCCTTCTAAAATACCAAGCTACTGTAATATAAATATTTCTAATAATAAATATCTAAAAATGCAGATTATTGACCCAATTAGAGCATTTTAAAATGTTGATTTCTGGTTTTCTTTGGGCCGAAATCTGATCTCGAACCGAAAGACTGGATGGTGCTCTGTGAGAAGAGTCAGGCCTCTTGGGCTTTCACACCCTGTGGAGGATCCTGCATTTTCCTGGGATGGAGCCAAACTGATGGCATCACCCACCCCATTCACCCTCCCAGCACCCCCAAACACCTCCAGCTTGAGGGAACTCCTGGAAAAGCCGGGCACATCCCAGCAACCTGCTGGCCCAGCCGCTTCCCACCTCGCTGGTGGTGAGGAGGCTCTCGGTCACCCCGTGCTTGGTCTTCCTCTGCTCTCCACAAGAACTTGTATGAATAATTAATTTTTTTATTGGCACAGAAGCTGGAATGTGGCTCTGTCCTGCTCCTGGCTGATAAGGTTGCTGAGGATGTGCCTTCTCGCTTTTTTTTGTGTCTGCCTTTCCTACTTTGACCCAAAATTCCATCACTGGGTAGAATTAGCTTTTGCCAATGGCAGTTGTCTCAACGTAGATAAATCATTCCCCCAAATTAAGGTCTTGACAAATTGGCACATCCCAAACACAAAAAACAAATACTCCAAACACCTAGTGAAAAGATGAGTTATTCTTTATTTTATAAAAGCAAATCTTTTTTTGGCTTTGTCTTTTATTAATGACCGGGAAAGGGCAGGTCGGGGCTTCAGAGCCGCCTGCGAAGTCCCCAAAATCAGCGTGAGGTCTGGCTCCCACCTCCCAGCCCTCTGACACCTGCAGTATAGCCTGACCCAAAAGAAGAGTCTTAATTTCAGTTTCATCTCCCTGAAGCTAAATTCTCTTCCTTTGGGTAATTTAAGTTCATTTTTTAAATGAAAAGCACCTTCTTTTGTGTGTGTGCAGGGTCCCACCTCCCCATTAACTCAGCCTGTTGCAGAATCTGACATCACCTGAGAGAATCTCAGCGCCGCCGGCGAGGACAGACGGAGGGAAGGGGCTGAAGATGACTCTCCCCCAGATGAGAGCAGGGATGGTGTCACCATTTCCCCACGTCACGGTGCTTAAAAACATGTGTCTCCCAACTTCTCCCAGAGGCCACCTCCAGCCTTTCCCACTGTACGTGGATATAACACGTCTGTGTGACACACGATTCGTGTGAATATGACGCAAGAAGTTCTTTTTTTTTCCGTTTTCCCCAAGCTTTTCCCTTTTGTTTGGGGTTTCTGGCAAGAGGCAGAAAGTAAAATTGTTTTCAAAACTAATGCCAAACAGCAGCGGGGTTCATGGGTAGCACACGGAGAACCCCCTTCCCTCTCAAAATCCTGGTGTGGGAGATGGCCGTGGGATGCTCTCCCCTCTTTAATTGGGAAACTGAGGCAGGAGAAGGGGTTGCTTTGCCCAGGGAGCAAGGAAATGGCCGGGGGGTGCTGGGGCTGCTTCCCCTCATCCCCCCCATGATCCCAGCCACCTCCGGGGCTTATCAGCATCTCCCTGTTGGTGGACGAAAGGGTGACATTAGAGATAACTTGGCCAATTACCCAGCAGCTGCCTTGAGTTCATTCGCATGTTGCGGGCTTTTTTCGGCCAGCAAGATGGAAAGGTTGGGGTTTTCTTCCACTTTTTTAGAAGTTGTGAAATACAGCCGTCGGATGCCATCGTAAGGATGAAATACGGCTGTTGGAGGGGCTGGCTGGGAGGTTTTCAGTGTCTCTCTATGCATATATATGCAAAACCAGCACCTCGTTTCTGCAGTTTGCCTGTGTAATATAATGCTCTTTGTTTTGGAAGATATTTCTCCGAAGACACTAACCACCTCACCTCCCAACACAAATGTTTTTCAGCTATTAGAGGCTTTTTTTCCCTGCATTCTTGGAGCAATATTAACAATGGGCAAGAATGCAGCAGAAGGAAAGATTTTCATAGCGGTCTGTCTGTTTAAGTATTTATAAAGCACCAATCTCTCAGGTACCTGGCTCTTACTGTGGTTTTAAAAGATTATTATGCTATCATACTATAAAGGAAAGAACAAAGGGTCACTCGTAAATTTAACCAAAAACCCCCCGTATTTTCTAATCTGTGTGATCTCTCTGAAACCTGGGATCTTCTTTTGTGTCAGGGACATTTATGTCTTCTCCGATGTCCTTCCAACAATAAGTGTTCCAGTAACAGAGATCGCATTATATACTGTGGTTTTGTTTGTGGCAGAACAAAATTAAATGAGTACATAAATTACTCTGCTCCCGGAATAAAGAAACAAGCAAAAGAGCATATTTTAAAGTGGCTTTTTTTTTTTTTTTCCCTGATAGGATGAGTTAGATTTCCTGAAACCATGTGCAAATTAAAAAGTTCACAGTTCAGGCTTATTGTGAAAGCTAAATCTCAGCCTCATTTTGAGAGGCAGCGTATTTAGGAAGACACATTTGGATTTCTCTAAGAACTTGTAATTGGTTTCCCACATCTTCCTCGAGCGAGCGCACCTCCTGCTCCCTCCCAGATTAACGTTGCTGGTGGTGCTTAACAGCAAAAAGGACACTCGTGGCTTGGTGCACACTCCAGAAGTACCTCCTGATGTTGATGGAACACTGCAATGTCCTCTACCAAGATCCATTACCTCGAGTAACTTACACCCCAAATGCCCTTTGCAACCTGCTGTGGGGTACCATCCTCAGGAAGGTTTGGAGGAGCAAGAAGAGCATCCTTGGAGGGATGATGACTGCAGCAGGGACACTAGTGGAGATGGTCCAAGTCCCCTTGAGCACCTCCACCCCACCCCACCAAGCATGAACCTGCTCTCGGATTTCTTATCAGGCTCCTCCACTGCAAAACTCAGGAGTGCCTGGGGTCACCGCTGATGGCTGGCCAGAGCCAGGGCTGCACCAGACTGGTTTGGGAGCGGAGGAACTGGGGGAGAATGGGAGAGAAACCAGATCAGGAACTGACACGAGGAAGGTGAAGGCTGGTGGGAAAAACCAAGTGCTGGACACAAGGGGTCTGTGCTTTTTTTGCTCAAACACATCTTTTTCTGTGCGTACAGGATAAGGTAACGACACATGATTTATTTAGCACAGAGAAAGCAGCTGTTCAGAGGCAGTGAGGGAGTTTTTAGGGAACCATGTTCAGCTCCTGAGGAGTCCCATGTACAAGCACTCCCCACTTCATTCCACCCCTCCCTGCCCCTGATTCCCCTGCAGATATCTCCCCATCAGGCTGTGACGCCTGGATGCTTTGGGCTCTCTCTGAGTATTTACTTCTGGCTTTACTTCAATTCCCTGAAGCTGTCGGGGCTGCCCAGGTTTGAGGGTCACCCCACCACCTTTATCTAATCCGTGAGACTGTTGCTGAGTTTCTGACAACGTCTGAGCCAAGGAAATCCTCCAGCACCATGTTCAAGTGTTAAAAACAAGCAACCCACTGCAGCCAGGGCCACCAGTGAGGCTCCTCTGCCTGCCCAGGAGCAGGAGAGACATCCTCCAAGGGACCTGTGCCAGCGGCTTTGTGCCCGATGCTCTGCCGAGCCAAGCCCTTACTTGGATCAACCACTCTCCACAACTTCACCTTTCCTACAGGGTCTGTGCCCCTCCTCAAAATGCATTACAGAGGATTTGTGCTGCTGGATGAGGTCGACCTCACCCATAAGGTTAAATTCTCCTCCTTTTCTTGTCCAGGGTTGGGAATGAAACCACTTGGCTGGTTGGTGGTGCAGAGATCACCAGCTCAACGGGGCTCAGGAACCATCCTGGGAAACACGGCACGTACCCTCAGCCCTTCTGCAGAATTTCTAAGCGGTCTGGAATTAACTGTTCTCCTGCAAGTAACTCACTAATAGACGTGATTAGCAATTAAGAAAAACATTATTGTCTGTCACATGGGATTGAGGAAATATTCATTGCGAGCCTGTGCGTGACAGTGGTAGGAAAAGGTCCAGGAAGGCTAAGAAAATACCAGTAAGACAATGTCAAAGAGGCTATCGTGGGCAAAGACTTAATGATGGGAGAGGAAGCCAACAAGATGATCCATGAAAGATAGTAATGAACAGCAGTGCCAGCCAGCAGAGTGTGCACCGTGTTGCACTTCCAGAAGGTAATTTATCATCATATATGGGTAAAAGTTCTCCTAGAAGATCCAAGAATCCTTTGATAAGTCAGGGAAAAAAAATTCACTAAATAAAAACAACCCCTAGGTGAAGCAATGAGCAAAAATAAATCAGCAAAACGAGGTCCTCTGCACTCATTGCGATAGGCAGTTCCCAAATTTGCAGTTCTTCTTAATCACTGCCTTGTGCAAAGCCTTTCACACTGGTCTAAAATGTCTAACAGCTCTTAATGCAGTCCCTGCCCCTGCCAGACCTTCAATGGCCATTAGGCACCAGCCCATGCAGACAGACAAGTGCTTGGTAACATTTCCAAGAGCACACGCGGTGAATTAGGTGCTCACTTCTGGCAAAATGCTTCTGAAATTCAGCTGAACTCCCTCCTACATCTTAAGAGACCCGAGTACCTTTGGAAACCTGCTCCTTCCAGGCACAGGGCTGTGTCTCCAGCTAAGTATGATCTACCTGAACTAGCTGTGACCAAGACAGCTCTGGAAGGGCCATGTCAGAGAGGCCTAGGTGGCATCTAGACCACATCTAGACCCTGGTCAGATATCTCCAGATGGAGCTTTCCCGGACAACTGGGACACAACAGCTTGATGGGAGCAATTTTGGGCTTACTACATTTCAAACTTGTAGCCACAGCCACAGTTACTTTTCCCTAAAAACATATGGTGCCATTATAAGGAAAAGTAAATGGTATTTTTTCCACAAGCTGCAAAAGTTAGGTTAGCTTTTCACACTCAGACTGGATCAAGGTGCAATATAATCAAAAATAACTAATTTCCTCTTGGGATTGTTGGAATAATTGGAGCAAGGGCCACTCTTTAGGAAGGACACAAGTAACCCTTAGAGGTGTTCTGACTGAAAAGGATCATCTCATCTAAAATTGTAAAGAAATTCCTTTCTGGGACGCATCTGGAAATGAAGGCTGTGATGCAAATCTTGTTAAACCAACTGACATTGGAGCTAAACCTAAGCAGGATGGTTTTTGTTAGGACATACCCCTCGTGAGTCGTGAGCTTATGGTGGCACCGACAGGCTTTTGCCCATTCCTTTCGGTCATGCTTCTCTATTTATTTAACATTAGCCAATTTATTCAAGTGTAAGTTAAGAACCAGTGGATTATAATAAATATTTATTGAATTTTAACAAATCTGTAGGACCTGTATGTATATTAATCCTCATTATAAGTGCTGTCAGTTGCCACTTAACCTACAGTAGCTGTCTTCCAAATTTATTATATTAAATACATATTTGAGATGGCTAATTTACGGCATTAGTAGAATATATTTATGTCACATCCCATGTTCCCTGTCTTTGCAGGCTCCTTATGGGGAATCGTTCAGGAACCAGCCAACGCACCTCAAAGCCAACAGTGAAATGACCGGTGCAAAAAGTCCACTGATCACCTTGTAAACCAGGAGTCCTGAGAGAAGCAAACCCAAAACCTGTGGAGGACGCTGCTAAAGACAAAGGTCTCCTTGGAGGTTGAAGCCGGGAGCAGATGTCACGGCCTTCTCCTTCATGGGGCCATCAGGAGTCTATGGATTTGCCTCAGCTGTGTGTTTTGCTGCAACCTGTTAGAAGTCAAGGACCTTCTGTCTGCTACTCCTCCCATGAATGAGGATGAATTTGGCTTTCAGGTTCAAAACTTACTTAAATGCCCACAGATCATGAAAGTCTAATCTACCTTTCTTTAGGAATCCATCTCAAGAAGCCTGAGGGTCCTGCTCCAAAACTGACTGCAGTCAAACAAAGGCTTGTTTCAATGCCATTGACACAGAAAACAGATTTTTTAACACATCCAGCCACTCACAGCACCCGCCGTTTTTGCACACATGGGACTCATCTCAATTTTCCAAGCAAGCACTGGATGTCTCCTTGATTTTTGTGTGTGAACGGGGCGTGCAGCACCGTGCGTGTGTGTGCAATGGGGTGTGTGCCCATTGGAAGGTGGAGGTGAGGTGTGTTGTTCCGCAGTAACGGCGTGGTAACTCCATTAGAAATAATGGTAATTATATTGTGACTCACCTTAACGCTACCACATTATATCCTAATGACTGTTCAGTTAATTCATTTTTATTGGCTGTGTCTTGGAATGGAGTTTCGGAGTGTGCCGCTAATGCATTGGAAATTAAGAGTGTAGAGGGGCCCGCGGGGTGATTTGTACCCGGCTGCGTGTTGGAGCTCCTGCCTAAAGCAGGGAGATGGTGAAATCAGAAGGGATTTCTGGAAGGAATAGGAAATGCAGCCCTACCCCGGGGTCCCCCAGCAGTGTCACCCCTGGTGAAATGCCAACAGGGCTCCCGCCGTAAAGAACTCCCCAGGAAACTCCAGGAGGTGTTGCTGGACGTAGAAAAAGTCAAGCAGCAAATGAATCGTTGCCTGTTTTGTAGGGGATGGCAGTCGTGGGAGACACACTGGCAGAATGCACCGAGAGAAACTGCCTGGGTCTGCCCCAGTCTGCCTACTGGGACCTTCTTCATTAACCTTTGCACTAATGAGAGACAACGACCAGGCTCTTGGCTGAAGCTGGAGCTGGAGCCTTCCCTCCCGCTCCTTTGTTTACGAGGAAAGAGTTCCCTGTGTCTGGTGCCTTTGTGGTTCATTATGACCATAATTTATCCGGGGACAGTGTTTTAGCAAGGTGCAAATTACCTCCCTCCAGGGAGGACCTGGCTTCAGAGCGGAGCCTCCACCTTTCTGGTTTGCAGCCCCATCACCGCAGGTATTTTTAGAAGGTCATTCCGCAGCGGTAATTTCATCTAGCGATTTTATCTTCTGCCTTTTAGCAAATATTGTTATTATTTTTCCCCCTGCTGTTTAAGACGGTGACAGGTTTTAATGTCAACATCAAATTACCCCATATTTCTCAGCCCGGTTCCTGAGCCAGGACCTCTGCTGACACGTGGAGTCACGCTGGTTGTCATTCTCAGCAGAGGGACCAAGACTGTGTGAGCCTGGACGAATAAATTTCTTTCTTCCCTTTAGAGGTGGTCCCTCGAGACCGTTTTCTTTTTTTTTTTTTTTCAAGCCGAGGGATTTTCCACTCTGCAGGACAAACAGTGCCATTCAGAGAAAAAAATATGTTAATGGAAGGGAGCTTCATGCCAGAATCTCTGCGTGCGTATCAGCGATGACAGTGCAGCTCCAGCAACAGGCAGCTTCAGGCAGCCAGGCTTGGGAGCTGCAAAAGGAGAAACGACTGCATTTCTGTAGACCCGGGCAAAATAAAGAACACTCCTCTTTCTCTTTTGATCTGGATCTTTTGGGTTTTTTGTTTTTTTTTCTTTAATTGCGGGCATCAAATTTACAAGGGCAGAAGGTCATTTTCCTCTTTAAAAAGAAAAATAAAGAAAAACAAAATAAAAGAAAAAAAAAAAGACATGCGGATTGCAAATAACTATCCCTTTTAACAACAGCTATTTTAAGGTAGGTCAAATCCGTGGCCCGAAAACCCTTGACAGTGTCCCTTTGATATATTCCATTAGCCAACAAAGGGGCTGATGTAAACTGACATACATCTTTTAAAAGAGCAAACTGGATTGAGACAGCTGATAATCTCATTTTGCTGAAGGACTTCTATCATGTTACCTTTAGCTGGAGGCTGAGGTCTCCGGCAGGAGCTGGAAGAGCAGGTTGGCGAGGAGCCCCCCTCCGAGGTGGGTTGGAGCATGGGGATCATGCCAAGCTCAGCAGCCACATCTCATGGGGTAGCAAAGTGTGGTGATGCTTCTGAAATCCCTGCAGAGTCAACAAGTCAGCCTGCTAGGAGCAAATTTAAGCCATCATAGCTTAATTCTCCTCTTATTCTCATACTGGTGAGAAGCACATGGGGGCAGCCACAGGTGACACAGGAAGGACAGAGTTAGTTTTCTCTGCAAGGTCAAAGAGAGCCAGGCAGAGCACATGGGAGCAGCCACAGGTGACACAGGAAGGACAAGTTAGCTTTCTCTGCAAGGTCAAAGAGAGCCAGGCAGGTGAGACACTGTTTCTCCTGGACCAGCCCTGCTGGGGTGGTTCAGACACTGTTGGTAGCCAAATGGTGATGACCTTCTGATGGCAAGCTCCACCCATGCCAGCCCAGCCCTCCCCAAACCTGCCACCAATCCCTCTTTCCAGTGCCATTGTGACTAATGTGTCTTGGTGTTGCTTTCTCCATGCAGGAAGGTGATGGGGATGCCTCCCTGATGGAGGTAGGGAGGACTGGAGGATACTGTTGGTCCTTCCAGAAGTCTTGAAGTCAACAGGTACTACTATTGGCAGTGACGTGGGGATGCCTCCCTGATGGAGGGAGGGAGGACTGGAGGATACTGTTGGTCCATCCAGAAGTCTTGACGAAGTCAACAGGTACTACTATTGGCAGTGACAGCTT
This sequence comes from Calidris pugnax, assembly GCF_001431845.1. Lineage (NCBI taxonomy): Eukaryota > Metazoa > Chordata > Aves > Charadriiformes > Scolopacidae > Calidris > Calidris pugnax. The sequence continues at coordinate 3,457,446 of NW_015090780.1, forward strand.
CTTACTCCAGGAGGGGCTTGGTGCCACCATGAAGGGGTTTTCATGCCACTAATGGGACATGTACCTTGGTCCTGGAGGATTTTTCCAGTCCTTGGAACACTATTAACAAATAATTGTGTCCAACATGTCCTAAAGGTATTAGTTACATTTACTGTTCTGCCAAATAGCTGTTTCTTTCTGGTTTGGCACACGGTGCCTCATTCAGGAGAGAAGATAATTGTCTGGCTCAATAGCTGATCTATTTTCTACCCAACGATGGTTTCCCTTTCAGAAAATTGATGATCGATCGGTTACATTAAGGATCACCAGGTATAATATGTTTACCACACATTATATTTATTCCAGCGAGGGAGGAGTGCATTAGGCTTCATATCATCCAAAGAGGATATTTCTGATGTAAAACTGTGATGTATTTAATTTGACCCATCAAAATGGATGGGTCAAATTAAAATAGAACAAATTGCAGACTCCTTCTTAAAAGTCACACTGGAACCTCCAGCCTACATTATCTGCAAAATTCAAACTGAGCCCATTTTGGGCTTAGATATATTTATGTTCTTACTGGAATTAAACCATGTTTAATGATATTCATGTAAAAGGTTGTATAACTTTTTTGCTTGATGTCATTCAAGACGACTGAACCTGGAGCTCAGGACTTCAAGATACCACTGTAATTCAAATACTGGTATTATCTCTGCAAGACAGGTCTGGCATGGAAGCAAACCCTTTCCTCTTTTCCAAAAGAATCACAGTGATTTTGGAATCATTTCACCTCCTTTTATTACTTTTCAAGTTTTAGATTATATTTTAAGAAGTCTGTCATGCCGTATGGACAAAAGGACGTTCAGTTTCTGCTTGTAATTAAAGAAAATCACTGCAATGCATAACATCAACTCTGCACATTTCAATGATCTTGCTTTCACCGCTCCAAACTCGGCCGCTCCTTGAATACTGAACTAAATCACTGCCAGTCTCCAGGCTGCTGCTCTCAGGGGATTCATCACCCCCAAATTCAGCTTCTGGGCACTAAGTCCCACCGTAGGATAATTTGTCCCGTGCCAGGTTAGCCACCTGTGTTAAGCCTATTAATTTCTTCTGCAGGAGCTCTGGGAGCAGACTGGGCAGGAGGCCGGCAACACGTCTCCAGCGAGGGAAGAGCTGTCACTTTGATGTATCCCAAGAAAATCCCAGGGGAGAATTATGCTTTTGGTGCTCCCATTAGCATCCCTGGCCCCTATCCAGATTTTCTCCTGGAATTTTAAGCTGCAACCAGCTTGTAAGACCAGACTCACTCCTGTCTACAACCACCACTGCCTGGTCAGAGCATCCCCCTGCAGATGTGGAGGAAATCTTTCCAGTCATGCATTTCATAGATTTAAATAGACAGTGGAGCTCCCCTTTAAAATTTTATTTCTCTCTCTCCCTCAGACGAGTTAGCTGTGGAAAAAATCGCCTACAGTTAAAGTTAGCCCATTGGAAACTGTGAATATTATATTGTCCTTTGTGCAAGAAAGGAATTAAAGAAATGGATTTGGCCTTGATTTTTTCATTTGAACTTCTCTGCTTGAGCTGCACTTTTCTATTACCTCTGCGACTCTGCCTTCGTTATGTTATTAAAAGAAAAGTAATTTATGATTGCCAGTCTCGCAGTCTCTAATTATTTCTGGCTGTGCATCACAATTATTAACTCGAGTATCCACCCTTTTTCTAACAGGATGAAAAACATTCACCCTCTTTTGGGTGAGTTACTCGTAGGTAGCCAGGCATCCACCCTTGCAAGCCGCTGTGTCCGGTCAATAATGGCACTTTCCCATTTGGATCTGCTGTTTATACTTTTTATACTTGGTGCAAGCCAAACATTGGATTTACAGCGAAGATGAAACCCAGTCACAAGTTACCTGAGGCTTGGGTTTAGTCCCTGGGTGTACTGAAGCACCTTGCACTGCTCCTAGTCTCATTCAAGACCAGGCAATAAAGTATCGCTCAGCACGAACTAGAATACCAACATATCACTGCTGTTCTCCTTTTTTTTTATCCCCTGGATTGCACTGGTTTTCCATTTACTTCTGGCGGGTAATGAAAACATCTGTTCTCATCCCAACAGCTCTCTGCAACTTGCTTTCTGAGAAACGGAATAGCCCTATTTCAGAGATTTTGATCAACTGGGAAAATACTGCCCTGTATTTATGGAGGTCAGGACAGTCATTATATTCAGGACATTGCTATGAATAGTCCCGAGGAATGGACAATGAATGGGGAAATCAGATTTCTGAAACGAGTTCAGATACCCCAGAGATGTTTCACAGGTGGATCTTGGGTAGGAACACCTCAAGCAGAAATGTCCTGGCCAGGTGTAGTGATCGTGAAAAGCAGCAAAATTCAAAAAAAAAGGCTGGGGAAGCCCCCACCTTCCACAACAGATACCCCAAAGCCACTGGGAAAACTCATTTTGGCAAGCTGGCAAGCGTGCTTTCCCCAGCCCCATGGCCCCCAGCCCCTCTGCTGATTCCTGGTGGAGCAAAAGCCTGGGGAGTGCTCTGCTGAATCCCAGATTTCATCTGTATCAATCATTTTCCCTTGGACCAGCACAAAGATATGTTCCTTGCCCAAACACAGCAATCAAGGCACTCCATGCCAAACAGCACATCTCCGTCAGTGAAGCCAGGCTGGAAAGCTTTTTGGGTCCAACCTCTCACTTTTTTGTAACAGGACCATTTGTCTATAAATCACACCTCTTTTTTATCATCTTTAAGATAGCCTTTATGATAGGTGTAACTACATGCAAACGAAGGAGGGGGGGAGAAACCTTTAAGTATTTTGCATTTATAGTTATATGTAGCTTTATTGCATAGTCAGTAAAAAGCCCTGCTGATTATGTCATTGCTGAGGCAATCAGGTGCCAAAAATATTTTTTTTTATTTCATCTGAGCAATAATCATTTTCTGCCTGAACAGTAGACCCAGTTATTGTTTCTTCCCTTATGTTTTCATTAATTAGAAGGAAGTGGAGAGGTAACAAACGGCTCCCTGGATGCTGAAGTGTACATTTTTCACTGTCAGGTTATAAGAGGCAATGGCAAAGACAATATATCCTGTCAGATGGGAGAGTACTTATTGTCAGCATGGCTTGTAAAAATAGAAAGTGAGGTAGCTTTTCTGGATGGAGTCGAAGCTATCTATGGATGGAGTTTAATCTGACTAATTATAACTAAAGGCTTTGGCAAACAGCATCATGTAGCTGCGAGAATACTGGATGGTGCTTTTTTTCTTATCCAGTCCGTGTGAATGTTAATGTGTGTAAGTGTAAAATCGACTTCTATTAAATCTTCTAAATTGCTGTGCACTTCTTCACCCGCAATGCCTCACTTCTTCATAACTGCGCCGCGGAGTTACTGGTAAAAGTATTAAAACTCTTTGAAACAGTCATATATCTTCTGGTTTACAGGAAGTGCTTCAAGTGAAGAAGAAGAAAAAAAAAGAATAATTTCCGAGGAGCGCTTCTCTCCTGCAGCAGAGCAAGGAGAGGAGAAGGGATTTTCACCTAGAGCTGAAGGGCTGGACCAGGTTCCATTTTATCCAGCAGCTCCCCAGATCCCACGGCGATGCCCTTCTGGAGGAGATGCTGTTTCCTACTGGAGAGGCACCAAGGAGCAAGCCCTGGGACCCTTGCTTTGCTGTGGGAATTTCAGGGGACCCAGAGAGCTTCTTCTGACCCTCCTCTTGCCAAAATGCAGTTCCTTCACACCAATGCTTGGTGGGGGGGGCAGGAACTCAAGGCATCTGAGACTCCCCAGTCTGACCCCCCGTTAGCTGGGGATTCATGGAGAGCCTTTGCTGGTGGAACAAGGAGTTGGGCAATAGATGGAGATGAGCCCTGGGTGGAGCTGAGCCCTTTGTGGAGCTGAGCCCTGGGTGACAATGAGCCCTGCATGGACCTGAGCCCTGCCCTCAGAGCATCACCCCAGCCCCTGTGCCGGCTCCACTGCCCTCCCCAGGGCACCCCTTCCCCAGGGTCCTGTCTAAGAGCTGGCAAGATAATACAGAATATAAAATCAGACCAGAAAAACCAAGCTGAAGTTTTTCTGGCACGCAAACAATAAGTTGGGTTCTGCTGTTTTTTTCTGCACTGGTGAATCTTGTCTTAATTCCATCGGGCTGTTTGAGGTTCCCGGATGCAGAACACTCTGTGGCCAGGGGATCTCTGTAGCCATCACCATTCCCACCTTCTTTGGCCCAAAGACTTTGTTACAAACACCCATCACCCTTTGCTTTGGCGAGGTCTGAGCAACCTGTAAGATCCAGTGAATACAATAGAATAGAACAGAATAGAAATCATTATATGTAGTTATTGTCTATCAATCTGTACAGCTTTACAGATGCCTCTCCCAGATATTCATTTTTAAGACACCTTATTTTCTCTTTGAAGAACAGCAGCCATGAAATCCACTCTGGATGTCCCAGGAAGAGAATAGTACTAAGACAACTGAAAAAACCTCACTTAAGTTTATTCTAATTTTATTCTGACTTTGCCTGGCTGAGGCGGATCAGACACCTTTCCTTACTTTCCCAATTAATAGATAGTTACTGACTTAGAAGCAATGTTAATATGTGGGAAACAGCAGCCAGGTTACAGCTCAGATCCTCAGTGGTTTCATTTGAGTTTTCTTCACTGGCTTCAGTCGGTTTAGAGATTAACCCAGCCAAAATCTGGCCGGGCTCTCTTGGCAGTGTCTGTCCATAAATGCTATGGTAATGTTTCCCGTGTAAAGCTGTGGCTATTTCACAATTTCACATCCCAGAACAACTGCTGAGAGCATTTGCCTGATGGCATTCGCTGCTGCTTGGACAGCTCTCAGAGATATGTGTATTTAAAAAAAAAAAAAAAATGGAAAGAAAAAAAAAGAAAAGAAAAAGAAAGAAAAGAGAGAGAGGATGTAGTAAAAAGAAAATTAAAATTTATCTGAGTTGAATGGAGATTTTATCTTCCATTCTGCCTAATCCTAAATGTGAAAGTTCAGTAACGGCAGCGCTATGAAGAGGGAAAGGCTGTGGGGCTGATAGAAAGGAGATTACCAGAGAATTGCAGCAGTTTTATGTAAGACTGCGGCTCCACCGGGGGAATTGGATGATGCTGACCTGAGGGACAGAGTCATCGCCCACTCAGGGACAGAGTCATCGCCCACAGTGGCCGGGGAAGCCAGGACTCTGGTCCCTGTGCAGCCCCTGGTGGGGACAGAGGCTGTCCCTTGGGTCCATCCCCCCTAAAACATCTCTCTGCCCGCACTGGGGAAGCCCAGTAGGATCAGAAATACCTCTCCATTCCCAATACTGTGCTAAAATTGGTGAGAAGGGACTGTCCTTGCCATTATATCATAAAACGCATCTATAAAATGAAGAAGGAAGGAAGAGAATAAACCCAGGGAAGTGGCATTGTGCGCAATCGAGCCTTTTCCCCGCCTGAGAAATCGTCTCTGGAGTTGCCTTTGCACCAAGTGTGATGGGTTTTGAAATGAAAGATGAGGACTGAGCAAACCGTGTGGCCATCAGGGTGCTCTTCGCCCAAGGACATCGCTCCTCAAACCCCCACACGTCGCTGGCAGCTGCCAATCACTGCGAAGACAGTATTTTATGGTGACAAAAATACGAAGTCTCTTGTGACATCCTGCAGTTTTTATTTCCCCTGCCTGATTCTCAGCAGCTGTTAAGCACAATGGACACTGAAGGCCTTTTTCCAGCACATGCTCAGCATTACGGGTCCCAGAGCCAGCACTGACTGCAGTAATAAATGGTGATTGTTTCCAAAACTGAATATCCCTTTTGTTTGGGTCACTCTTTTAATTGACTTCATTAATAAAGGAAAGACCCTACTTAAACATAACTTCATCTTCCTGGCAGAATAGAAGCAGATGTCATAAAGAAAACGACACGCACTGTTTTTAACTCAAAACTTTAATACTAAATTGCATTAACTAATAACATAAAAACACCAACCATCTGGCTTTTTGGTGGGAGGACTCTAATTCCATTAGGGCTTTAATAAATGTACTGCACTGTAGAGACATTTTACTTTGATAGCCTGGGCAAAAATGAGGAGCGTTTACAAGATTAGTAGACGCAGCAGCCCCAGGATCTCTCCCTTGGAATGGTTTTAGATGGAGCCAAGGGGACATCACTGAAGGACAGAGATGATGTAAAAAGTCCCAGCACTGGGGGATGTATTTGAGGCTTTCACGTGCCCTTGGGTGTGATGCCCTGGCCCATGGATGTGCTGTGCCCAGGGAAGGGCCTGATGGCCCTTGCACTGGTGGGGAGTCCAAGCTCCTGGTGGAATGGGCAGAAATGATGGAGGAAAGGAGCAGATGGCTCCAAGCCAGGACACCTTTGCCTCTCTGGGGTGACCCTTGTCATTTCCAGCATGGCTGGTGGCTTTTTTCTGCTTCACTCTGCCTCCTGCCAGCCTTGTGTGTCTGCCCTCCGGCCACATCCCTGAGCACATCTCACCTCCTCATCTGAGGCAGTCCATGCTGTCTGGCTGTCTGTCTGTCTCTCTACCACATTAGTCCCTTCTTCACCTCCCCATTTAGGAAAAGAAAACAAGCATAAACATCGGACTATTGAGTCTACATCCATGCAAACAGCACATAGATTGCATAAAGAATGGAGCCTGAAACATACCCAGTCACCAGTAAACTGAATTTTTGAACTGGTCAGTCACCAGTAACATTAATTCCCCCAGAGCACTGGCAGAACGAAGGTTGCAGAGTCCTATTTCACTCTTAGGATGTTATTAAGGTGAATTAATCTGCGTGTGCAGTGAGACATGAGGGCAGCTCAGTGTCCTTTGGTGGGGTTCATCAACAAACCCCGACTAATGCAACGGGCTGGTTTCTGGCACACCAGGCTTCCCTGGATGAGGGACAAATGGACATCAGTGAGGGGACAGCATTATTTTTCACTGAGAATTAATATGCAACACAGAATCGTAGGTCAGTTTTGTTTTCCCCAGCTCTATTTTCTTGCAACACACTCGGAGCAGATCCCACCTTCCTCCCTCATCCCACCCTGGCAAAGAGTAAGCCAACAAGGCAAAGAACACCCATGCATCTTACTAGTAATATTTTTTAACAGCATTTATTAATGATGGGCTTGTTTGGGTTATTTTGAACAACAGGTATTCCAGACTGGTCTCAACGCCAGGTGATCGTGATCACCTCGTCACACTAATTACTGGAGCTGCTGTAAAAGGCATCCTGCACCCAGAAATACTTGTGAGTGAAAGCACATTTCCATGTAGGTATCTTTGGAACACAAAGTCGATTTGCAAGGAGCTGCAGTGTCAGATGAAGCTTTTAAAAAGCTGGATGTCTTCCAGATTTTAATTTACATGATCATTAATACTGACTTACTCCAAATATATCAATCAGTTTAAAAAACACTATGTCTCATTCCCAGTTCAGGCAAGAATCCTCAAGCAGGTGAATGCTTAAGCGCTCGCTTAGCTTTAGGCAAGGGCTTAAGTCTTATTGAATGGCTCAGGGTTAAGCACGTTTTCCACTGTGAGAGGCTGGGAATCCAGTTTTCAAAACGCAACATCCAGACCCAGTTTAAGAACAGATTCCCTGGGAAAGCCCTGCCACAGGGCACGGGAGATGCTCTGCACCCCACAACCCCCCAAAACCTCAGCCTGAACCCCCCGCCCCGGGGCCACCGCGAGGATTTCCAACAGCATCTCTGAGTTGGTGTTTAGACACCACGCTACAAGGGAGCAGATGTAGCTCCTTCCATGAATGCTCCTTATTATCAGCTGAAATAATATTTCCCTCGGCCGCCGGCGTTTGCTCAGCACGGTGTCACCCTCCGCCGGGAAACCCCGCGATCCCTCTCACCTGGCCAAGGATGAGCCTCTTTGGGTTTTTTTTTTTTTTTTGCCGATGTGGAAAGCTATAATAAAGCCATCCAGAAAATGACAGGTTCCAGGGCTCTGTGATTTGGAAACAATTTCTATTAAGTTCCTTCTTGTCTCGAGGGGACGGGAGGGATGCTGATGCGCTGGGACCCAGCCGAGCCCTCGAGCACCGGCTGCTGCCGGAGCGGCTCGTGCCCCGTCCCTCCTCATCCTTCTGCTCCTGTTAGCACTGATCCTCTGTCATACATGGTAAAATAAACACCCTTTGGGTTTTCTACCTAAATCCACTATACAAAAGGGGAGTTGACTTGAATTGCCCGGCTGAATCATTAGAAAATGAATGCTTTGGAGGGGGGAAAAAATAAAAAAAAAAAAAAAAAAGAAAAGAAAGAATTACATTAGTGATCTCCCAGCTTGCCTTTGTGTCTTTTCTCTTTCAGAAATCTCTCATGTTGCTGGTCTCTGCATTTTTCTCACAGTATTGATACACGAAATAAAGCATAAATAACCTCCCTTTCTGTTCTTAAGCCTTCGATCCCAGATCATTCCGAGCCTTTTGCCGATAAGACCATTTTCAGTGTCCGCTGGCCTGGAAGTGGCCAACAACGGCCAATGAACTCAGGAAAAGGTCTGAATATTTGCCTTGTCACCATCCGGGATGTGCTGTCATCCCGTCAGGCATTTCTTTGGGCTTCTTCCATGTGGACAATGGGAATTTTTTTAACCCAAAATGAGCATCCATGGCATTTACTCAGCATTTTGGGGGCGTTTCAAGGGTATGGGCCACGATGCCAATCTGCCAGTGGGTTTTAACTGGAGGGCTGCCTTCCTATCGCTGCTTGGGATTAGATGTAAATTAGTGCATCCCAGAACTGCCCACATAAATAGCTAGTTTTATATTAATTGCACTTTCTTCTGCTCTTACACACAGCAGTTTCCTTTTGCAGGAATGTTGCCAGTAAGGGTGTAAAACCGATGACATATAAAAGGGGAAAAAAGGGGTTACTTGGTCCAAGCCCATCCTGATTTTACTACTGTCCACCCTTTTTGGTGTTTATGTGGGGCTCCCAGAGATGCTGTTAGCCCTTCCAATGAGGTGATTGCAGAATGATTGCTTCTCAAGGTCAACAATTTAAGTTTTACCACTCTTTCTCTGAAAGGACAAAAGAGCAGCAGGCAGGTAGGCAGAGATGCATAGATTAAGCAACATGATCAGCTGTTAATTAAAGTCCTTTAGGAAGAGGAAGAAATTACTTAACCCTTCCCATCAGCAGGAAAAGCCCCTTATTACGGGCAGAGTGAATTTTTCCTTTCCTTTTCTCTTATTCCTGTGTATCAAAGCTTCTTATTCCCGCGCAGTATCTCATGTGCTCTGCTCCTCAGTTTTCATTAGAAGTTCTCAGACAGAAACTTCATTTTTACTCAACATTTCCTGACGAGTTCAGTGTGTAATTGGCTATCCTCTTCCCCTTTGGCGACTGAACAGCAAACATTAGAGATTTTCTATATATAGAGAGATATATATGCATACATACAGTGTGTGTGTACATATATATTTATAAAAATCCTAAATACAACTGGAGGAACAAAAAGACACAGTCCCATTCAGAGTTCCTTTCAGCAACTCCCTTAATCAGATATAACATTTCTGTCCTATTTTTTAACTTCCCACTGCTCCCAACCTGACAACTGAGTCCCACTGACACGTGGACCTTCAGCTCAGGAGGAAGAAAACCAGAGACCTGTAGGAGGGAGAAGATGTTGGAGCTGGATTGGGTGAGGGATTGTGCCTTCCATCCCCTACACTCGGGGTCTTGCCATGAAATGTCCCTGTTCCTGTGCATGGGGGCAGCTTTCACCTGATGGATCCACAGCAGAACAGGCTGCATTTTATTCTCTCTGTAAAGCCCACAGGAACTCACAGCCCGGGCTGCGTACAACGGCACCGAGAAACCATTTCAAACCACTGTGATTTATATGCTTGAGAGGACCACTGTGCTCTGGTTCAACTAGCAATGGGGCAGTAAATTAATTCTGCAAGGGTCCTGTCCAAACTTACATTGATTCTGATTTTGTTGAAAATCATCCATTAGCCAAGAATTACTACCAGTGTTAGTGGAAATGCTGTAGTGTCATTAATTGGAATTAATGGATGGGTAGTTTTTATAGGAGATTTGAATGAAGGCAATATTCCTTTCAAAAACCATTTTATTAGAAATTTGCTTGCCAGCTGTAAAAGGCAATGCCACAACAAGCCATTCCACAATGCTTTATCCATGGCTTGATGTGTTTTTAATTAAGGAAAAGCAAAGCACTTCGAAGTGTTTTTATTAAAAAAAATAGCCATATAACAGATAGCTATTTATTTACTGCATAATGGGGAACTCAGACCAAGAGAGGCTGGGAAGGGTCACAGCAACAGCATCCCTGTTTATTTACTGGGCCCTGAATATTCTCTTTCTTCTGGGTATTTGAAAGGACTGTGGGTTATTTTTGGTGCCTTATAAATTGTTCCATTCCCACACTTCTCAGGGGTGAAAAATAAGAGGATAATCTGCTCTAGCTCTTTTCTAAGGACAGGTTATAACCCCGGAGGGTTAATGCTGGAACTGCTGGAGTAGCCTCAGTCATGGATGAACTGGTTCAAGCCTGGCTGAGAATGATCCATTTTCTGCCCTTTCCAAGGGGGCACAGAACAGGAGAACAGACAGACCAATGATGCTCCACTGAATTCAGAGGAGCTCTCCTGATCCATGATGTGTGAAGATGTTCCACCCTACCCTTCTCGTCTCATGGGGATACAAGATGCTCTTTTATACGCCTCTTCCATGGTATTTGGAGTGTTTTACCCAGGAAGGATAAGTCGGATGTTCTCCATTTATGCTTGAGGAGGCAGAGGTAGAGGAGGTTAAAAGTCTTACTTGAGACCACAGAGCAGGAGATCACCAAGTTTATTGCAAAAAAATCACCCTCCCACCAAGAGAATACATGAAGGTTCCCTATAGCATTTATTTTAGCTTTGGAACAAAAACATATTTTATTTTTAACCATTTCAATGCTACTACAGTGGTCTTCCCTTGCCTCTCTTTGCATCTGGGGCTCATTGATCTGCTTGCCTTTCCCATGGAAAAAACCTCCACTGGCTCAGCATCAGCATCCTGCACCTGAGGCTGGCGGCAGGAATCCACATGTGCTGGGCATGACCTGTCTGCAAGGATATTTTTGTTTAAACACGGGGGATTGTGTGTTTGAAACAGCAATGACCAAAGGGAGTGCACCAGGGTCTCGCTGAGGTCCCAGCAGCAGGGTGTAAGGACAGTCTGTATTAAGCTAGAGGTATGTAAATGGGGAAAATGCACTTTAAAGCAGTTAAAGATAGTTTGCTCACCATCTAGGTGGAAGGCTCATGCAAACACAGCGCTCACACCTCGGGTCCCCAGTTGTTTGCTCACCATCTAGGTGGAAGGCTGATGCAAACACAGCGCTCACACCTCGGGTCCCTGATGTGTGGAGCTCACCTGCAGCCCGGTCCCCAGGCGCGTCCCCGCGGGGATGGCTGCCCTGCATCAGCGCTGCCAGCAGCCCTGCACAGCCATGGTCAAGGACACTCCTACAGCCCAGCCTCCTTGGAAATGATCTCGTTCCCTTTCTCCTCCTACACCGCTCTAGCGTTGCTCTCCAAGCAATCTCATCGTCCCCTAAACCTATACACAAATGTAGATTTTAGTAAAAAAAAACCACAGAATCACAGAATCACAGAATCACAGAATTGTAGTGGTTGGAAGGGACCTCAGAGATCATCGAGTCCAACCACCAAAAAAAACAAAACAAAACAAAACAAAACAAAAAACCACCAGCTCCCACCACCTAAACACACAACAACAACCTCCAAACCAAAAAACCATCACCCACCCACACAGCACCCCACCACAAACCAGTAATCTTGGGCACTAGAGCATGCCCTGAAGAACCATGTCTACACGTTTCTTAAATACCTCCAGGGATGGTGACTCCACCACCTCCCTGGGCAGCCCATTCCAATGCTGGATAACCCTTTCAGTAAAGAAATGTTTCCTAATATCCTAATGTTTCCTAATATCCTAATAAAGGAGCAAATCACTGCACATCCTTTCAGCTGGTGGAAGCCTCCCGCTCGGTTGCCTGTTGGTGGAAAGAGGGTCTGGGGCTGGTTTCTGCCAACGCAGAGCCGTGGGGGGGCTTCACGTGCAGGAGGGGCACGAAGGACACGGGGACTGTCCTTGGGTGAGGTGGTGGAGGGAGGGTGTGCAGGGCTCGGGCAGGGGTGCCCCCGCCTGCTCCTGTGCTGTGTCACCAGCCGTCACCCCCTGCACAAGGGCTGGGCAGGTTTCAGAAAGCCAAGGGGAAGCACAACAGGGACGAAATGGGGTGGTATGATCAGAATCCTAATTAAGGAGAAAATATTGGAAATATGCCATATTAGAAATGCTATTACGATTAATAGTGACAATACCACTCCTGGGAAATAGGCAAATTTACACAGTAGCTATACATAAAATTTACTTTAGCATATTCCCCTCTCTACCTTGTTTGCACACTGTGATAACAAATTGCTTGTATACTGTACGATGGTATTCTTTTTATATTTAAATATTTGAGCCAGCGATTCATTTTGCGAGAAGCGAAAGGCATGCAGAGGTCTTGCAGCTACAGAGCAAAGTAAATGATGTGCTGTGATATATTTAGCAAGTGATAATGTGAAAAACACAAAAAAACCTCAAGTATATGTGGACAGGAAGGTAAACACAGTAAGGAAGAGCTTAGTTTGGGATTTCCCTTGCAAGAAAGAAGAGTGATCCTGCATGTAAGATGTGAATCCCTCAGTCATGGTGTCACACTTGAGAAGTTGTTTTATCCTTCAATTATTCAGTTTCCTTATTAAAAATAAAAAAAAAAAAAAAGAGGGAGGGAGGGGGAGAGTTAGTGAAGCCTTTGGATGGTATTTCCACACCTTGCCATGAAAAGTATTTTTTGGTGGCAAAAATGACAAAATGACTTCCTGTTGCTAGTTCTTTGTGCCATTTGACCGGATCGTTGCCCTGTCAGATAAAGCAGCCAACAGATGCCTTATATGTGTCTGTATGGGTACATTTATACATAGATACATTTGTTTATACACCTATGCAATTTATGCCATGCATATTCCTCCCTCACTTTCTCCTCTCTCTCCATATATCCCCATTTGCACACACAGAGAGCAAGGGGGTGGAGAACGCCGCTCGGTCATCATTAGTATGGGACAGCTGTGGAGCTCTCTCCTTCCCTGGGTAATTAAAAGCTGCTCTGTGCTCTGAGCTGGAGGAGCAGGGAGAGACTCTCATTTGCATTGCAGTCCTGCAGCACCCAGAGAGCTGCAGGGTGGCAGGGAGCCCTGCTGCATCCCATCCCATCCCATCCCATCCCATCCCAGGCTCCCAGCATGTGTTGGGAAGGACATTCAGCCCTGCACCAGGGAAGATGCTCAGCTCCCAGGCTCCTGCTCCAGACTGGTGCTGGGATAACCAAATTTCTTCCAGTTATTGATGTTCATTGAGAAAGAAAAGAGAAAGAAGGGTTTTCCTTCGCATGGAGAACAGCTGTTTTAAGAATCCCTTTAGAAAATGAAGTCAAAGGAGAAAAGAGCACACTGGAAGCTACACCGTGGTGCTGGCAACAAATAAATGGACTTCCAGGGCTTGCCCTTGGGATTAGTCCTGGGATGAGGCTTTGTCCCACATAACCAGCTCCATGGATGAAGCTGCTCTCACCTGGGATGGAGACAAGATGGACTCTAGACCCTTTGAAAGGATAAAAAAAATTCCTATTCCATCCTAAGCTCCTGGGGCAGTGGTGGCTCTCTGCTGGCACGTGCCAGGGCTATTGCCCACAAACCCTTTACCAGCCACACACGAGGGGCAGCTCCAGCAGACACTGTGCTGCATTCACACTCCAAGCAAGTAGCTGTGTGAAAATTGATTTTCCCTCTCTCTCGGGTTGGTAGGGGACATCCCCTCACCAAAATACAGCCAAAAATGTGGCGCTGCATTAATCCTCATTGGGAATGCAGGATGGATCCCCAGCTGGTGCAAACTCTCAGAATTCCCTGAAGCCTACACAGCTTTTATCATTTGGATCAACCATAGATTGCCCCAAAGGCTTTAAAACCAACAATTCGCAACAGCGGTACAATGCCTATAACTGATCATTCTCAAGACACCCACCTTCTTATTTAATAAAGCCTTTCAAGTCTCTTTGTATTTTATTCATAGGAGCTGTAAAAAATCCAAGGACCCAGTATAAAGACTCATTTATTCTCTTCTACACAGCACTATAAATTTACACTGCATTTGCAAACTAAGAGCCCATATCTTAGGGCAAACCAGAGCTGCAAAGTGAAAGCAATAATGTCTTTCAAAAGGCCAATCTGTCCCAACCAGAGATTGTGTCGAGAGCTAAAATTTACAGCTGCAAGCCCTGAAAATGAGGAGAAATTAGATGTACAGTTTAGTTTCATTGTTAGAGCTGGTCTGGCTTTGGTTTTTTAAAAAAAAGTACCTTTTAGTAGTTCGCAAATGCAGAGCTGTTTCTGCATCCATCCCTCATGCATAAATATAGAGTGAGGGGAAATGGGGCTGGAAATGCAATATATATGGGGCAGAGACACTGAATGTCCCCAGCCATCAGTGCGATGGGTTTCACCCATTGCATGTTGTGTTGCATCCCACAGGTAATGGCAACACGTAGGTGTAGCTGGAGACGTCATGCTCTCCGTGCTCGAACTAGTCACCCCTCTCCATCTCCTCATTTCCCCTCACTTGAAGTGAACCATAGAATGGTTTGGGTTGGAAGGGACCTTGAAGATCATCTTGTTCCAATCCCTCTGCCATGGGCAGGGACACCTCCCCCCAGACCAGGGAGTATGGTCCAGGAGCCACATGCACCAGCACTGGGATCTCCAGAGAGGCACCTTCAGCACCCAGCCCTGCTCCATTCGCCTTCAGCTCCCCAACAAGCAACTGGGGTCCAGTTGACGCAACCAACAGAGCCACCAGTTCCTCGTGCAGGTCCTGGCTGCCCTTTCTCCCTGTTGACAGCCCCGTTGCATCCATGAAACTCGCCCAGTCTCTGCAGCTCCCAGCTCTCCCCCTCAGCTCATTCACGTAAGCTGCAAAGTGGCACAAATCCAACGTGATCAAATGCTTTCCTAGTGTCAGTCTTTTCCTTCAGAGGACAGGAAGGGAAGGGTACGCAGTGGGATATATTTATGAGCCTGTCAAGCTCGCTGCTCTCACCAGAAAGTGCTCTCAGGTTTCCTTCCTCGCCAGGGAAGGGACAGAGCAAGTGCCGGGGAAGGGCAGCCGCCTTCGTGGGGGCTGAGCTGTCATCTGCAAGGTGTCTTCCCGTTTGTAACGGACATGGTGGCATTACACAGAGTCCCCCCTGCAGCTGCCAGCCTGGCCCCAGCACTGGCAGCTTGCAAATGTGGGGTTTTTTTCAGAAGAAAGGGTTTGGGGACGCACCAAGTCCCACTCCTACCCTGCCTTCAACCATGGCATCCAAGCAGTTTCTGCAGGGTGGAGGAGATGGGTCTGAATTTTGTCCTGGCAGCTTTTTTCCCACTTCCCCAGAGGACATGTACACCATGAAACATTTCCTATTTGCTTTCTTTTTTAATGTAAAGCCTCACATATGCTTGAGATAAGGTGAGGAGGGGACTGTGCTTCATGGTCCGGTGGGAAGGTGGTAGAGTTGGCGTTGGGCTCTATGTCCCAACTCGGTGAGTATATGTGCCCTTGCTCTAAACCAACAGGCTTAAATCTCTTTAGGAGTGGGGAAAATACTGTTTAGAAGTGGGGAAAATGCTCCTTGCTGCTTCTTACCTGCACGCTGATAGTTTGCCATATTGCTTCCATGCAGAAAAATGACTGAAGCAAATTAAAAGTGGTGCCTCCAAAACCGAAGGCCAGATCCTCACCAGCTGCACATCAGCACAATCCCTTTGACTTAAACCTACATTTACAAAGCTCTCCAAAATGAGAGGACTGTAATTACAGCTGTATTATAATGCCTTTTGTAGTGTCAAATGGAGGGCTATTGACAGCGAGGGAAGACCGGAGAAACACTGCTAAGAATGAACTGCAAGTCCAGTCCTCCAATGCAATTCCCCACAATCCCTGATTTATTAGCCCAAATTAGCTGCCTCATCTTTGGGAGGAATTGGCCGAGGGTGGTTTTTCTTGGAGCGCTGTGCCAGGAGGGTGCCAATATCATACGTGTTTCTGAGTGGTATCTGACCTGACATTGATCTTCCAGGGTCACAGATGTCCTCCAAAAGATTTCCTTTAGGCTCACGGAGAGTGGCATAACTTGCTGTTGTGATGGTTGTCCTGCTTTTTCCTCATCCAAGGAAAACCAGCCACTCCTTTAGTGCCATTTGACCCTTTTTGACCCATCATCTACTTTCCATATCCTCAGGGAGGGTGGAAGGAGTGAGTTTTTGAGCATCTGGTGTGGTTTTGGCTGAAGAACTTGTAAGTGTGCTGGATCTCTTGGCTGGCTACGGTCCTGGGCACGTTGATCTGACATTTCACGGAGAGATCAGGTCACTCCTCTGGTCCATGAAGGGAGCTCACAGTTCCTCCTCCTCTCAGGTTACCAGAAATGCTGAATCTCCTCAATCAACTATAGGGGCAGATGAGATCTTCTGAGACAAATAATTAACAGTTCTCTAGTTTGAATGAAAAGGATGATGGCAAGAAATTTGTGATGAGTTGGTGACCTTGGGCACTGAAATTTTCTTCTCTTTTCATCCAAAACCATCTGAAATGCTCGGCCCCAGTTTAGTCCTCAAGGTTTTTCTTTTTCCACTCCATTTTTAAGAAAAAGGGCAGTCAAGCCTTAGTTCTTGCCGGCCAGGGAAGTAATAGCTTGTCATTTGATAGAGGTTTATGAGCTGATTAGTGACCCTTTCTGTATTGTACATGTGCTTAGAGAGAAAGGCAGGACTTCATGCAATGGCAGCGAAAAGGCTCACATTCATTTCAACCAAGCTGGCACTCTGCTGTAAAGAGGGAAAAACCCAAAACAAATAAAAGAGACCCTAATCGGTTATTCACCATCTGACCGTGCTGAGAAGACGGTCTCTCAGAAACACAAAGAGCAAAATTCCAAGATTTATTAGTGTTATCATGCTTTCCCTAAAAGGATAATTGACGTACCCAAAGTCTCTGAATCAATATTTATCCTTCTCAAGCAGGGCATGGTAAAGAAATACTCCCAAAAGCACTCACTTCTGAGATTTTGTTTTGTTGCATAACATTTCAGTCAACTGCAGAATGAAAATGACGACAAATCAGTATCAAGCCTACAGTGGTCTATCCTATAAAGGAAGTAAAGTAGATCCCCTCTGTGCTTGGTAGCAAAAACTCAGCCCCAAGTAGACTTGACCTTGTGATCTTTTAAATGTATGGCAATGACTTTATCCACTAGATTTAGGTTAACAGCTTTGGGAATTTGCAGGTGTTAAATTAACCACAAGAGACAGTTTCCTAAGTGCAGCAGAAACACACTGAGCATGATAAGGAATAATAATTAAAAATTGAATTAAAGGGCTGTAGAGTTTAAGGAAAACTATGGGGCTTTGCTCATAAAAAAGTGGCTCATACTCAGGAAATAGGTCTGAAGCTGTGTGATACCCCGGGGCAGAAGTTCAAGTACAACTTGAACTCTCAGCTTCAGCAGAGACCTGGCCATGGCCCATCTGCTGAGGTGGAGACATATTTCACCCAATAGGTGTGACATCTGGGCACCCCATAAACCCCAGGGTCTCCCAGCCACTGTGCTGATGACTGGGGGACACCTTGGGAAGAGGACTGGGCTCTCCAAGGGATATGGGCTCCATCCCACAGGACAATTTTGCTGCAGTTCAGGCAGACCCAAAGCTTTAACTCTTGTCTCCTCCCTCTTGCAGAGCAGGGCATACACCCTGCTGCCTCTTAGCGATTGACTTGTTGACCCATTGACCTGATTTCTAGGTTCATGAAACATATGAGTAATCAAATTTTGTTTCAGTCCTAAACAAAACCTAAAGCATACGAAAAACCCCCCAAATCATTTTTTCTCACCCACACAGCCTTCTCATCTTCCAGGTGTGCTACTTCTCCCAAGCGTGCTCAGCATGAGAGATGAGACATTTATGCAAGTTTGGCCAAGATTTAAGCTCAGAGATAGTGCCCAGTACTATCTGCTGAGCTGTAGCTCTACATATGTAATTATTGCTTTAGCAGGGAGCTGAGTAAGGCTGAAAGAGAGATTTTCTTGCTCTTGGCTCCTTGCTCTGTTCTTCCAAAGCCATCAGACTAAGGCACTCCTGGGGGGCTGAAGCCAGGGGTCAGGGTGGTTCTTAGCAACCCATGCTCTTGAGGAGCATGGGGCAGGGCTACAGGGGTGGAGCTCAGCATTTCTCCTCCCGATGGGCAGCACCATCTCTCAGGGTCGGTCAGGGAAGCCATCCTTTGAGGTGCTCGAAACTACAATGGACCAAACAGGAAAATGAACCAGTGGGAATGGTGCTTGGAGCTGCCAAGTCATGTCCATGACTCACGTAGCCCTGGTACCTAACACTGTCCTGTTCCTGGCAATCACTCAGTAACGATATTGGAAGTTGCCTGGTTATTGAAGCTGTAATTACTATATAATTCGCAGCTGCAGGATCTCATGATAACCCCCTCCCTTGCAGAGGGGGAAAAAAATAACCTAGTATTTTATTTACGCTGTCAACGTGTGGAACTTGCCTTACAGTGTAATTACATGGTCAGTAGTTACGTGGCTCTGTTTGACGGTGTCCTGTAAACAAATAAAGACCCACAAATGCCACCTGTGGGGATTCAGGGACTACATTAAACTGACGGGGTTTTTAAAGCCTCCTTGATGTGTGTGATACTGCACCCACAGAATTGCTGCCCAGCTCTTGCCCTCTGCTCCTGGATGTGTATGGAGCACTCATGCCATGGAAATTGCTTTTCCTTCAACACCACCCAATCTGCATGGTCTGTGCCTGTGCTTCAGGGCCCAAATGGAGCTCAGCATCCCTCTCTCTTACACATCTAGATGATAGATATATACTATACTATAGAATCATAGACTCATTTTGGTTGGAAAAGACCCCCAAGGTCACCAAGTCCAAAATTTTGTGTGTATTAGTCACACAATTCACTCCCAGCCTCTGCCCCAACAAGCCAACATCCTGCCTGGTTTATCCCATTTGCTTACGGAGAGCAGAGTGGCTTCCTCATGGTCCTCAGGAAACTCAGTTGAATTGGAGTTGACTTTCTAGAAGCTCCATCTAACATCCTCACCCCCAAATCCAACCTTTTCCTCTGCTGGGATATTGCCCTCGGCGACTCGGGTCCATGCTTTTGAAACCTGTTTGTTGCACACCCTGGGGATGTGCAGCAGGTGGCAGGGGGAGGGCCGAGACACATCTGAAGAGCTTTCTTGCTTTGTTTATTTATATGACCTTAAAGATGATGTCCGTGCATAATGTTGAACATGACGGAGAGAAGCTGACAGGGCAGTAAGTCCTGGCTACCGCAGAGCGAAAACAAAATTACATAAAAATACCAATTGTAAAATTACTCAAATCCATTAGCTTAATTAGCATCGTTAATCAAGGCAAAACATTTGATACGTCATGTACTTTCACGAGAGATAAATGAGCCTTTGATGAAAGCCCAGCAGGTTGCCCTGCTTTTGGATCTGCCGGTGGCTGCCTGGCCATGGAGGTGATGCTCAGTGGGACACGCTGGCAGCCTGGTGCCAACACCGTCCTCTGAGCAGGTTCCCAGCTCAGCTGGGGACTGGCACCGTATCTGCCCAAATTTGGGCAGGGTTTGATATTGCCAGGTCCATCTGCAGGAGTGTAAAACTGCCTAATGGGCTCCCTTCATGCAATACCGTCCCCTGGTTTTGACTGGTTTTGAGACAAGGTTAACAAGGATAAAACAAGGATATTAATAATTCTTGCAGTAATTACAATAATAAATTCAAAGCCTGTGCTACGTTGTCTTACTTGAGGGAGGGAAGTTCACTGAGCTCTTGCTTTTTTTTTTCCTGGGGGAATCTCTGGGGAGAGCAATATTTCTCTACCTGTAAACCCTTCCAAGGAGAAACACTAGAGAGATCTTGATAGCAGGCGACGGCGCATCTTCAGGCAGCCCATTCCCCAGATTACATCTGTCTTGGAGGGCACTTTAGGCTCTCATCTTTCTTTTTCTCTCTAGATTCAGGCTGTTGCGGTCAGTCAGGTCTCCAGTGAGCGGTTGAGGGGATCAGTGATTACTGCTTGACTTTCTTTCTTCACTTTGCATCAGGACTCAGCTGCTTCTCGCTCCCTCTCCCCGTGCCCCGGCAAATAACTCCATCTTCTCTCAGGCTCCTTGGAACAAGATCCAGCCACAAAGGCTAAATGTTTTATTCCCAAGAAAAAGCCTCGGAGATAAGATTCACCAGCTGTGGCAGCACAGTGTGGGTCTCAGTAAGAGAAATAAATGTCCCTTCACTCCATGACTGTCTTTCCAGCACTTTATCTGCAATGAGCCCAAACACAGTCCTCAGCTATTTGTATTGCTAAATATAATAAAAGAGAAGTCAGCAGTTTCTGAGGGATACACTTCCATAAAAAACAGTTCGATGGCATTTTCTGCATTAAACACATTATTCATGGGCTTTTCTCCTTTCTAATATCCAGTTTCTGCCGGGTGTACGTGTGGCTGAAGCTTCCTTCAACCCATAAGACACCCAGGATATCAATGAACTGCAAAAAACTTACTCCAGTGGAAGAGCTGGAGTGGGATTTATTAGTCTAATTTGAGCATATCCTGGACAGTAATTGTCTGCATGGTGATGGGGAAAGGGGGAACCCACCGAGAGCATTTCTGTCTCATTGCTTCTTTGCCTTTTTATTCTCTTGACCAGTTGATGGTTCAGATGGGCATGGTTGGAACCTGTAAGAAAAGCTGGACTGGAGAAAACCAAGGGTTTAAAGAACTCTGCTTCAGTCTTGCAGGCAAAAGACCCACACAGAGCCTGTCCTTCCAAGAAGAGCTTTTCTGACCACCACTTAGTCCTTCCCAAGGCTCAAAGGCAAAGCACCTTTTCTCCCTCCCTGCCCCGTTGGGTGGTGGGTGATCTGGGAGAGGACATGGCTTTGGGAAGGGTGAGGCTCTGCTTTGGGTGCAGAGAAGGTCTGGGTGTCAGCAGGGAGGTCCAGGGGTGGCTCTGGAGGCTGGAGGTACATTGTCCCCTGCAAAGGGCATCCCATCACAGCCAGGTTTCAACCCCCATCTGCAGATGGTCTCTGGCCAGCAGACAGCAGCACCCGGAGAGACGGATGGGTTTTGGCCTGTGCTCTGCACAGTGATGTAAACACTGCCATGATAAAGTAATCAAAAATGGGTATACTTGATTGTGAGCCTTAATTAACTATTAATTAAGTTTTATTAACCCACTAGTAAAACTGATTATACCAAGCAATGAATGAGGGGGCTGCAGTCAAAGCAGTTAATGTATCACTCATTTTTATGTGGAAAGAAGGCTCATCCTTTTCTCGAGGTGGCCAATACGTAAGGATTCCTCCTTGCTAAATCAGTCTGGCCATTTTCCTACATGCCACTGATAAGGAAGTATTTACGAATTTATTCCTAAATTCAAAGTAAACTTCAGACCTTAATTTACTGTCGTAATTATATCACTGGCTCAATTAGTCCCCAATAAAAATGTTATGCTATTGTATCAAAGAAATGTAGTACCTTTGAAGTAAATGGATTCACTTGCAGGGTAAGAAATCTTCCTTTTTATTGTGTTTTCTCGTCTGCTACTTACAGCCACCCTTGTCTTAAATTGCCCTTTTTATTCTGTTCCTTACAAGCGCGGTTTGTACCTGAGCTCCGGATGCTCACGCAGGGTGAAATACTCCTCTCCTGCCTTGGGGGAAGCTTGGTGGTGGGAACTTTGTCTCGTTAAAGCCTCACCAGCCTCATTAGCATGGCAATTTGCATGTGCTGCTCCAACTTTTGCTCTGCCACACCTAGGCCAGTGGGGCTGTAGGGTTTTTTTTCTCGACTTCCCTGCTTCGTTTCCTTCTTACCAGTGATGGGATCCTGTTATGGGCTTGGAGAAAACACAGCTGTACCTTTTGTCCTACAGATTTTCTTCTATTCTGTTTGACAAACACTGGTGGTGCCCCCCAGTACCTACCCCAAACCAGCTGAGATCAACACAGAAAAATAATCCCCGGGGTCCCTGCAGAGAAATCACTGCAGGCCCCCAGGTTCACCCACCCACGCACCTTCGGGGACAATGCGGAGCTGCAGTGGATGCAAAGTCCTTGTCTCGGAGCGTTCACCCTCCAGACAGGGCAGGAAAAATGGTCAAATTGGAGAAGCGTTGTGTCGGAGGGATGAGGTAATAGCACAGCGAGGAGAATTTGGCAGGAAATCTATGAGCTGGCTAGACAGCACAGGACAGAGATCCGTCTAAGAAATGGGAACGCGTTGCCGTGAGCAGGATTCTTGTGGACACGGAGCTCTTTCAGACATCATTTGGCATCACTGCTTGTCCTCACTTGGGCAAGCCTCCGGAGGCCTCTGGGTTTGATTTTCAGACTCAGAAACTAAAGAACCATCCAACTATTTTTCATCCAAAAAGTTGTTCAATGTATCTTTGATTGACTTCTGGATACACGATACCCAGACCCTCTCCAGACCAGAATCAGGCTCAAAAAACAATGGTAAAATTGACATTTTCTGAGAACCTCCTGAAAATCCAAGGTGACCTTGGAGGGACTTCTCTCTGGGGAAGCCACTAGCCTGAGATTTGCTACTTTCTGCTTCTAGCATAAAGAAGGAAGGTTTTCCAATAAGCCCACTAAAAGACAATCCTCGCATATTAATTCTTGCCAGCGCTGGCTGCGGAGCTGGCTGATTGCACAGCCACACAAGGTGACAAGTACCAAATTTTGTCTTATCTGCTTCTTCTCTCCAGCAAACCCTTCTGCCTGCGGTTCAATGCATTTCAGCTGGAGGTTGAATTGTCCAATGTTGGTGTCACCAGTTTCCCCCAGCTCTGGGCAGGGAATGCCACAGGAACACCAAGCCACGCACCAAACCCAAACCCCTCGTGCTGTCTGGATAATCAATCCAGCCACGTGCCCAGGCTTGGCTGGGCTTCTTTATTGTCCATCTCTGAAGCCAACAGGCCAATGGGTATGATAGGTCTGCTCTCCTGGTCATATTAGTGGAGATTTGCAGCCAACTTCTGCTGTTCCAACAGAAAGTTACCCCTGAACTCCTGCAGAAAACAAGGCTCAAGTCCCAGGTGTCCCTCTTTATCCTTAACAAAGTCCATTCAAAACGGTCCACGGGTTTTTCCACTGGTGGTGAAGCTCTAATGAGGGAATGGCCCCGTGTGCAAGTGCACAGTACATGAGATTAATACTTCTGCTGTTCTATTTATCAAAACCAACATATTTGACATTAAGCAGTAAAAGCTCTATGTATTTTGAGCACAGAGAATATTCTTCATCTCCTTTTCATGTCTTTAAGGTAGATGAGATTATTGGAGCCTACCATTTTCCCTCACCTCGCATAAAAAGTGCTTAAAAACCAAAGTTGAAAGAAAGGGAAATTTCTCTGCATATACTGTATTCTTAATGTCTGACTTATTTATTTTAGCTGACAGTCTCCGTGCCCAGGTCCACGGCTGTTCTCTGTGTGCAACCTGTATTTATCCAGGTGGCTTTGTGCCTATTAAAAAATGGAATGTAGCAAAATTAATGTATCTTTTACAGCCGGAGAGCTGAATTTATTGGTCTCACCACGGAAATTAATTTAGCACTCCCAGCTCTCCCTCGCTGGACAATAAAGACACGAAATGAAACTGCCACACAAAGTTTTGACAAAATTCACAGTCACACGAGAAAAAAAAAAAAAAGGCCATGGGTAATTTAGCACCAAAACTGAATCAGCCTTTTATGCCACTGATGCATGAGTGGTACCATGGAGGGAATTTCCACCCAGTGACCAAAAAAACTACTTGGGTGAGTAAATAAAAATGCAGGATGGAAAACAAACAAGCTCCTAAACAGATCTATCTTATTTTTCTTCAGTTTGAAAAATAAATGTGGATAATAGAGTAGACACTGGTGCTTGTACAAGACAGCATCCTTCAGTCTCACATACCCACCAGCCAAAGGATGCTGCACATAGAGGTCCAGTGGTGGAGGAAACCACAGAGCAGAGGAAGCAGAGGTTGTTCTGCCTCTCATCTGGTCCCACACCAGGAAGAATTAAGCTGGCACATCGTCCAGATCGATATATAGTTTATATGTCAGTCCCCACCTCTCTGTCTGCACCCTTGTTTTAATGTTTCCTAAATATAAAAAATAAATATATATACAGGGAAAAAAAACCCCAAACAAACACAAAAACCAAACAAGAAAAACTTTTTTGTATTGGGGTTGATTGGGCAGCGGGTGGTGAAAGATTTATCTTGGCAGTAAAGCTGGAAAAGGGCTATAAACCTTAGCGGAGCGCCTCTGCGCCTGGGTCCGAGGGAGGCTAATTGTTTGTTTGTTCTTCGTGTTTATGGTTTATCTGCGGCTCAGCTGACAGGAAACCTAAACCTGAAGGAAAAAGCACATCAATCGCCATTATCCACCTTCTGTGCAGGCACTAAAAATAAAGGCAGGCAAAGGGGGTGGCTCGCACACCCAACCCATCGCCCGAGCCTGCCTGGCCCTGGGAGGCACCAGGGATGCAGGGGAAGGAGAGAGGGAAGAACATGGACTCACCACCATTGAGTTTGGCTCCCTCCTGACCCCACCACAGCAGCGAGGACATCGGTGCTGGTTGGACAAGAAAAAAGGCAGTGGGTTTTTGCTGCAGTACCGCCCCCAAAATAGCGAAGATTCATCTAAAAGCGACGCACAGGCACCACAGGCTTTGAAATTCCCTTGGGATTTCACACCAGTGGTGTCTTTTACCCAAAAGGTGCTGGAGTGGTGGAGTGAGATGTATAGATCAGTGCTTTTAGAGCGTGATAAGCATTAGTGCCACCAGAACAGCGCCGATGGCCGTCCTGGGCACATCCCAGCCTGTGTCTCCTTTCCTCCCAGCCTGGTGATGGGCTCTGCTGTCTGTCTGCAGCAGGTTTTGTACCAGTGTGTGGCACAGCAAGCCCACCGTGATGAAACCAGCCCAAGCTGTGGAGCTTCAGCCCCTCCAAGGGGTGGACACCCTGCGAGAAGGACCACGATGCCCCCCTTGTGCACTGAGGATGGGTGTGGGAAGCAATGGGGAGGGCAATGCCCTGGCAGGGGACCCAAACCTGGGGGGGTGCATGGCACAAACACCCTAAAATAGTCCAGTAGCATCATCTGAGTAGGTTTATATCCCTGCCAGAAGTACTCGGTCCCCAAAACATCATTCCCACAGCACTTGGCGGTGTCCCTGTGCCTCTTGCACTGCTGCAGAGATGTTCCCATTGGGTTGGGACACCCTCTTTCCCTGCCAGGGGACTCAGGCAGTGAGGACAGGGTTTTTTGCAGTGCTATAAACTTCCCTTTAGATAGTTCTCTGCCTCAGTTTCCCTGTTGCTTCCTTTCCTTCCCATGCTACACTGCTGTTATCACAGCTGTAACTGCTGAGTGGGGCCGGATCCCGGAGCAGGGATGTACAGTTGCCCACACACCGGAGACCCAGAGACACTGTAATAATAATAATTATTGATTTTCCAGTTTACTTTATGTTTCGTAGGGTGTTTTGCTGGAAATGATATAAATAGCTGTCTCCGTCCCTATCCCAGGCCACGCTGCAGCAACGTATTTTTTCACCGTCCAAGGAAATAAAATGCAAAGTTCATTTCACAATGATTTCAAAGTTATATTAAGGCCCGGCGTTGGATAAAATCCAAGGAAATAAAATGCAAATTTAAAAGTTATATTAAGGCCCGGCGTTGGATAAAGGGGGAGCAACGTGCTTGTAAGGAGATAACTCCAAAGCTGGAGTGACCGTGGGGGTAAGTGACAGCCGTGACATTTGATTTGTCCCAGCCCATGGGCTCCAACGCTGCGCCCCGGGGTTCAGTTACAGCAACTCCGTGCCCACCACGAGCATCCCGCAGCCTCTCCCGGCAGCCCCACTATCAAAATACTCCCAAAGTGGTCTTTGGGGAGAGCGGTTTCCATGCAGGAATGCATTTACTGTATCTGGGCTAAATATAGGAGCAGCGCACGCCGGGAGTGTGGTCTCTCGGCCCCGCGAATTGCAGGAGAGATTATTCATTTTCAATTTGTTGTACCTTCACGCTGGCAGGAATTACTTCAGCCAAACAGGATTTAATAAATGATCTGTTCATAAACAACTGATCATTTATCCGGCCCCCGGTGCCTCTGGCATTCTGAATTTCCTGAGGAAAAAGGCATGAGAGCCCACTCCTGGCAGGAAGGGCAAGAAGTGCCTACAAGCCACCGGGAGCTTCCTCCCCCTTGCTCGTTATGCTCCCCAAGTATTAAAAAGTCCGGGGGTGATAAGGAGAAGGAGGCTGTAAAACTTCATCCTTATCTTCCAGATAGAGGACCTGATCTTGCTTTTATTTATGCTGGTGTAAAGCAGCAGTAATTCCATCAGTGCTGCTGGTGCAAAACCCGAGCGGGCGATCTCAGAAGCGTGCCCGGCCCCTCGGCTGGTGTTTTCTACTTTTAAATCTATTAATTTGACAAAGGTTTTCTTGAGCTGCTGGAACTGCAGCTCCAGCCTGCAGGGCTCGGAGTGAAGGGGGGTGGGAACGAAGCCACGTGCGCATCTTTTCTGCATCCTTCATCCTCTCCACCTGCATTGTTCTGCTGGGTACGGTGTTAAAGGCAGCTGAGCGGGGTTTCCTGGGGGGGCAAACACAGATGGAGGGGGCAGGCACAGCCCCCAGCATCCTGGGGGGAAGCCCAGGCGTGTGCCAGGGACCACCTCTGCCAGCGGTGGGCAAGGGGCTGGGGCTGGAACCAGAGGCTCGGCGTGTGCCCGGGCACAGGCATTTTGCCTGATACTATTCTCCTCTCACACTTTTTCCCCTCCCTGGTGACAGGAGGAAAATGAGTCCAGATTTGCATGTGCACAAAGAAAAACAAAATCATGTCCTTCACTTAATGCAGGTAATTCTAATTATTAGTCATTGTTGTTACGTTAATTATTATTACCCTTGTACAAAAAGGATTGTAAATAGATAACATCACCTTTTCTTTTGCATCGTGTAGTGGGGTTTTTTTGTGTTTCTTTTTTTTTTTTTTTCTCCAGCATTTCCTTGATGGCACCAATTAAGAAACCACAAGACAAATATTCAGGAATCAGATTGCGGGTGGTAATTTTCTTGACAATGAGGGAGGCAGAGCAGAGCCCGCAGCCTGCTGCTCTGCAGGTACCGCCACGCTGCAGTGCTGACAGCAGTAAAAACTTGTCTCTGACAGTAAACTAAGCATGTATGACCCGGAAGACATAGAGAGCAGATAAGGGCAGTAACACAGGCTCCATTTAGTGCTATTAAAATGGTTAAGTAGACTTACCATCAGAGATGCCAGGGCTGGAATTTGAGAAGCTCTGAAAGTGAGGAGTGGGAGATGGATGGCCTGGGAGCCAGGCTGGGACTCGGGTTCCCGCAGCACAGATGACTTTGTCCCAGGTTTCCAGGCTAGGAAATTTTAAAAAATAAGAATAATTCACTGTGAGGGTGGTTTGGTTTGTGTTTTTTTTTTTTCTGCAAAGCAGCGTTTCTGAGAATATAATAGAGAGAATAAGCCTCAGCATCACTTTGTGGGACTCTGCCAGTCATTGCAGTAAGAGAAAAGGCTTTTTCTAATTAAAATACACCAAGGTGTGACCCACGGCATTGCTCAGGGCGGGACACCCGAGTATTTTCAGTATTTCAGTTTGGATCTGGGTTGTCCAGGGAGGTCTGCAGTGAGAGGCTGGGGCAGGGCTCAGTCTTTGCCCCCCAGTCCTGGGACACAACTGTGACCCTGTGACACCAGTGATGCTGGGGACAGTCCCTGACTCTTCCCCCCATACCCTCGGTGCCACCAAGCTGTTCTGCTGTCCCAGGACCAGCAGGGCAAGGACCACCAGGTCCAGCATCCGAGCATAACGATGCTGCACGAGCCACTCGGATGTGGTGCTTAAGAGAACAAACACCTCTTGTTTTATTACCATCTACGTGACAAATTGATTTATGGTAGATAGTGACAGAAAGAGCCTGACACAGAAAAAATATTTTTTTTAATCAAGGAATGATCACCATAAAGAATGCACTATATCAGTCAGATATATCCAACTGCAAATACCCTATATGGTAGCATTAAGAAGATGTAAACTCTCAGATCTATTATAAACAACTTTGTAAGGTAGCTGAGGCTTGGAGGATTTTGACACAGGGAAGGATGAAGGGTATCATAATTCCATATGTGTCCAGGCATTGTGGACTTCTTAAAGAAATTTCTAGGGTTTGTAGGAGCTTTTGATATACGCCTGTGAGAGCTGTCAGGAGCAGTACAGGCCCTGAAATATTTATTGTTGCCTTTTTTTTTTGCCCATCTCCCTGTTACTTCCCTCATGCTCCGTAACACTGAGGTTCCTTGATGCCTGTCACCCCTCACACAACTGCTGTGTCTGAATCACACAATCACAGAATCACAGAACAATATGGGGTTGGAAGGGACCTCTGGAGATCATCCAGTCCAACCCTCCTGCCAAAGCAGGTCCACCCAGAGCAGGTTGCACAGGAACATGTCCAGGTGGGTTTTGGATGTCTCCAGAGAAGGAGACTCCAAGGGCTTCTCTCCCTCCTCCCATTCTCAGCCTTCCTTCTCCCTAGGAAACTCCAAGGTACTTTCAGAAGAAACCTCGTGTCCCACATCTCAGCAGCCTCCTCTCCTTGCTCCTTGGGTCATCGGTCCCATTTTCCCATACCTTCCTCGGGTTATTTTCTGTGGATGCCCAAAATCTCAGCTCCTCCATCAGGACAGCAAGAAGCAAAAGAAGGAATAACGTTCTCCAAAGGGTGGATTTTCACATTTCCACCAACATCTCCCTCCTACTCCTTCCAGCCACGGGACCGTGTCTCCCTGCCCACCATCCGTCACCCTCCACCCTGTTACAAACAGGGCACTCCATCATTCAGGTCTCATCCTTGAGGCATCACCCACCTGCCACCCACCGAGCTGCCTCCAATTCTTCACCCTCTTCCCTGTGGCTCCTTGTTTCCCCATCTCTGGGGGGTGATAGCAAACATACATCGTCCACGACTTCTCTCCTTGTCTTTTATCTTCCACCCCATCTTCTGAAGGTGTATTCATCTTCTAAATCCCCATTTATGCAGGTTTTGGAGACAGTCTGTAGAAAAAAAGCCAGGGCTAGTTTATGTCTGGGGGGTTTGCTCAGTAAAAACACAGGAGTAAATGAAACCACTGGGTATCAGCCAGAACCAGGACTAAGGGAAGGGAAGAGAAGCAGGAAAACCAGCCTTTTACTTGGGAATTTTGATTCAAGAAGTTCTTTTTGATGTTTTGCCCATTCTGATTTTGGACAATTTGTGTCCAAAACAAAACAAAATTATCCTAATTCACGGGAACAATTCAAAGGCATAAAAGAAATGGGGAAGAAAGAAAAGAAAGGCATAAAAGAAGTAGGTCTCCCTGCTTCCAGTGGTGTCTTGTTTCTTTTTGTCCTCTCTTTGTTT
The DNA here is from genome assembly GCF_001431845.1 of Calidris pugnax. Taxonomy (NCBI): domain Eukaryota; kingdom Metazoa; phylum Chordata; class Aves; order Charadriiformes; family Scolopacidae; genus Calidris; species Calidris pugnax. The sequence continues at coordinate 3,487,149 of NW_015090780.1, forward strand.
TATATTGAAAACAGTGTGGGTGACAAATAAGCAAGAGGAAGGAGAAAGAAAACTGCTTTACACCTTTTTTTTTTTTTCTCTTTTCTGGAGTTTTTTTAAAAGTTTTGGATCAGTGTGTTCCTACCGGTGCATTTTCCCCGTGCCCAGCTGAATTAGCGCTACCTCCCTGAAAAGCAAAGCAGGAACGGCCCCAGGAGGGAGGGGAGGTGACTCTCCCCAGACCTTATCTGGCAAAGGCAAGAGCTGTTTTGGGGATAAACAGTGATGAATTGGCTCCAGCTTCTTGCCAAAGCATTAGGTAAGCAGTGTAGGACAGTGCTAATCAGCCCTGGGTGCTCTCCTGCCCCTTCACCTCCCGAATGCGACAGTGCCCGCGGTGCCCTTCGCTGGCCGGGCTTCTTCATGGGTGGCTTTGGCTTAAACTGGGGGCAGCCAAAGGGAGGCAGAGGGGGAAGCCAACACGGTGCTGGGCAGGGCTCTGATCCCCCCCTCCATCCTCCGGGCCGGGTTCTGCAGTGTCTGTGTGTCCTTCGTTTTCTGCAACCTGCACTCAGCCCTGCATTGCAGCAGCAGAGGAGTCCCCTCAGCTGCTTGACTCGCTCACCCGCACAGGGGGAGGCAGGAAAAAACCCCCCAAGACCTCCAGAACCTCCTCCCGCCTGGGCAGGTCTCCCCAACCCACCTCCCAAGGCTGCCCAAGGGGTTTGGGAAGCCCCTTCGTACAGAACAACCTCCTCAAGCAAAGCAACCCCTGTTTTCTACCTGTTTTCTAGAGTGGAAGTGCCTCTGTCAATGCTTGAGGACAGTCTGTAGTCCTGCCTGCTGCAAAGCTCCTCTGGACAGACAGACGGACACAGTACTGCCCAGCAGATCCTGGGCTGATGTGATTTAAAACTGTCATCCCAGATTTGGGGGGGTTTTCTCTCCAAACTTCCTTCCTTCCGAAAAAGGAAGGGGGTCCTTCTTCCACGCTCGCACCCCCCAGATGGAAGAGGGAATCGAGCACAGTCAAACCTTTGGCACGGCCTCTCTCCGTTGTGGCTCCAAGTAGAAAATGTTGGGTGCCAAATTTTTTACTGCAGTGTAAATTAAAATGCCTGGACTAAGATGATAGACACATCGCACGGAGATCGGCGCAGCCTCCTGCCTGTTAAGAGATGTATTAGAATAAAGAGCAAAGGATTCCCGAGAGCAGGGTCTGCCTGAGAGAAAAAAAATATTAATAAATAAATAAAGCACAACCGAGGGGGAAGCAGCAGACTTGTGCCGAGGTCTCTCAAAGCCTTGGGATGGCTCGGAGGGGCTGAAGGAGCCTGGCAGCTCTCGGGCATGAATCCTGCCCATGCAGACACGCTGCAGATATTTGTCTCTCCAAGTGTGATTACACTCCGAAAAGTGACTTGCCATTACTGCCCTTGTGGGATTCTGGGCTTATAGACTCAAGTTCATTTTCCAGGTTAAAAAAAAAAAAAAAAAAGAAGACAGAAATGAAGGGGTTTAGTTTCTTTCTTTTTGTTTGTTTGGGATTTTTTTTCCCCTTTTCTTGCTTGAGCTCACCCCGGTAGGGGTTTCGTTTCTTTCTTTTTGTTTGTTTGGGATTATTTTTCCACTTTTCTTGCTCGAGCTCATCCCGGGCTCTGGGGGTGAAGAGGAGCCGTAGTTCATCCCATTGGGAGGACAAGGTGATGGGAAGGGAGGCAGGTCCTGCCCTGCAATCCCTGCTGTTCTTGCTTGAGCTCACCCCGGGCTCTGGGGGTGAAGAGGAGCCGTAGTTCGTCCCATCGGGAGGACACAGTGATGGGAAGGGAGGCAGGTCCTGCCCTGCAATCCCTGCTGCGGTGGCCGTGCTGTGCTAACAGGGGCAAAAGGAAGTAAGGGACATATTTTATCCCTAAAGTCAGCAGATCTGAGGATGAACATGCAGATCTGTGGGGTGGGAAGCTCTTGGGTTCTGCAGGCACATCTGACGTGTGGCCACACTTTAACCTGCTGGGATTCAGTAGCAGGACGTGGAGGGGACCAGGTTGCCCCGTGGTCCAGGGGATGGTGATGGCACCGGCCACCGTGGGCTTGTTCCTGAGCCTGGCAGCTGCTAAATGTGCACTAACACTTAACCAGGGCAAACCAGAGCCCAGGAGGGAAAGGGCTTTTCCTTCAGAGAGGGGGGGAGGAGTGATTTGGGGTCTCCAAGGGCTCGTGCATCAGTGCTATGGTGGAATTTGTGCCATTTGGGTCATTTCTGTGATTTGACAATAGGTTGCTCACGGATGGTGGTTAACTCCTCGGAGCCAGAAGGACTTTCCATGACCTCAGTTCAGCTCCTTGAGCTCCGACCAGCCCCTGCAGCTCCCAGCCCCCCCTGAGCCTCCGAGTTGGTCTGAGAGCAGGTACTGGGGACCAGCCCCTGGCACAGCATCTCAGCATCCCTTAATCACCATTTCTACCCTGGGCATGGCTCCTGCCTGGCAGTTTCAGGAACCAAGTCCCACCTTGCAGCATTGCCTACGAGTGAAACTCAGGCAACGGGAGCAAAGGGTTCAGCAGGAGTGATTTTCAGCCACCAAGTTGCCTGCATTTGTGCATTTTTTCATGACTGCACACAGCGTGCTCTGTGCTCACAGGCTGGGTGTATTTATTCACTCACACCCGACGTGGTCCCTGCCCCTCACTGCCAGGCCCAGTCATGGTGGGGTCAGCACCAGAGACCAGTTTCTAGTATTATTCTAAGTATTATTTCCTCCGGTCCCGTGCGAGCGGCGCTCGCTGCGGAGGCTGCAGCCTCACACTCCCAGTGAACTGTAAAACCAATTTAAAAACGACGTTTCACAAATTAATGCAATGCCCACTGCAATCACACGTAGTCGGGCTGCTGAGGAGGCACATTCCAGCCTGGAATTTGTTACCTGGCCAGGGCATTCGTCACTGCACGAGGAGCACAAACTTCCTTGCCTCGCAGCCCCCCTGTGCAAGGACAAGTCAGAAGCAGGGACAGCCAAAGGGCAGCTCCTGCCAGGACGTGTTTTCAGCCCTGCTCCCAGTTCTTTGGAGTCGGTGCCATGCTGTGATCTAGGTTTGCAGGTAAAGGTTGGTTTTGGGTTTTTTTTAGCAATAACTGAAATAATCAGCCCTTTGGTAGCACCTCTCTGCAACGCGGCTCAACAGGGGAGGATCTCAAAGGGCTTCCCAAAGGCGTGAGGATAATTTAGCTGCTGTTTGGGGTTTTTTTTAGCAATAACTGAAATAATCAGCCCTTTGGTAGCACCTCTCTGCAACGCGGCTCAACAGGGGAGGATCTCAAAGGGCTTCCCAAAGGCGTGAGGATAATTTAGCTGCTGGATGAGGAAAATCATAGAATAGAATCATAGAATTGCCCAGGCCGGAAGGGACCTCCAAAGGCCATCTAGTCCGACCCCCCCGCAGTCAGCAGGGACACCCCCAACTAGACCAGGTTGCCCAGGGCCTCATCGAGCCTCACCTTGAATATCTCCAGGGATGGGGCCTCAATCACCTCCCTGGGCAACCTGTTCCAGTGCTCCACCACCCTCACAGTAAAGAACCCTTCACAGTAAAGAACCCTAGAAAGAAACTGAGGCAGGAGAATCCTGCCAGGCACGGTGGGTGTGTGGGGATGGAGCTGAGGGCTCCGGTGTCCCCCAGGAGCTGTGCCATGGGGCAAACAACTCGGCACAACCCCGGGCACCAGCACCAGCCCCGCTCCCGGGAGCCGGGTTTCAGAGGCAATTAAGTGCTTAATGATGCAGGCAGACACCTGGTGGCATTTGGACTGGGAATGAGGTGCTTTACATGCCCAGGCACTTCTGAAAATCTCACCAGGCATCTACCTGCAGCTGTAAGCACCTGCAAAAGCTGGAATATTTTCAAACTGCTGCTCTGGGCTGTTCCAAAGGCTGTTTTGGCTGCAGAGGTGGGTCTTCAGCCTGGGGGAGAAGGGCTGGAGGGCACTGCTCGCTCAACCAGCCCCTTGTGAGAAGCATCCATCACCCCCCCTTCCTCCTGGTCACCATCCACGGGGTCCCAAAGCTCAGCCACCGCACACAAGACCCGCCACCACCTTCCAGCATTGCCTTTGGGTGAGTTCAATAGTTTTTAGAGAAGCTTTCAGTACAATCTCTTGTGCTTTTTGTACAATCACACCGTACCTGCACCCGCGTTTGTTTGTACCTCTCAGAACTCCAGGCACAAGGTCCACATCCCTGTGCAGGGCAGAGGCAGGCAATAATCCCTGTGGATCTGAAGGTGCAGGGATGAGTAGGCTGGAAGCTGTGTCCGTGCATCCTTCACGAGCTCATAAGCATCTCATTGGGTTTATAAACACCGTGGCCAGCAGTTTTGCCACGAATAAATGCTCTGGTGATACATTGGGGTGTTCAATAAATGCTCTGGTGTTTCTCCACTTCCCATCTGCTCCCATATTCCAGCAACAAACAACACCTGGACCCCCCACCCAGGCTTTGCAAAGGCTCTCAGGGCTTTGTCCCCACACCCTGTCCCTGCTCTGGGCCCCCCATCAGACCTTGGCCAAAACCTGCTTTGCTGGAGCTTCCCCCAGCCTGGGAGAGTGCCGCTAGCACCGCCAAGCTGAAAAGGCAATAACCCAGTAATTTGTTATTAAACCCAATATTTCTAGGTGACTCCCTTAATAAGAAATTTATTTCAATGCTGTTTGGCAAAAAGTAGAAGTCACGCCTCCTGGTATATGGTTTATATTCCACGTTTGTGGGATGCAGGCAGAGAAAACAAATGGCTTCAGTAACTGTAAAATAATCTATAAGGCAGAGAGCGTCTCCTCATCTTCTTTCGGAAGGTTTTATTCAGCTCAGGCTTTCTATATGATACAGTGATGAATGAAATACCTGGGAACAGTACAAAGTAATGTTATTTATGGAGAATAGTAAAAGAGCATCCCGTTTCTTAGCATGCAATTTTGGTAACAGCAGAATTTTGAGATTAAAATGAGATTCCCCTCAGATCATTTCAGTTCATCCCAAACTTTCAAAAAAAGGTCTTGTGCAGAAGTGGTGTTGGCTTGGTCTTCCCCATGTTCCTCATGTCTTTCAAACTCCCATCCCTTGGTGAAGTCAAGGACCAGAAGATCATGACCACAGGCTGAGCACCCCAGTCTTCCCTACCACAAAAATCTTCTCATCATTGAGCCCTAATCATCCATAAAGTCATACCCCACCATCACCTGGGACATTTATAACTAAACTGAGCAAAGAACCGGCCTCAGTAAGTTGGTGAGCCCGGGTACCTTCATTTCTACAAACTACTGCCATAGCTTCAAAGACAATGTGACCCATCATGGCAAGGATGCTGTGCTTGGGATGGGTACCTGCCTTCCAAAACATCTCCTCCTGGCTCCAAATTCAACAAGCCCTTTGCAAACACGCCAGAAGTTTGAGCTGGGTGGTGCCAGCTGGCTTTGGTGGCACGTGCCTTGGTTCCTGGCTGAATCAGGGCCCCAGGTTGGCAGGGCTTTATTTAGAAAATGCTTCATTCTTGCAAAGCTTGGGATGAAAAACCTTTTTTTGTTGTTGTTGTTGAAAATGGTTTGTTTGCTAGTAAATTCACAGTATGGCTGAGGTAGCACATTTGTGTTGTTACGTACGAAGATAATGGAGGATTAAAATGCTGACAAGTGTGTAGAGAGGAAACTGATGTGGTTCCCTCGCAGCGCTGCAGCGGCAGCTGGAGTGAGCCCCCCATCTGTGGCTGCTTCCAGGCAATTACCGCTTCCCTCCCAGCGCCTCTGACAAATGCTCCTGCTCCCCTGCTTTGAATTGTCAAATGCAAAAGTTGCCATGAGAAGCGGTTTCCCCCCGCTTTGGCCTTTCTTTTGGCTTTTCTCTGATCGCTCTGGAGTGTTTCCACAGAAAAATCCCAGTGGTTTTGTGGTGTGAAGTTCCCCCGCTGTGCGGGCAGGGGGGCAAGACCAGTCTTGGCACTCAGTGTGCTTGTGCACTTTACAATTTTTCTAATGAAATACCCCAAATGACTTCAATAATATCTTTAATTCAAGAGTTTCACGCGTCTGGGGTCAGGTCTGGTTTAGTGTGGTTTTACCGGTATTCCCCCCCGGCCGTGCCAAGAGCCCATTACACGGGGCCAGTGGTCTCCCCTTTGGGCCAACCATCACCTTCCCTCTGCCACCTCCAACTCTTGTAAAAACAAACACGGGCTCCCTAAGTGCAATTAGCATCTGAGGAATGCCGAGAGAGGGAGATTAATCATTCATAAACTAAACAAATACTGTTCTGATCCCATTAGCCAACAGACAGCGTCTCCCGTTAATTTACTTCTGTTTGAGGTGTATCTATTAACCCCTTTTAATCAGCTATTATTCTAGTTAAACTCTTAGCTGGGCTTGGTTATCAGGGGAAGGTACCCTTCTGACATGAGATCAAATTAAGATTATGGAAAACTTGTCAGGAATGGAGACCCTTGCATTTGTAATTGAGTTATAACCTAATTAAAAAAAATGAGGTATGCTTCTGAGGAGGGCCCTGCCAGCCCTGCTTCTCCCGAGCATCCTCTTCCCTCCGCTGAGGTCTTTCTGCTGAATTTTGTCAGCCTAAACTCAACCAGACAGGTGTCACCAACATCTGCCTTAATGTGCTCACCCCCTGACACGCGCAGCTTTGCTCCGGGTCTTCCTTTGGACCTACGACAGAGTCCAAAATCTAATTTTTTTTCAGAAATGTCAGAGAGGCACGTGAAGTTAATATACTTACCAGTTTGCAGCCCTCCATTTAAAGTCAATTCCCAGTGGTGGATACGTGTGTCCTGGCAGCGTGGCCGCCTGCCGCGGGACGGGCTCGCCTTCCCTCCTCATTCGGGCAGCACGCTGTCGAGGGAAAATTCAATATTTTAGGCTGCTGGTAGCAGTGTATTAGATCTCCAGGTTTGTGGGGTCATCTTCAGCGAGGAGCTTGTTTTTGCCCACACCTGTGAGCGGGAGGCAGCTGGGAGGAGAGGTGTGTGCCCTGGAGATACTGCTGGCACCTGGCATCGTGGCACCTGGCATCGTGGCACCTGGACGTAGGGCTGATGGAGCAGCCAGGCTGAGCAGGGCAGGGGAAGATGCTCTCCTGCCTTGGGGTGGCTGCTCTGGGTTTAATTGGGTGTGTAACCCAAACCAGAGCTGGCTTTGCCTCTGTGGGCATCCCCCAAAAGGGGGTTTGTGCTGGGGCTGAGCCCCCTGGGCGAGGGCAGCCCCGCACCCACGGAGGCAGGAGAGACGCTGTGGAAATAAGCATTTTGACCAAATTGCTCCCTTCTTATTTTAAGAACCAGAACAGCTCAAACAGATTCAGTTTTCCTCCAATTCAGACCAGATTTTTAAGCGAAGTTTGCAATTCAAGCCTTAAAATCTCGGTACCAATTACATCCATTTTCATCCCGGGGTTTCCACACCTCCAGGCAATAACCCCAATAAAGGAAAAGGAGGAAAATCTCACCTGAGCCGCCCGGCTTCCAATTAGCAAAAGGTAAATAACTCTTATTTTCTCTCTCACGCTTCTTGGGCTGTGATGGCTGATGAGACTTGTGAGATGAGAGCCCTCCCTTCTTGCTTCAGTGCATAAATACTGCATCTTCGGGGATTCGCTTTGGTTAATTTAGGAGCTGCTTGAACTTTGCTTAAAGGCGCCTGCGTGTTGCCATCCCTTGGAGTCGCCCGATGTATTTGTCATCACTGAACCTGCAGTTCATTAGAGGTACCGAGTCAGCTAATTATTCCCAGAAAATGTAGTATAATTTTATGAATTATGCATAAAATATTAACTAATTGTGAAGTTCCCAGATATATACGTAGACCGCAGGGCAAATGCTTCCCCACTTGAGGGCTATATACAAACACAAAACAAATAATACATATATTGAATCGAGCGTTGCTGGCAGGGTGGCCACACACTGAGGACACGAGCATCTGGGGGAGAACGTGATGGGGATGTGGGGTCCCCTCCTAGTCCTCAGCCCACAGAGGGGGGCTGCCAGGCTCAGCACTGCCCCGGGCTGGAGTTTACAGTGAAGACCCTATCGATGGAGCCTTGATCTCCAAGCCAAGCTACTTTGGGAAGGTCCATGCCTTGGATGGGGCTCTGAGCAACCTGATGTAGTTGAAGATGTCCCTGCTCACTGCAGGGGGATTGGACTAGATGACCTTGAAAGGTCCTTTCCAACCCGAACTATTCTATGATTCTATGATTCATGCTGAGTCTCATGGATATTGGCCAAAATACTGCCTTTTTCCAGCAGAGAGGTTACGGATGAGCCCTCCCCACCTCCCATAGGTAGGGGAGATGTACCTCCCATGGGCAGGCACATCTTTCTCTCAGCCCCAGTGCGGAGCCAGGAGCTGGATATGGGAAGGACAAACCCCCAGCACACTCCCAGCCCCCAGGGAGGTGCTGGGGAAGCCCTCCCCTCCCAGAGACACAGCATTGGAGGTGCCCCAGGGCTTGATCCATGGACAGTCACTTCAAAGATGCAGATCAGCAGCAGCGGTCCTCCTCCTCTGACAGATATTCATTTCAGAGTTCGCCAGCATGCTTTGGAGACATAAAAATCAATAGAACAGAGGGAACAATAAAGTTTCATTGTTCAGTAATGAGGTAGACGGCATCTATCACAAACTCCCAAAGTGCTGCTCACTGCAAGATTCTTCTCCACTGTCTCCTCCCGGCTGGAGATAAAGAGCCTCCAGCACTGGAGCTGGACCTCAGCTAAATAAGAGATGGGCTTAGCTGGGAGAAATCTGAATTCTGGGAGATGAGTGTCCTTCCATGGCCAGATTTCATTGCTTCTTCCTCTTGTGTGGTAGCAGCATCCCAATACTCTCAACTCAAGCTCTGGAGATGGTTGCTGAGTTCCAGATCTTGACATCCAAAGGCTCGGGGAGTTTATGCAATCATTTAGTCTATTCACACCGTGAGGGTGTCCCCATCACCATCGCTGCAGGCAGCACAGCAGTGTGACAGCCAGCCTCTGTGCACGCCTGGTGCCAAGGGACAGCAGCGGTGGGAAGCTGTGGCTCTCTGGAGAGAAGGGAGGACACTGGAGGAGCCACCTCAACCCCTTTGGCTCCAAGGATGCTAATGCAAGTTATTAGATTTTTTAAAACTTTTGAGAAACAAGAGATGAGAGAAAAGGGCGATGTTTGAAGAGCAGTTATAGAGGGAGGGATGGAGATGAGGAGGCTCAGAGAGGAGGAAAAGCCTGAGAAAGGTCAGCAGTGGGACCAGACCAGCCACCTGGGAAGGGATGGGGGAGGAAATGCAGAGACAACAACGGACCCAAGAATGACAGTGGGAACTGAGTTTGTCCTGAAGTGCTGACACAGAGGACTCCACGCCACAGTATCTGGGAGCCCACCAGCCTCCCTGGTGGTGTTTGGGAGCAATGTGGGTTGGGGTCTCAGCTCCAACCCCTGTGGGTCCCCAGCTGCCCTCCCACCTTCGCCAGAAGCATCACCCAGAAAAGCTTTTCTTCCCTGCACCCACAGCAGCTTTTCAAAAGCAAGTTGTGTTTCATTTACTACTATTTTAACGTAACTTTAAATCACCTGCTTTTTTTCTTTGGTTTTTTTTTTTTTTTTT
>NW_015090780.1:3496790-3502784 GCF_001431845.1 Calidris pugnax
TTTACAAAATTTTAAATCCCCTTTTTTTTTTTTTTTTTTTTTTTTTTTTTTTCCTGCTGAAGAAGGGGAAAGGAGCTGCCGGCTGCATGGAAGCATTTATGCTTTATCCAGAAAAACCTTTAAAAGCTGAGACAAGGCACACGTTGCAGCGTCCAGGGGAACCCAGGCTGGTCTCCTCCCCGTGCCCAGCTCCCTCGTACTGGCACGCTAGCAGGAAGAAAGATGCAGTCACCCTTGCTGCATATTCTGGCAGGGTTATTGTCAACTTATTATTTTTTGACTCAAAGCCAAAAAATGAAGGGCATTTGCATCTTGCAATTTTGCTGTTTGCTTGTCTTGCTTATGTTGCTGGAAATGACCTACAAGGAGTCAACAGCAGGCAGCGAGGACGGTACGGGAGCGGAAAAGAGATGAAGCTGAAAAGTTCATGTCTCACTTTAAAACATCCCACAATATTTGGTTAGCGGGAAGGGAGCAATTAAAAAGCACATGGATGTTTCCTTTATAGATTTATTCCAAATTTGCAGGGGTTTGTGTCATAAGAGGGGATTTGGATTTCTCCCTGGAAAAAAAAATAAAAATTATATCTACAATTAAAATAAATATAGCAGCACAAATGGGATTTGGATTTCTCCCCGGAAAAAAAAAATAAAAATTATATCTACAATTAAAATAAATATAGCAACCAGATGCTAGACCTGTGCATGGAGATGACTCTCATTAACATCCGTGCAGTCAATGCAGAGGAAGGGACCACCTTGCTTGCCTTTCCTTTGTTTTATCTTGCACCTTATCTTAACAACATCATTTCACATCTTAAAGTCTGAGGATACTTTACTGGAGGGCAGCAGAATTTGCATAGAAGTGATAATGAAACTGCACGAATATAATTTACTGTAAGTGGCACTGTATTATAAAACAAAGAAAAGGTGAGGATCTTTGTGAAATACTGCCTCGCACCAAAAAAAAAAAAAAAAGTCCTGAGAATAATATCTTCTTCTTAAAGACAGTTTTGCATAATTGCTCTGTACGTCTGGCAGGGCTGGAATATACTTTTTCCTTTAGGTGTCAAAGACTCGGCATTGACTGAAGGAGCAGTGCACTCTGCAGTCTTTGGTGCAATGCCTGGTGCATTACGCTCACGGCGCGAGACACCTCCTCTGCGCTTAGGAAATGGTTAATTTTCAAAGATAAGAAGAGAGTTGCCGTACAGCAATCAAATGGAAGCTAATGCACACCTAAGGCTGCAGGCAGCAGCTCTCTGGGCTGTCGGCATCACACCAAGAGTGGAAAAAAAAAAGAAAAGAAATAAAAGAAACCTGAATTTTAACTATATTTTAGCTATATTCTCCATCCACACACCCCTCTGCTCTGATGACAATAAAACTGGACACACACATCTATGGTGGCCCACACTCTTCCAGCCTTTTCTCAGGTACTGGAGCACCTGGAAAAGAAAGAGAGGAAAAAAGCACTAGTTTTGCAAAAGAGGGGTCCTCTCTCTCCTGCCTCCTTCCCGGGAATAATCTTATCAAAGTCCCCAGAGTTATTTGCCTGCATGCAGGCAGCGGGACTTGATGGAGGAGGAGAGCAATAGGGACAGGCAGCCTGCAAATAATGCGGGTGCAGGACGTGTGGAGACCCAGCCCTGACTTGCTGCCCAATTTGGATGCAATGAGCCACCCCGAGGGATGCAGAACACCTATAACTTCATTTACCTCATTGGCTTCGGGTGCCCCGGTGAAAGCAAAAGCAGAATCCAACAGCGTTGCAACCACCCAAACCCCCGTTACCAGCAAATCTCTCCTTGAAATGTCTTATCTCATCAAAGGTTCGTTTCCAAGCCGCTGTGGTTGTCCCCTCGTGCCACGACCCTGTCACCAAAGCCAGCGATGTTCTGGTGACCTATATCTCAAGGTCGTGGTTTTATGAACTTGGAAAATGTGTTTGTTATTCCTCCTCTTTTAAACACACTTCTAGGTGAAACCCCTGGAAGAAAGCCTTACGCTGCAGCTGCCTTTTGGGCTTAACCTGGGGGATTTTTCAGGTTGGATCACTTTTCTCAAGGTATAGTGTTCTTGTTAGGTGGCATCTTTTCAAGGCAGGTCACATCCTTTCAAGGCAGGTCACATCCTTTCAAGGCAGGTCCCATCCTCTGTTCTAGGTATGAAAACAGCCGGGGGTGGCATCTTTCTGGGTCACATCCTTTCAAGGCAGGTCACATCCTTTCAAGGCAGGTCCCATCCTCTGTTCTAGGTATGAAAACAGCCGGGAGCTGCACAGAACGAGGGGCTGCTAAACAAGGCTCTCAGGGTTAGTTATCATGAGGAAAAATAAAATAAAAGAGAAATGGTCATGTAATTAGTAATTACTGAGCACAACATTCAGACCGATGCTCAGGCAGATCCCTCCAGCCAATGTGGAGGCTCCGTTGGAGACACAGACAAAGTGTTCTCAGTTCCCTTCTTCTGCGAACGACTCTCCATATCCTCCGCTTTGTGATTATTTATTTCTGAGATGAGTAATTATCAACCCTAGAGAGAGAGCCACTGCAGCGTGAAGCGGGGCGAAGCTCCGACGAGCAGGAGAGCTGCCTTTCACCCGCTGCAAGGGTGCACCTACCCTGCCAATGTCAACCAATGCCACCTGCAGCTGAAACGGGTCTTCTAAAGACAGGCAAGCCCCCAAAGGGGGTGAAACCACAGTGTGTCTCTCTCTTTTAGAGGTTAAACTCTTTTAGAGTCAACGGGAGGCTAAAATAGCAGCTCTGCTCAAGGGGCAGGGAAGGCTTCAGCATCCCAAAGGACTTTCCCTGCCCCTGGAATGGAGCAGGAAGGCTGGAGCTCGTTTACACTCAGTGTAAGCAGCCACAGCTGCCCCCAAAGGGTGTCCCACCCCCCCCAGCTGATGACAATGTGGTCACACAGAGGTCATTTTAAAGCACAGCGTCAGTGATTGCCCCTTCCAAAAATAGCGAGGTAGAGGGACAGCCCGAGGTGCTGTGTCCTCTGGAGGCTCTACAGGAGAGAGAAGTCCCTGGGTGGCTCCTTGGGGAAGCAGGACGGGGACCGGCAAAGCCCCCGGACACCAATTGCTGACTCAGCAACTTCAGGCAGTGGAGGGAGGGGGAAAAAAATGATTCCAGGAGGTTAAATTGATCGCCAGGGAGGTCCTACAAACTTGTCAGCCTCTGAGCGGCTCAACTTCATTTAAGTTATTTCAAGGCAATTCCAGGAGGGCAAAGAGGAGAGAGGCACCGGAGCCACCGACCGCCAGCGTGAGGCTGCTCTTAAAGAGCTCACTCGCATTTTCCCAGGTCCTTTTCTTTTCCACTTCTTTTTCAAGGGGTAAAATCCCTTGCACATAAAAGCCTCTGGTTTTGGTGTTTGGTTTTTTTTAAATTATTTTTCCGTTTTAATGCATAGGTGGATGTCGAGTGGGGCAGGATCTGGCCCACAGCCTGAGCCCTGTGTTGGTGAAGCAGCAGCATCACTGGAGGAACTGCCTTTCAGAGACCCCCCCGTGACAGCAGGAGCACTGCTGTTAACTATTGCGCTGTTGGAGACCAAACAAATTACCTGAGTGGCTGCTCGGGGGCACTTGGGCTGTGGAGGAAGCGGATGATGTACTATTTGCCAGATATTTTCATAAGTAGGAGATAAGAGAGGCTGGAGGAGAGCGAATCGATGCCTTTTTTAGATCTATGGTGCTTGAGGCATCTGTCAATGCTGGAGAGTAAATATTTACTTTCCAACATAAAGTCCATATAATCACTTTTCTATCCGTCACTTACTGCTTCTGAGTGTTTCTTACTACGATGTTGATATTTGCATTAGCTACTTACAGGGGCTATAAGATTCATACAGTTGTCAACTGCATTTAGACTTCAGCTGAAGATCCCGGGTCCTGTGCTGCAGCTGCTGCGACTGCTAATGGCAATGGAAAAGAGAAAGCTGAGAGATTTCCCACAGCAAATAGCAGGCAGAGATAAAGACGGAGCTACGGCACGAAGGTTACAATAATAGGCTCTCTTGCGCTCATTAAATTAAGAATCCCCTCGGATCCACGGTGTGCAGATGCAGGCAAGAGACAGAAAGCTATACATAGTGAGGAAGACTTAAATTTGGGGAAAGGAAGCGTTACTAAGCCCATTTTATTGGGGGAGGAACTGAGGCACGGAAGCAGAAAGTGACCTTGCTCAAGGTCAGATGCAGAATTTTCTCAGAGGATGAGGAGCTGAACCCAGATCTAGAGACCGGGGGCTCAGGAAAATGCCCCAGGACCATTCCTGCTCCTTGGATGCTCAAAACTGGCAGGAAATCACTCATGCAAATGTGTTAATGTAGGTAGAGAGAAGAAACAATGTTGTTTGACCTGGGCAATGCCCAGGGCTCCCAAAACTCCAGCAGGGATGGAGAGGAGAGAGCCACAGCCAGCATCGGGCATGGCTGATGGCCCGGAGGGGACACTGCCACAGCCACCGTGTCACTACTAGGAGATACCAAATGAGCCAAACTAAAAGTTGCAGAAATTACCCCAAATATAACGCAAAAAAGTCTGGAATAGCAACTACCACCTCAACCACCAGAAGTGACTCTCAGCCCCTTTGCAAGTGGAAGGAGGCCCAAGAAGCACCCTGTCTGTGTGACTCCAACTTTGTGCTCCTGTAGGATTTGTTCCTAGTGTTTGGAACAGCCCGAGTGGCCCATGGGGTCTGGCTTTTTTTTCAGGACAGAGTGTTCCTCCAGCAGAACTCGGGTTTTTGTGCTGCCTGTGGAAGTCTCTGGTGCAAGATGTGTAAGACCCCTCTGCTTCAAGAGGTTTCTCCTCATTTTTCAAAGCGCCGAGGGCAGGTGGAGGTTTGGGCTGAAGGTGGGTGCTGGTGGGGAAGGCTCTGCCTTGCCTGGTGCCCCCCTGCTGGGGTCAGCACCCAGGGAGCTCCCTCAGCATCACCCAAACTGTGGGGCTGGAGAGATGAACCCCTTGCAAATGGGCAAAGATTAATTCTCAAACTTGTGGAATAACCCCACCAAAACCCCAGCCAAACAAACAAACAAACATGGTTTATGGCTTAAGGAGGCCCCAACAATAAGCTTTGCTGGGACATCAATCTCAGCTTGTGTCTCCCCTGTGCAGGGACCGCCATGGGCCAGATCCTGGCAGAGTTATTCCTGCTGGCTCCCACCTCTCTTTACCAGCACTAATTCAAACTGATGGAGCTCTTCATACAGAAAAAGCTGCCTCTCAGTGTGCGGGTGCAGGACGAGGCCAGCAGATCAGCGTTTTGTGCCTGCCTGCTGCTTTCCCCCCCTCCCTCCCCACTCTTCCCTCTCTCCCCCCCATCCTCCCCGCAGCCAGTGGTCAGCGTTCTCACCGCCCCGCCGTGTTGACATGCCTGAAATATCTCTGCTTCGCTGCCCGGGCTCTTGGAAGCGTTTTGCTGCTCTCTCACCTCTCCAGGAGAGAGACACATTCATCTGTCAGCTTATCGGAGGAATTTCCAACAATCTGTGGCAACGGTACAAGTCTCAATCTTGCTGTAAGTACCTGGAGCCAATTAGCATACACCATGTTTGCTTCTCACACAGTGCACCAGTGGCCTAAGGGCTTCCTTTTTTTTCCTCTACATCATCTTTTTTTTTTTTTTTTTTTTCAATACACATGCCATGAAAAAAAAATGAAAAGGTTTTTTTTTTTTTTTTTTTTCCCCTTCTTCATTATTTATTTATTTATTTTGCAGGACTGATAGCAAATAGAAGTACACAGCAGCACCCGCCCGGCATAGATGGGGCACGAGAGAGGATCCG
The DNA here is from genome assembly GCF_001431845.1 of Calidris pugnax. Classification (NCBI taxonomy): domain Eukaryota; kingdom Metazoa; phylum Chordata; class Aves; order Charadriiformes; family Scolopacidae; genus Calidris; species Calidris pugnax. The sequence continues at coordinate 3,502,598 of NW_015090780.1, forward strand.
GATGGATCAGTGAGGATTCATCTTCTCCCAATGAATCCCTCAGTCGCCCCCGGCCCCACGCTGCTGGTGGGGGAGAGATGAGGGTCTGGCGGGGCTGAGAGGGGGGGTCCTGGTGGCAGTGGGAGGAGGGGGGCGGTGGGAGAGGTCCCGGTGATGGAGAGATGTGGAGGGATGGAGGGATGGGGGG
>NW_015090780.1:3503002-3505459 GCF_001431845.1 Calidris pugnax
CCGGCTCATCCCACCGGACGAGGATGTTAAACCCCGGGTTTAATAGTCCTGATGTTTCTCATCTCATCTCACCCCCCCTCTCTATTTCCTCGGTGCCAGAAATCCTCCCGGTGCTACTTTTCTACAGCCATACACCCTTAACGTTTATTTTGGGGCACAATCAGTGCTTTTGGCATTGTTTCGGCGGAGTTGTCCTTGCCCGTGTGCCATCAGCTGGATGGTGGCCGATGTCATTGTCAGCCCAAATCCAGCATGCCCTATGTATCCTAAAGGAAAAGGGACACACTTTTTCCCTTCCACATTCCTGGGTATTTTAGGTGGGGTAGATCCATGTGTTTTCCAGAGACTGGGTTTAAAGGCTCAGAGTTGCCCCAGCAAAGCTGGCCTGTGGCCCTGCTGGGGTGTTTCTTGTCCCCCTGAGGATGTTTCTCAGCCTCATCTGCAAATGAAGCTCTGACACCAAGCGTTGCCCCTGGAGGTGGTTCCTGTGGATGGGGATTGCTCTCACGGCAGATCTATAGGGGCACATGGGAACACTCCTCTGCACCTCTCCCCTGCACCAACCTCTCCCTGCCCACCCGTGCCAGTGCTCAGAATATTCCAGGTCAATGAATCCTTTGAAAAAAACCCACTTTTTTTTCAAACTGAGGCATAAGCAGCTTTGTGGTCACTGTAGCAATAGTTATTCTCACAAGCAATTAAAGCACCCAGCCAACCGATGGCTGGTCAGAGGCAAAAGGTTCTTCCCACCACGAGATCCCAGCAGATGAACCAGTTAAGAGGAACTCGGCCTTCCCACCAGCAGATGAACCAGTTAAGAGGAACTCGGGCCAATTTATTTCTTGATAGATAATGATGGGAGTTCTCACCGGGGATCTGTAATTTTCTATTGATGAAAACCTGCCTTTTCTGATTTGCGGGGTTATCCGTCTTTCTCAACTTCAGGGCTCTTGCCAAATTTGCAGGCAGCCCCGTGGAAGTGCCGTGTCCCACAAGAGCCATGTATTTTAATATGAAGTAGTTTGCTTTGCCCTGGAACCAGGAGCTGCTGCTCCACGCTGACAATCCATAAAAGACCTAATGACCCATCTGAGGAAAGTTAACCAGCACAGTGGCAGAGGGTTTGTTTGGGGTTTTTGTCCCCCCTCCACTCCTGCTTGGGAGTCTAATTTCTGGAAAGGATCTTTGGAGGCAAGCTGGATCTTCGGAGATCTTTTAGTGTTGACTAATTAAAAAGCAAGCTGAAGAGTGGCTTAGCCTTTAAATTTAAAAGCCCAATTTGTCGAGCCAGGCTTTGTTAAAGAGCTGCAGTGTGTTCAGGCAGGGCCAGCAGCCTGAGACAGGCTCCCCGTACCCCACAAAGTGGATTTTTCAAGCAAAAACCCATTATTGCGTTCGCCAAGAGCTTGCAAAAGTGTCTGCTAATCTGAAGGAATTTTTGTCTTCAAACTTAATTGGCTCTGCTTATAATTTAGTGCCATATAAAAGAAAACTATTTACGCCCCGCTGTATTTTCATGATCTATAGTTAACATTTGTGTTTAGCTGGGAGTTACGATCCGGCTTCATTCAGTTTCCTGAGAAATAGTGTATTTAAATGCAAAAATAATCTTTGGAGGGCAGAGCCTTTCTGCGCTGCAGGGGATGAAGTGGGACGGGGAGGATCTGCACCACCACCATCACAAGGGGAGGCCTGGATTTGCACAGGGGGGTCTGACCCTGACCACCCCACACCCAGCCAAGGTGGTTTCTGGGCACGTGTTTCCTCCCAAATCACCTCTCTCGGCTGCAAAAGGGGTTTGCCATCAGAATCATTCCCCACCAGCAGCAGTCAGGGTGTCAAAGCCCCAGGTGTCCCAGCTGAGAACTGATGGGGCTGTCTCAGGTGTGACCAGTATCCCCGAGCTCTCAGCATCTTGCCCCCAGCACCAAGATAAAAGGGTTTTGCATCAACTCCCCAAGATCTTCCCTCGCTGCCTCTGAAACAGGCTCAAAATCTGTTTGTTCAGGGGCTTGAGAGTTCTCCAGCCTTCAAGAGTCTTGTTATGCATTGAACAGCTCTTTCATTTTTTTCCTTTTTTTTCCTTTCTTTTTTTTTTCTTCTTTTTTTTTCCCCTCCTTTTTTTTTTTACCCTTTTTTTTTTTTTTTTTTTTTCCCCCTTTTTTTTTTTTTTTTTTTACCCTTGGAGTGCCCTAATTATACAGAGCATTGATTTTACAATGCATTCATGGATTGATTGTACTGCCACGCTCCTCCCACAGGAAACAGCTTGCACACGAGCACTTTTTGATCTCTCCAAAGTATTCCCTGAGGTGAATCAATGGCTCTTGCATCTTGTCTCTTGCTTTAGTTTAGGGGAAGCTGACGGTGTCTCGCTACTGAAATGAGCTTCAAGAAAAATATCAGGAAGGAGAAAAAGAGAAGGAAAATGATTCACTTTCCTCCCCCCCCCCCCCC
>NW_015090780.1:3505496-3545009 GCF_001431845.1 Calidris pugnax
CCCCCCCCCCCCCCCCCAAGAAGAAAGGTTTTCTCATGTACAGCAAAATATGTTCTTGTTAACACAGTGTTCTCATCCAGCTCAGCCAATTGCAATCTTGGAGAAAGCACAGGAACTTCCATATAATTATCTTTAATAAACTGGCCAAGATAAAAGTAATGATATCTTAAGACACAGAGCGCATAATAAAATATCTCTCTATATAAAAGCATGAAATGACATGCTAAAATGAGGAGAAAGAGGCAATTTACGTATTTTATAGCTTTGGCACCTCTGCAAGAGAAATCTTGGATGCGGCACTGTTCACCAAACTAAACTTTTTTTGGAACAGACCGTCTCTTTTAGAATAAACGGATGGTGTTAGCTCTGGTTTGCAGCGATACCCTGTGAAGGGGGTAATGGATTAGACCCAGATTGGGGCTGAAGGCTCTAATCCCTGTGTGTTAATGACTCTAACGAGCTGCCAGCCCCAGCCCTGCGTGGGGGGGGCAGATCCAGACACACACCTCACCGATGCCACGGAGACCCCCAGTAAAATCCAGCCCTTTCCACATCCGATGCAACCGGATTTAGCAAACAAGCCTTGACCTTGAGGAAATCTTCCCAAATTAGGGCTTAATTCCGAGTTAGCACCGAGCCCCTCGCTGGGTATTAAAGGGGCGATTCCTGCTGCCAAAAGCTTTCTGTAAAGGGTTTGATTTCCTCCTGGGTTAATCCTGGCGAGTGCACTTCTGCCCATTAGATCGCTCGGTATTAATTTCGATCTGTACAGGGTTCATTCCAGCGTGCTCTGCTGAGAGCTCTGCTGATTGCAGTGGTTAATTACCAGCCAAGCATCGCCTCTGTGGGACGTGGTAGCAGCCTGTCAGCCTCCAAGGGGCCCCCAGTGAGACCCCAAAGCCCTCGGGGTCCAGGCACTGCCCACCGGCCCCGGCCAAAATTGAGCAAAAGTTTTGTGCATCCCTTTACTCAGCAGTTTCCAGAGGTAAAAGAACAGTGGGATGGAGGAGGGAAGGCAGCTCCCTCTCGTTCAGCATCTCCCCGGGATTCAGCCCAGAGTCAGGGGATGCCAAATAGTGATTTTTAATCTGGGTCTGCCCAAGGTTACGATGCTCTGTCCTCCCCCCCCAGCCATGCTGTCTCTAAACCCTGCATTGCAGCACCACGTGGGGTTTCTCTATCAGTCTTCAGGTGCACGAGCACCCACCCTGGGAGCAGGGCTGTGCAGGTGTGTGGGTGCAGGCAGAACGGGCTGTTCTGTGTGATATATATATATATATATATGCACAAGAAAAACATAAAAGCAGGTTCTTTCTTACCTGGTGAGCTGAAGGCTCTGATTGCTGGCCTATATGAAATATTTAGATCATGCACAAGAGATAACTCATAAGATATAATGTCGATGTAGGATGGGAAGCTAGTCTTTATTATCACAGGTGTAAATTTTCACACCTCTGTTATCAATTTTGCAATTATAACCGGGTTTCCCGGTAAAGTAATTTACTACTCACTACCATATAGGATGAAGAAAATGATCATTTATCCGCCTTCAACTCAATTAAATATTCATCGTTCCCCAAAAAAGGGGGAGAGAGGATTTAAATCACTTCCAAACTGTTCTCCAGCATTTTTTATTTTTTTTTGTAAGGATGAAGAAGTCTGCCTTGAATAAAAGTACAGATTTGATGGAGAAAAAAAGACAATGGGAACGTAATACATTCAGGGATGCAGCGCGGATTTGGCTCATCAGTCATTTGTGTTGTGGGAGTCCAAAACAGTAATAAAATCAACACAAATCCAGGGTTAGCACTCGAAGAGAGGGTTGATTCTCAAGTCAGATGAAAGCAGCATCACCCCAGCTCTGATTAAAGCAAGCAGGTTGTGCTTGGGGAGAGGGGAGGACAGGGGAGCTCCTCTGGTTCATGGTTTTCTGGGCAGATGCAGGATTCTGCTGAGCAAACTCTGACCTTTCCTGGTTTTGCCTCCTTTGGGAACTTAGTATTTTGTGCCAGAAATTTGGGATTTCTTCATTTGCATGTAGAGAATTTGGGTGTTTGTTTGGATTTGAGGGTGTTTCACTTATTTTTCTTAATCTGAGGTCCTGCTGTCTGTCTGTGGGAGCTCGATGTCGAGCTGTGAGCACGGTGGCATCTCATCTCCTCTCCAGCACTGGCAGACAACTCGTTTTTAGGGCTAAACATGAATACCAGATCCTTTCCCAGCAACACTCCCAGGGCTGGAGCTGGATGCTATGGAAGAAGCCAAATCCACAACTGCAAAAGAAAACATGGTCCCAATCAGCGTTAATTACTCAGGAGCTCAACTCTCAGCACCTTTCTCCTCCTCTCCTGCTTTTCTCCCGTCCTGCCTCTGCTCTGTCAACCCCTCCATCATTAAATCTGTGATGTCTGGTGGCTCCAAACAACGCTCCGGTTGTTGGCTAATTCTCAGTGAGACTTTTATTCCAAAGGCTTCTCCAACAGCCTGATGATATAATAACAGCTTGCTCATTACCCCGAATATAAATAGTTGAAGTATCCCCCGAGAATGGACACAGCTGGTGGAACTTCCCATATTAGCACCGCATTAATATTTATGGCAGCCCCGCGTAAGTATGCAAAATATTGGCATCCCTCCATGCAAAAGTTTACACATCTGTCATTACTGACTCTGCCCCGACACATCACAGGTTAAGGAAAGAGGGAGCGGAGCCTGCATCCCGGCTGAAAATCACCACGAGGCAGCTTCAGAGCTCATCCAGCACAGTTTTCCCCAGTAGACGAGTCCCCCATTAATTTTTGGGAGGGCTGGCAGCCCCCCCGGGTGCCCCCCCACCCCGTAGAGCCACCGGCATCCCGCTGATTAAGGGGACGTTTGTTTTGGCTTATGAAGTGAAATATTAAAGGACGTGATGAGAACCAGCTAATTGTACATATAACCTTTAAGATGTCTCGGACAGGATTCCAGCCTTCACCTCGGGTTATAAAGAGAAAGTAATGGGGCCATAAAAACACATTTAAGTATGCCTTTAAAGTTTAAGGAGAGTTTAATTGCGGGCACTGGGGTGCCTGGGAGGAGAGCCTCTCGCAGGTAGCGTTTCCCCAGGAGAGGCTCAGCCAGGGCCAGGCTCAGCATCCAGCTCCCAGGCTCTGCCTGCCCCCAGGGGAATGGGTTTGTGCTAATAAATGTCCCAGCTGCAGGTCAGATTGTAAATGAAAGTGATATTTAATGGCCCAGATCCTCCACTGGTGTAAACCAGCCCCCTCCAACTGCTCACGCTGGGCTCTGGCTTGGTTTAAATCCAGGTGTTACTGACCTGTGGACATGACTTTGGGAAGCTCTTGTGAGCCTGACACGGGTTTGTGATGCTCCCAGGGATGGAGCAGCAGCAACGAGACAGCCCTGGGCAGGTCCACAGCAGCCTGAGCAGATGCACGAGGGACCCTCAGCATCAAGGTGCTCCCACCAAGGAAGGACCCTCTGCCCCACAGCGCCCAGCACCACCAGGAAAAGGGAAATGGAAGAGGGGAAAAGGGAGGTGATCTTTTTTTTTTACTTAATTACAGTGTGATTTTTAGTCCTGTGGGTGCAGATTAATCTGTGGCTGCCTGTGGAGCTGGGTGAGAGCCCCGGGAGGGGTCCCCATGGGGGATGCCACCGGCAGCACCATGCCCAGAGCAGGGGGGAGAGCAGGAGAGTCAGCAACGCATCGAGAGGCAGGAGCTGAGCAGGGTCAGGAAGAGCTGCACACACGGGAAGATGCAGAGCAGAGATCAAAGTGCTGATCTTTTTTTTCTGTAATCTAGAAAAAGCTTTTATTGAGGGGAAGCTGAAGAACAGAAAGCAGAACAAAATCTGGAGCATTTCTACTGACTGATGGCATCCATGAACACCGCAGGCTCCCGTGTAACTCACAGCCTGTGGCTGAAGGCTTGAGCACAAGAAACTCCCATGTGACAAGTGTCTGATGGACCTCGAGGGGCTGATAACTCTGAACGACACCGAAATGGGGACACGCAGACCTTAACGACGTGCCCTAATGGAGATGCAGGAGGGACACCACCAGCTGAATGACCCTCTCAGAGACAGTGGTGGGGTGCTCCGAAGCCAACGTTGGTGTGCTCCGAAGCCAACGTTGGTGTGCTCCAAAGCCAACGTTGGTGTGCTCCAAAGCCAACGTTGATGGAGCAACGTAGAATCTGCTGTCAACCATACAGATAGCACAGGGGTTCTCCACCTCAGAAACGTGGCCAGTGAGACACCACTTGAACAGTGAATATTTTTGGAGACCCCCTTTGAGGGCAGGGGGAGGTTTGGTCTGTGCAGGCACCGACTTTCCCAAGGCTCCTCAGAGCAGAGAGGGATGTGGGGGGAGGCACAGGAGCAGCAATGGGACCTGCTGCTGGTCCTGGGGAGGAAAAGGGTAACAGGGACCCCACTCCTCGCTGCCGCGCTGGGTAAAATTAATTGATAAAACATAATCGCTGTATCAATGCCTTTTTAGAAAAGATAAAGCACATTTCAAAGCTAATTTAGGCCTGCAGACAAATGGCTTAAAGAAGAGCTACTGTACTGAAAAATGTCCATGTCATTTTTTCCCCAAATCATAGTTTCAATGCACACAGCCTCAGCCTGACATTCTGAATTATGGCTTTTATTAAACATTAGTAATAGAGTGCACTTAAATCATGGTTTTCCTGTAAAAGAGAGATGTGTTCAACTCAGATCTGCACATTTTAATGCCATATTTCTTCCTTTTACTCTCCCCGCAAGATAAATTTACTTACTCCACAAAAATGTTTTGCTGAAAAGAATAATTCATCCTTCAGTGTCCATCTAATGTACCTTGTGAGTAATGTGAAACGATGCAAAAATTACAATGCACCGGCCATGTCTGGAATGCTTAGATGCCTCCGCGTTAGAGGTTATGCACACACAGTATTGAAATTAGATTTAACAACTATCATCTTTTACAATGTTGCCTTGATGATTTTTTTTTTCCCCCCCCCCTTTTATAGCTCTGATCAGATGTCTCCTGAATACATTATCGGTTACAAACCTTAGAATTTGCTGCTCTGCAAGCCCTGCTGAGCTATGAGCCAGGTTGCCAATAGCTGCATTTTTATTTTTTTTTAAGTGGGAATATTTGTAGCCACAATTTGCTCTAGCAGGCAGAATTCAGGTGATTTTTTTTCTTTTTTTTTTTTTTTTTTTTTTCCTCCGTGAGTAGATCAAAAAATAGGTTGGGGGGTTAGACAGCTATGGAAAGAGCATCCTCCGGGTACCAGTTTGTGCCCTGCTGAGCCCCCAGGTTGTCACAGAGCGGGGGCACATCTGTGCCCCATGGCTGGTTGCCCCGGGAGAGCTCAGCATCCTCACTATGGGGGGGACAGGCTCCATCCCAGTGTGTCCCCCCACCCCAGGCATTAATGTGGGGCATTTTACCCAAACTCTGGGTCCAGCCGTCCCCCCCAGGTACACACAGACAGCAGCAGAGCCAGCCCCTGCGACGTGACCTTTATTTAAAGGACGGCAGCCGTGCCGTGGAATCGATGTCCCTCTGCCGGGAGCTCTGCATGGGAGCTGCATTGCAGTGTCAGCACCGGGGCTGAGCCAGCTCTCACCTCACTCCACCCCGACCCACTGACCCGCAGGAGAGCAGGGTTTGGAGGTTATAAAGCACCTCTAGATACTGGGGCTGCTGGGTTTGCTCAAAATCCTGATGCTGTTAGCTCAGAGTTCGATTAACGGGGAAAAGCCCTGTTCGGAGGAAGCACTGCAAATATTTTGCTTTATATATTGGTGGCACGGTATGGTCATTAACTAATTGTTCTCCCCAAACTATTCCAACTCTATTTTGTCAGCTCCAGGTCCCCGGGGGGTTACAAGGAAGCACCATCCCCAGCAGCTCTCCCCTGGGGCTCCCCCAGCCTCACACTAAGGCACCGCAGGAATATTTGTGATTTATAGGGGTTTTTTTTTGCATTGGTACCTGGGACTCCCAGCAGGGTTATGATCCCATTACAGAAAGCCTATAGGAAAACCCATCCTGCAGATTGTTTGCCAGAGAGCTATAAAAATGTGACTAAGAGAAGCGACTTCATACGTACCACACCGCAGTTTAGCCAGGTGACATTTCTAACGGCGGCTCTATCAGCTCCAGCAGCAATTCAGAGGCTCACAGAAAAGGGCTGTCTGAATTAGCTGCTCTACAAAGAGTCCCCAAGGAGCATGGAAAAGGCTCCTGAATTTGACCTGCTGAACTGAAGTCTGGTGGGTTTTTATTAAGACCTAAAATTATTGCTGTGCTCCCGCTGTTTGGTGGCCGACAACAGGGAAGTCACTGGACGACAGACATTGGCAGTGACTTTATTGATAGCTTGGTGGCTTTGGCTGTCTTCACTATGGTCCCTTCCAGTGAACTTCAGTTCCATTCAAATGTCCCCTCGAAGAGCATAAATGCTTCCAAAAGGAGGTGGAAAAACCTTCAGGACATTAGCTAATAGCATGGCAGAGGAAGAGCCTGGCTGCGCCTGTAACCTCAGCAGGCATCTTCACGTGGGAGGATGTAAACTCTCTCTCAATTATTTATTGACCCAAAGACATCGAATTGGACAATTAACCTTGAAAATTTAATTTAAGCACCATAAAAGAAACACCTCCTCAAAAACCTGTCCTTAATAAAAGTCAGAAGAACAAACTGTTGCAGGTTCCACCATGGCCCGTTGCAGGAACTGGGAACTTTGGGGGGTTTGTCCCTGTGGGGACAGTTAGTGCTGGGGGAGATTTGGCAGTAACGGAGCAATTTGGAGAGCAGGGCAGAAGCAGCCCCACCTGTGTGATCCTCCCAAGGATGCTCCTCCTTCCCCCCAGCTGCAGAGGGAACCTGGGCAGCCTCAGGCTCTCTCTGCCCCACACAACCCCAAACCCTGCAGTTCCCCAGTGCCTCAGTTTCCCCATGGGGAGGGAGGAGATAACACAGACACACTGGAAAGGCAACAGAGCTGGAGGCTGGGAGATGTCTCCACTCCCTTCTCTAAAAGCATCGGGCCAATGGAGCTGGTCGGAAGGGTTTTGCCAGACACAGGATTTTACTCAGCCTGGAAACTCCTTGTGTTTCAGTTTGGCAGCAAAAGGCAGGTTTTCCCCTCAAATCCCCCCCACTCCCCCTTGGTGCCGGCCACGCTGCGCTCCTCCGACGCCACTAAGTGATGGAAGCTGCAGAAGGCTTCAGCAATTTATTCTGTTTAATTTCCTCCACAAAGGTGTTTTATCCTCACTAATAAAAAGAGTGGAACTTGATCATTTCTAAAATATTGTCCCTTCTAAATCTTTATGGCTCAAAGTGGACTGAGATCATTAGAAGTTACTTTATGTGCAGCTCAATCAGCTCCAAAGGGCTATCTCAGTCACTGCGTGCTTGCTGAGAGCAGATCCCATTTCCCAGAGGCAAAAGGACAATACTTAATCACTTCCTCGCTTGTTAGGTGTTTTAACAATTTGTATTAAGCTTCATCAGTCGGAGCTTTCATGCCAGATTAAAAATGATAGTTCACTTCTCCGTTATTATAGGACATCATTTGTTTTCTTTTATTTTGCTGGGCACTTGCATGCCACCGTAATTTCACATGAAAATATATGACTGATGTCACCCAGAAGTAATTAGGTTTTAAAAGCCTTGATTGCAATAGACACGAGCGTTACGGCTTTATGGTGCCAGTGCACTGCCATCCCTTTTATCGCTGTTGATTCTGCAAGTATTTCATAGATCTGTCAATAGGAATAAGTTAGCTGATGTTGACTGGAACTATTAATCAGAAGGAAGGAGAATATACATCCTTATTTCTGTGCCCAGGCTCGATAGCTCAGTACAAACCTCCCTGCCCAACTTTGCAACACCCCGGGGTGTTTCAGGGCAGAAACCAGGGAGCTGTGGGGCAACCCTGGGGTCCTCCAGGGCCATAAACACATCCCTTCAACACCCTGCCCTCAGGAGATCTGCTCTTTGCCACTCATTTGAATACTTCCCACCGGACATGAAAATTGTGCTTTAATGTCTGGGGAAGCACACATTTGATTGTTTCAGCCTTCAAATAATATTTTTACATTTTATTTTATTTATTCATCAGATTCCAATAAGGGAGGGATGTAGCTGGTGCCTTCCCCACGTGCTCGTCAGGCAGAGAGCAGGTCAGGGCAAAGAGCTCAGGTGTTTGCAATTATCCATTTAACTGGGCTTCATTTACACCTCAAGTCTCAACTCCAGCTGTGAGGAGTTAGACCGCTCTTGCCCAAAGGCATTTCTGCTCTCCTGGGAGCTGGGGAGACCTTCTGGGGCCCTGACCAGGAAGGGATTGGAGAGACATCCAGGGAAACGAGGTCCTGGTCCTGCTGCAGGTGAGTGCAAAGCGTCCATCCAGCGCAGAAGGACCCAGAATTTGCCCAGGCAGATAAATGTTGATTTAGGTCTCAGAAAGACTGAGGAGCTTGGGAAATCAGGCAGGGTTATTGAGGAGAGTCTGTGTGCAGCCTGAACCATCCCACAGAGTGAAGAAAACCCCTTGGGCTTTGTCATGAGGACCGGAGTACAGAGAAGTCCAGATGCTTGTTTTGCTTGTGACATCAAGTTTCTTGTTTTAAAGTACTTTGTCGCTTTCCACAAAAGCAGAAATGTTAGGTATTTGCTTTTAAAGAGCACTTTTCCCACCTCACCCTTTCTTCAGATGTCACCTCCATCGTAAAGTCCTCCCCTAACCTCAGGGAAGGTGCCCCTGGATGAGGCAGACCCAAGGCGCTGCCATTGTTCATTCTTCAAGCCACCCCCATGAAACGGATGTGCTGGGTCCTATCCTAGTACATCAGAACCTCCTTTCTCTCTGGTTACAACAACCTTTTAATCAAATCTTGGGCAAATCTCCCAGGTAGCCAGAGTGCACCTTGCTGTGCCAAGAACAGAGAGTCTGTTCCAGAGCTGGGGACCTTCTCCCACCCAGTTCATTCCAAACCTTGATGGCTACAGCTACAAAACCCTTTGAGTCCAGTAAAGGGTGGAAAATTGGAGGTCTCCTCTGGAGCACCGCACTGTCATTACTTTCCCAATGCCCAAGTTGTCCCCTAAGAGCTCTTCTGTGCCACACTCAGGAAGTCCAGCCGTCCAGGAGACACCAGGAAAAAGTTTGTAGGTTCAGGTGCCAACTTCTGTGCATTAAAGGAAGGAGTGAGGAAACTTCTCTCTGCTGGTTATGTAGTGGGAAAAGGACTTTTCCTGAGCTATTGCTTTCATGAAGGGGGGGCTGACTGCCCTGTAATTCATCAGAACTTGGTGGCCCCAAGGGTTTCATCATGTGGGAGAGGCATCCCCTGGCTTTTCCCCCCAAAGTACTGTCCTTCTGGGGGGCTCTGCCAATAGCCCCCACGAACCTTTCTCTTGAGTCCCGATTAAAACAGGGGCTGGTTTACACTTTCCTTCTTCTTTCCTTTTTTTTTTTTTTTCTCCCCCTGAAGAACATTCTAGACAGCAAAGCCAGGAAGAAAAAAAAAAGGTTGAATTGCCAGCAGATAAGCACAATTTCACTTGACCCCTGAGCTCTATCGGTCACTCCTAACAATGGGATGTCCTCTTATCTCAGCACACCACTTAACACCCATTAATGCTTTGGGGAGTTAGTCCAGCTCTTTAAGATACCCATGTAAGGATTTATTTCAAACACTGAGCTGGGGGGGATGACTGGCTTTAGCAGCCACAGTCTGAAGTGCTGGACTGTCCTGGTCTGGACTCTGTTCACTGTAAAGCTTTAACCCAGTGGATTAAGGACCTGTTAAAAAAAAAAAAAAAAAATCACTTAGAGTAGATTTGCAGCTGGTTTGAATTGGTAAATCTCCTGCCATACAGACTGGTGCCCACTGGTACCAGTTTCCTTACTGGGGGGCATCAGCATTGCTCCACAAAGGTAGAGAGGTGAAGGTTTTAGCTCCTCAGTGAACATTAGTTCATCCAGGTGCGTTGGCTGATGGTTCTGGTGACTTGCATGAGAGGATGGTCTGGCTCCTCCCTGAGCCTGGGGACAGAGCCTGCCTTTGGGTGTAAATTCTGAGAATCTTTGTTGAGAATTTGGAGTTTCTCTGAATTGTCTCAATTTATTTCGTTCTTCTGGGATGGCATCAAAATTCAGGCTGTACTAAGAAGGAAAGCTCCTACAGTATAACTGTCTGGGAACATCTTAAAATTGGATTAAATTAATCGTTGCCTCAAAAATCCTGTGTTTAAGAATCTCCGAGGGAAGACCCAAGGATGAGACAAATGCACAGATTTTTCTTCTCCTTATAAATCTCTTTGTCACTACCAGGCAGAATTTCAGAACTTCAGTGCAAGCTTGAAATGTTGACTTTCTAATAGAAACAAAACTTAAATAAGAGATAAAATGGAGTAGAATTCCCACATCCCTGGCTACAGTGATCCCCACCACCCTTTGGGTCAATATGACTGCTTTTGACAGACCCTTCTCAGGGAAGCCTGGCATCAGCCGAGAGCTCCAGTGCTTTTAGAGAAGTGTTCCCAGAATGATGGCAAAATTTACTCCTTTCTTGTTTAGAGGAATGGCAGAAAAGTTGGTTTATACCACTGAAACAGAAAAATTAAACCGTGAAAAGAAGAAGAATCATTTTTCTTATTGATTCTGCTGGAGCAGAAGAGGCTGAAAATTACAGAAATGAGCTCATCTCTGCTCAGTCTGTGTCTGCCCCTGGGGACTTCGTTCCAGTCCCTGGTGGCAGCCAAAATTTGGAAAAGTTTGGGTTGCCAGCACTGCAAACACTAACCCCCTGCCCATTTCCAACCAGTCTTAAGTTTCTCATGGGGTTTGATTGAATGCAACATCTGACTTGAGCAAAGTGTGTTTTCTTTCTAAAACGCTTTTAGCCCTGATTCATAACTGGTAGGAAAAAATAATCTATGGAATGAAATATGCTGAGGGTTTAAGCAAATATTTAGGCAAAAAGCAGCTGGTAAATCTCTAATGAATGGCTGTATGTAGAGCTAACACATAATTCACCGCATGCCAGCTAGAAGGGTCTAATCCACCTCATCAGCTCCTAACTCCTTGTGACACCCCGGGAGATGGGGCTGCATCGGAGGTAGGCAGCAGGAAAAATGCATCCATCGGCCTTTCCCTGTCTGTCCTGGGCTCTGGAATGAGAAGGTTGATCCTCTTGATGATTTTTCTCTGTCTTAGTTTCTCCTGCCCTGGTTTTAAGGACAGGCTGTTCCACGGGGGGAACGTGGGTGACACAGGTTTGAAAGGACAAACTGATCATCCTTAGAAGATGCCATTACTGCTCGATACACCCGTGCGCTCCCCTTCCCCTCCACGCAGGAGAGCTTAATAAAATCCCACATTTCCTATAAAGAATCCCATTTTCCCCTTTACTTTAGTAACACTTTAAAATAATGGGACATTGATACTGCATTACAAAGCAATTCCCCAGGATGGATCCATGGCATAGTCGTTATTAATATCAAGTGACTTCAACGTGATTTATGATATCATGGTGATTTTGCATCTTGTTTATTACTTTCCAGAGATCACTTTGCAGTGATTTTTAAGGTGGCACGGAAATTACCATGTGAACCATGTCTTCTAAATCAATGCAGTCTTTTCCTGCCTGATAATAAAGCTCTCTTATGGTTTTCAATGAGCAGATATTAGCTAATGCTTAATTACCGTGGAGGGGCATGTACTAAGCACAGGAGAGTCAACAGCATTAATAAAACTCTTGGAGTAAAAATAAATCAGGAGTTACAATAAGGGGGATATTGAGGAATGAATCATTCGCTTTAAAAAAGCACATTTTCCAGATTTTCCCTGCTAATGTGGTGGCTAAAAATGCACTTTGACCTGAGAATGGGGATGTGGCTTCTTCTCCCATCACGGGACTTTTGGAAACAGTGTTTGGTGGTGGTTTGGGCACAATGAAGGGCAGAGAGATGGCTGTGTGCAAGAAGATACTCAGGTGTGGGTTTGTAAAACCTACCTATGGCTGGGTCCATCCCAGAGTCCAAGCATGAAAGCAGATGTAGAGGCTGGTTGTTGTGGACTCCACAGCCATTTCTGATGGGCAGAGCCAAGCCCCTGAGCTGCCACCAGCCTGAGCATCCTTTTGCATATCACGCTTTGCAGCGGTGCTTAACCAAAGCTGAATTACAGCAGAAGCTTTGAGGATGATTTACCAAAACATGCTGACCTCACAAAAATCCAGCGCTAGCAATAAATACTCGGTGTAATCTTAAAAACGGGATGCTTAAACGTGACCAATACTCAACAAAGAGCATGCTCTAACTCTTGGCTGAACACCCCCCTTGCTTCCACTTCCGAGCAGGTTTATTTTCATTTCCCGGAGGACTTGCATATAAAATAGATCATTTTGGTGTTACTTCATAATACATTCTTATAACTGATACATTGTGTAAATAAAATGAAACATTAATAAAAATGGCTGGTGTCTAACTCCAGCTCTAATTTTAATACTTACAGGAGGGGGAAAAAAAAACAAACAACTCTTGGAATTGATGCTAACAAATTTCACAAACAAGGCGCTAAGAAAATGTGAGCACTCTAGGAGAAGGTAGCCACACGGCCAATAAATTGTCTTCCTTAAGCCAACTAGTTATTGTCTATAACGCTCATAAAACTCTTCACACAGAAGACCCTTCCCGATGAAATAAACCATCCATCTCTGCTGCATTACTATTCATTTTCCATGTGCGCTGAGAGCAAATGTCATTCAAGGCATTACAGTCCTCTCAAACTATATTAAAATACATAGTCTGATGTTATATCTTTTCGAGCCTTCTCTGTTCATAAATTGTTGCCGCTGATTGGAACATAAAACATATTTTATAACACTATAAAGCCCCAGAAGATACAAGATCACTCATGTTTGTCTTTATGGCTCAATGTGTAGGACTTTGAGACGCAAAAGCATTGTGTATTTCATAACAGAAATGGCCAGGGCCCGTGGAGAGGGAGTCTTAGACATTTCCATAAAACATTATTACCATATTCTTTGATGACTGAAACACCACCATGCACAGAGCCCTGAGCCCTTAACTTATGGCCTGTAAACGGATGAGTTTTCCTAATAAATCAGCTCTGTTTAGGAGCAGAGTTATCCTACCCAATGCTTGGCTGTAAAAGTTATCTCCAGGTATCAGCGTAATGATGGCTTTTTTCCCTCCTCCCTTTCTCTTTTCTTCCTGATATGGTTAAGAAAACTTCCTTTCCAGGGTTAAGTCCCAGGAGAAGTCAATGAGATGTTTCGACATATTAGGAAATTAAATCGGCTTCTCAGTGATGTTCCATCAGGCTCCATCAGACCTGCTATTTCTGGATCCTCTTTGGGGAGCCGTAGCTATCACCTTCCAATGCGCTGAGATGCTTCTGTGAGGAAGAAAAACTCCTACCACCAGCACCTACAATCCTTGCCCTGTTCTGCCCTTATCTACCTCTAAAGCTTCAATGCAGAAGAGCTTTTACACACTTCTTACCGCACTAGAGCAATGCTGGGATGCTCCAGCACCAAGCCCTGTGCTGTCAGGGTCACAAATCAGGCTCCAGATGGCACAAAAGCCCCAGGGTGGGCACAAAGGCAGGGTTTGGAGCCTTCAGTGCTTCAGCCTTCACAGCTAAGAGAGCACAAAAGGCTTCCTAAGCTGCCTCCAGCATCAACCAGCAAATGGCTCCATCCTCTAGGCAATCCTGCTTTAGCAGGGGAGTTGGACTAGATGATCTCTATGGTCCCTTCCAACTCTAAAAATTCAGTGAAATTCAGTGAAATTACTGGGAGCAGGAGGGCAGCAACGTGTGGCAGTTGACTTCAAGGTGGGACAGTTCATGTACCGTCCCCTCACCTCAGCTGGGTCTTAGCAGAACCAGCAGCAGTGAGGTAGGGTCTCTCTGCTGCAGATAAGGGGGACTTCCAAAAAAGCTGCCTGTCCTGCACGTCTGCAAGAAACCCAGTTTCCTTCCATACAGGCACTGGTTAGTGCTGTGCCTTCTTTTAACCAGAGGACCAGGAGTCACTGACACAATTCTAATGCAGAATCGGCCTAAAACATATGTTTTTCTGTAATATTTCAAATTGTTAAATGTCACCACTATTTTCCTACGCCCTCCCTGGTGGTGGCAGAGGCTCGTGGTCACCAGCATCCCTGTGGTGCCACGCTCCTGATGACAGCACTGGGGATTCACGTGGGCAATGCATGTGCTTCCCACAGACTTTCTACCCCTGTTTAGCTTTAATTATTGGACACTTAGACTAATACATTACTGGAAGTAGCTCCTGCTATATTTAGCCCAGCAATTTTATATTTTGCTGTTCCCCAGTCTCCAGATGAAGGAGGGGGAGGAAATCCAGGGAAAATTGGAAATCTATAAGGTTGCTAGCTCAGCCAAGCACCAGAGGAACCTAAGGTTTGCTCCAGCACCTGATGAAAGCAGAGAGGACACTGCAGAAAGATGGGTGCTGCATCTTGGGGGGACTGTCCATCCCCAGAGCATGTGAGGGGTGGCATTTGGGGTGGAGAGAAAAGAAAAAATAGCAAAAATAGGGACGGAGTCTGTCCAAATAGGTGACTTTGTCAATCAGGTTGACAAACCCTTAAAGTCTCCAAACCCTTAAAGTCTCCAGAGAGCCAACCTCTCGATATGAGAGCAGGGAATTGACCTTATCCTGCTCCCAGGAGAAGGTCCAGGGGGTGATTCTGACCCAAATATTCTGAAATATCCAAACCCTGGAGCTGGCAGGGATGGTTACAACCTGCCTTGGCTCTGCCTTCCCAGACTCAGCTGCGTGAGGGTCCTGGGGACGCAGCAGCTCGGGCAGGACACCCTCACCCCATGTGCAGGGAAGCTAATGCCCTGGTATTCGTGTGGTTTCCTCCCGGCAGAAAGCCATGCAGTATTTCCACCCATTTAAAGGTCTATAAGAGGTCTCATCAAAGCCAGGTATAGTTTATATTGCAGATGGCTGCTGACATGATATAATCCACACTAACAGGCAGGCTGTTAAAGGTCAGAGTCTCACCTCACTTCTGTTACTAGCTTTGATGTCGGGAAGATGCTGAATTCTCTCCGTGTCTTTTTCTTTTAGAGGGAGAAAAGACACTGTTTACTGTCAGGCTCTTCATCAACATAATTGGTGGCTTCTCTGGAATCGCCCCTTTGCTCTAAAAAAGCGCTGTAAATCAGCTGTAGGAAGCCTGGTCTTTGAAAAATCCCCCAGCGGAAGAGGAACACGAGCAGTGGTTTGCAGGATCAGCTCCACGTCTGGGCCAGATGTGAGCAGGAGGAGGGCAAGGCTGGAGCCTTTCTCCCCCTGCATCCCTGGGCTGGCAAAGCTGGGGGGGTCACAGCTTTGAGACACGAGTATGCCAGAGCCCCGGCAACTTTGGGGAGACCCCCAGGAGCTGCTGGGGGCTCCGGGTCTGGATGGGACCTTCATATCCATCTGTCACTTCCAGCCACAGCAAAGAGCTGCTCCCAGCATGTGCATGCCAGGTTGTAGCATGGATATTTCCAGCCCCAAACAGGCAGTGTGATATAATCCCTGTCTGCTCCAGAGCCTCAGCAGCTCCCAAAAGAGTCACCCCAGCCTGACCATCTTGTACGGCCAGACCTGCAGCTTTAATGCAGACCAATAAATATTGCTGGGAGTAGTCTCAGCAAAGTGAGGTGTAATGAGTAGGTCTGGGCTTGCAGTGCTGTGGCTGCCATCCCTGGAGTCCATGCAGGGCTGCATCCTGCCCAGCTCTCCATCATCAACCCATCCTATCCATCTCCCCATCCTCTCCCCATCCTTCCCATCTCCCCATCCTGCCCATCTCCTCATCCTACCCTGTCCTACCCCCTGGATCCCACCCAGCAGAAAGGGGGAGGCAGCACAGTGGGAATCCCCAGCCCTTTCCCCTACCATCTTTCTCAAGAGGACCCAAAAGGGAGGTTTTGCAGACGAATACCTTATTCTGAAAAATACTGCCATTACCCCAAGCCTCCAGCTGATTGGGATGGAGTTTACCTGGTGCCAACTTCAGCTCCTGGAAAAACTTCTCAGCACCAAATCTCCAGCAAGAGACGCTGTCCCCATCATCAAAGTCCTTTGAAAGTCTCTGCCAACCTTGGTGAAACCACTCACCCGTACGGACCCCAGCAAGTCCCGAAGTTGCTCCTGAGCATCGCGGGACGAGGAGGCGGCTGGTGCCACACTGGACTCTTTGATCTCAGCAATATTTAAGCTTTGCCTGAAGATGGCACTAAAGAATGGCTGGGGTGAGCGTGCGGCGTCCCGGCCACGGCGCCTGCACTTGCAGCACAATTAATCCAGCACAATTAATCCGGCACCGTCTGCCCAATAATCACCGCTGGTGCTCCCCATAAAAGATGCGTGTCCCTCTGCCGGGCTGGGGTTTGCTGGGGAGGGGACAGTAGAGGTGACTGTCCCCCAGCACACTGCAACCCCCCCATCCCTGGGAGAGGCTGGGCTCTCCCCTGCGAAACTGGGGCTCCCCGGTGTGGAACTGGGCTCTTGCTTTTTGTGTTCATGTGTTTCATCCGTCTGGCTCCCGATTTGGTGAAACCATAGCGGTAATTTTGGTCTGTCCGTGTCAATGGCACGGCAGGGCTGACGGGGGCAGTCAAAGTGCTGAAGTTGTCATAAAGCCCTCGTGTCAGGGCTGCACAGGGGGCAGTTATTCCCCTTCTCCTCTCCTTCCCCGTCCCACGCTTCCAGCTCCATTAAAAACAACCCACAACATGAAAGAGTTTCCAACTCCCCGGCCTCGGCACAGTGAGTTGTGTCTCCCTCCCACAGCACCGGGCCACGAACCGTGGCTCCCAAAAACCCAAAATCCCTGAGCATTAATGCCAAAGACCCCCAAAGACTCCCCTCTGCTCGGGCAGAAACCTTTCAAAAGTACCTTCCTGAGGTTTCACAGCAGACTCCATGGGCAGCCAGGGGAGAATTCCTGGGCCAAGGGCCAGGCTGTGCAAGGAGGGAATGGGGAAAAGTCAGAGATTAATTAACTAATTGATGGGAGGCCGGGAGGCGGGAGGAAGGTGGCCGGGCACGGACCAGCAGGTACCACTTGGCTGGTGATGGGTGATAGCAGCTCCGTGTTATCGCTTGCCATCGGCCCAGGAATCGAGCTGCTGGCACCGGGTCACACCCTGTGCCTTTGTTTCCAGCCAAGGGGAGATAAAGGGCTCGGCACAGGCAGCGGTGGGGGGTTTGGATGGGGAAAGATGAGCCCTGCTTAAATCAAAGCTGGGAGGCAGGTCTGCTGGAGGTGGCCAGGAGAAGGATGCTTCTCCTGCATCAGGACCTCTGCTGAGGGCAGGAGGGCAACCTGCCAGGCTCAGCTCACCATGGGTTCACTGAAGAGCATGACAAATTGATCTGAACCATCAGATAATTCTTATTCTTGTGCCTGAATATGAACCTGAGAAGCCACCACGCATACAACCCATCTCGTTTTTTGGCTACCAGCACTTTCCTGACCTCTAGGAAGGGCTCAGGAGAGTTTGGGAATGGTCCCAGGAATGGCTGTGGCCACTGCGTGTCAGCAGCTCTCACCTCCACGCTGTGGGACGGTCATGGGCTCGTGCTTGTTGCCATTCTGCCCCTCTAGAGCCCACACAGAAACACCCCTGGAGTTTAACCAGACATTTCTGATTTGTTAGAAGGAAAAAAAAAAGGCGTTTTTACAGCAAGAGTAACAGACCACGATGGGGTTTAACATGGTTTCAAGCCCATAGACATGGTCTTTCCAGTGAAAAGAGAATGTGAGGCACAACAGATAAGAAAGGAGAGAATAAACCCCGATGTCAAATATCCATATGGCAGCGCAGTGTTTGTGTTGGAAGCAGAGCTGAGCCACAAAGTTCAAAGCTCCAAGCAGAGCTCCTCCGGAGTTCAAGGTCCCTCCAACCTGATGGGATGATTTTGTCCAATGTAGCAGCAAACCATGACCTGGCACTGGCCTGGGCTCAGCAGAGCTGGCCATCGCTTCCAGCTTCGCCCACAGCCAAGCTATAAAGTTCATATTTGAGCTGCTCCAGCATTTTAGCTCCTCACATTTTCTAAGCCGAAGTTCAGGGCGTTACGGTGTGGACCGGGGCTGCCAGCCCGCCTGGGTCTGAATTCCTGGCTTTCCCTAAATCATGTCATCTGCCCCAGCATCCTTCACCAGCTTCCTAACATATCCCATCCGTCTTGGCCATTGGAAACCCTTTGGATCTCCCTTTTGTTTACAATGAGTAATGGGCAGGAGTTAACAGAGGTTCCAGAGGAAAAGGTCAGTGTAGTTCAAGCAGCATTAGGAAGACGCTCTCGGCCCCGCTTTGATCTGCCGAGGATTGAAGCGGTCAATAAGGCAGCGGCAGCGTCACCCAGATGCCCCCTTGGGCTGAGCAGCTCCAAGAGCCCTGGTCCCTCTCCCGGCCCCTCCAGGATGCAATTCCTGCCGGTCCCTGGGGGTTTATGGCCGGGGAAGGGCGTGAGTCACCGGCCCCGTGTCTGGCGGTGCCATGCACGGCTCCCCGGGCGGCCGCCGCGGCCGCTCTAATTGCTGAGGCAGACTGTTTGCTGCTGCCACGTCCGTGGCAAGCCAGTAAAAGTTTACAAAGGGCTAGAGCTTGTGAAAACACCCGCCCGGGGCTCCCTGCCTCTAAAGGTTCAAAGTCTGAAGTGTGCCCCGTCGATTTACGCATTTATTTATTTTTACGGCCGCGCCGTGGACGGGAGCCATCACGCAGGGATCGCCGTTCCGAGAACACGGGGTGAAAGCCCCCGGGCCAGAGGGAGTGGGTAGGACTTTTGCTTTTTAACCTTCAAACGCCTCGGGTTTATGGAGCCTGCCCGAGGACGGCCAATTAATACAGCAGAGGCAGGATGATCCTCGCGGAGTGGGGCTGGATATAACATACCCCCATCGCCCAGGACACACACCCGGGGCTGTGGGGCTCGGTGTCTGCTGCTGGGACTAATGTTTCTTTCCAACAAGGACCTTTTCTCTAACATTATTCCAGCATAAACTCTAGGATTAATTTAGAGATGCATTTGTCATCTGAAATGACGCCATGTAGGGATGCTCATTTCATACTCATGATGGCCTTTTTGTGGTTTATCCTACTCTGCTTCAAAATAAAATCACCTAAATTTGAAAAAAAAAAGCAGCTGTGATTGTAGTATAGATGTTTCTGTGCAACGTTTCCAGAACAACTGCAGGAGGTCACCCAGCAATAGCTGTCACATTCACTGTGGATCGGAGCCCTGACCCCAGCAATTGAAACTCCAGTGCTTTAAATAACATTTCACCCCGTGGTGCGTGCGCCAGGATGGCAATGGAAAAACAATTATCCCTCAGCAACTTCCTCTCCACCCCTCTACCTGCCCGTCCCTCCCTCACACTCACCTTTCTTCTGCTCCCTGTCCTCGGCCACCGGTCCCTTTGCTCTCCCAACGTTCTCCTCGACGTCTCTCCCTCTTATTGACCCACCATCTCTGCTGAGCATCCCTTCCCTGCCCACCCTCCTTCCCTTCTCTCTTCCTCCCTGCTCGGCTGCTGCCCCTGACAGCAGGATGCATTTAGGAGATGGCTTTTACTGAATAAGCCATATAAATGAAGTCTCTCAGTATCATACGTGTCTCCTGCTGGTTCCCCAGCAGGTTTCCAGATTAAGTGTGTGGGGGGGTGAAAAAAAAAGAAAAGAAATCAAAAGGAACCAGATGCTCAGGGGATTGATTATTCCTGCATGATCCTAGGGATAAATAAAGTGTTTGGGAAGTTCTTAAAACACATTGAGATGCTGGGATCTGATTTATAAAAAGCAGAGGGCAGGAACAGATACGGGTCCAGGCTTCCCAGCTGCCAGGAAATGGTGTCAGGCTGAGTCTCCTCGTGGCCACAGCCGTGGAGAAGGTCGGATGGGTGCCCACCACCCTTGGGCTGTGAGGTCCCCATGGGTGCGTCTAGGTGAATCATTTCTGGGACGGGTCCAGGGTGGGAACAGGGAGCAGCTCTGGCATTTTCCATCGTGTCCCATAGGAAGGGCAGGCAGAGTCTGCCAGAGCCTGGCAGGAACAGCCTCTTTACATCCTCTCTTAATCCGCTCACACCCTCCGGGTCTGGTTTAAATAAGTAGGTGGGTTTCTCCCAAGCCCCAGGCAGGGATGCACATGCTCCGGGGTGCGGGGGAAGCTTTGGAAGCGGGGTCATGAAAGGATATGGCTGGGAGAAACCACTCTGCAGCCAAAATCCAGGGCTGCTCGCCCACCTGGGTCTCACATGGGGTAGCTTTGGTGAGACCAGAGCGGCCACGATGCAGGCATGGCTTCTCCTCCCACAGGAGGTGGCCCAGGGGGTCCTGCAGAGGCTGCAAAGCCCAGTGTCACCCCATGGGATGAGCCGGGCTGGGGACAATGCTCTGAGCTGGCCACGGGGACCGGACCGTGGACATCCCCTCCAGGGGTCCCAGTGTCCCCAAGCAGCACCCGGCTTGGGGTGGCCTTGAATGGCAGCCCAAGGAGATCCAAGGACATGGGGTTGCTGGGGGAGATAAGCACTGGGAAAGGTCGTTAGCCAGAGAGGTCAGTATTTGCCTGGACACAAGATGAAACTATAGGGAAAAAAAGGGACAAGGTAAATATTTCAAGTGGTGTTTCCATCAACTGCAAATTCCCTTTTACAGGATTTCCTTGGTTTTGCGCTTGGACTCAAAGTCGTTGTTGCCTTCGGTGACTTTTCTGTTCTTATCTCACTTCTAAATGTTAAACTCCTTGATTCAACGGATTCTAATATTTTGGAGTGTTGTTTCAGTGATTTATCAGAGTAATACAAGCTAAAATGAGTTGTTATTTGTAAAAGTTTGTTTGAAGCACTTAAAGGAAAAAAGAAAAAAACATTTTTGAAAACATGAATGTGATTATTTTTTGAAAAAATACCTGTGTGGTAAAGGAGCTGAAGTGAAAGTGTGTCATTTTTCTGAACGAGTTTGGCAATGAAAAGCCCTGAAATTAATAATCTTACAGCCCCAAAACAGTATGCCTGCAAATCTCTCTATGCTGTTAATAAGAGTTAGCATTTCTATTATATACATTGTTATGCAAAATGCACTTCTGCCACCAACACCTTCATTTATATGAACCTTTTTGTTGTGCTTTCATTTTGTTACTTGTTTATTTAAAATCACTTCTCTATGTTGCCTTCATATTTCTCGGCTGCATTAAAAATACCAATTTAAATAGTCTGTGTCTCTAAGAGGAACAATCTTAATGATAAAACATTCTGCCTTCACTCCTCTCTCTCCCGGTGACTTCTTCTGCAGGTTTTACAATCTCTTTATGCTTCCTCACCCTCTTTTGCAAAGGCTTGTTTTCCTGGCTGTATTTATGCAGGATATAAATACCACAAAGGAGATACTGATATTGTTTGTTTACAGGACGCCTAACACATTTACAGCTAGGGTCCAGAGGTTCTCCCATAGTACAACTCAGAGAAACGAAGGTTATTTTTAGTGCAAAATTCCCATATGGCTTTATAACAGAGATATTTCTGGTGTGCAATATTTGCTTTTAATGATAACGATTCCAGCTCTGATGATAAAACCCCAAATCTTGCAACAAGTGTTGGTTTTTTGTTTTGTTTCGTTTTTTTTTTTTTCTCTCTTTTCCACTACTCCTGGAATTGTGTTGTTGTGCAATTATCTCAGCTTTCATTTATTATAATGTTTTATACCCTATGGATGCCAAGAGCTTGAAATGGCAAACCCTGCTGTTTCAGACTTCCGAAGGTATGGAGATGCAGGAGGCCCCGAGGAAGGGCTCCCGTGGCAGAAGCTGGGCATGGGCCCCCTCTCTGTGGCCCCAGGTGGGTTTTGGAGATCTGCTACAACATGGGGGGGCTCCTGCCTCCAAATTAGGGAGGAATTGGCCACTGGGGTCTGAGTTCATGGGCTCTTGTCCCAGCCAAACTCTCTGATGAGGTGGGTGCTCTCACATCCAAAATTAGTGAGTTCTACCAGAACATTGTGAAACGGAGATTTTTTTTTTTTTTGTTTGAGTTCATGCCCCACAGGCTGACTCTTGTCCCAGCCAAACTCTCTGACGAGGTGGCTGCTCTCACATCCAGAATTAGTGAGTTCTACCAGGACATTGTGAAGTGGAGATTTATTTTTTTTTTCCTAAAACACCCCTCAGAGAGGGAGGGAGTGTTGGGGGGGGGTGAAAGAGTTGCAGGATGCCCGTAACACACGCACATGGGTGAGGAAGGTGCACACCCCAGGAGCAGGCAGCTACAGCTTCCCAAAGCATCATTACGTGGCAAAACCCTTTCGAACCCCCCCGAGAGGCATCCCCTGAGCCCAGGATGGTGCTCCTGTCCCTCAGTGTCCCCCCCCCCAGTGCCAGCCCGGGGACCCCTGCCCTGCTGCCTTTGCAGAGTGACCTGTCAAGAGCAGGGTCAGGCGCCGGTCAGCCCCAAAGAGAGAAAACAGCCATCGCCTGCCCCTTATCAGGGCCTTTGGAGGGTGGAGGGACACCCGTGGGGTGGGCGCTGGAAGGGGCTGCAGGGACAGCCCGGGGGGGTCACCTCTGGGTTACAGCCTCATCGCTGCCCTGAGGGGGGAATAAGATTTCCAGGCAGATTAATGCCATTTGGTGCCCACCTCCCGCATCGTTACAGCTTTGATATAAGGCCAGTACAGGGTACACCACGGCGAGCGCCTGCCCTGCTCAAAAAAGGTGCTTTTCCAGCCAGAATTAGGCACATTTCCATGCCTGAGCGGGGAGGGAGCGAAGCTTTGCCGATGCACAGGACAACCCCTAAACAAGGCTCTGAATCCTCCCCATATTTATTCTCACGCACCTTGCAGCCTGTGTCTATTTATATATTTAAGGCTTAAAAGGACGGAGCATTTAATCATGTGCTTAACATCAAGGCCACCAGTAGTTCCCCTGACATTGATGAAATCATTCCCGTGCGGAGCACAGAGCACGTCAGAGCCTGCCGGGACCCGGGCAGAGCCCTTCCCAGGCCCTGCTCAGGGACATTTTGGGGCAAAGGGGCACCATTTCATAAGAAACACCCCCATCAGGCAGTACCCCCTGAGTAGCAAAATCTCTCACTGCCAAGGAAATACAGAAAACTCAGTACTACCCAGTTTTTGGGGTGAAGCAGCTGCCTTCAAACAACAGCCAGAGCTCGGCGTTTGGGGGGATAAGCCATTTTCCCTGGTTTCTAGTATAATTTTCACATCTCAGATAAATTTCTATTAATTCTCCAAGCTGGTCGCTGAGCTGCCTCCTCACCACTCGCCTCTGGAAGAGGGTGTGTGTGTCTAAACCTCCCCGGGAACGCGTGCCCCTCGTGCCCCTCGTGCCCCTCGTGCCCCTCGTGCCCCTCGTGCAGCGGCGCCCGCGCTCCGACCAGCTCTATTTTTCTTCAGCCTCGGCTGATCCAATCTGGGAATAAAAACAGAGGGAAACAGATGGTCCATTGTACGCCCTGCTCCTGCCCGCACCGGCTCCCGAGAACCCGCCGTTGGGGCCAGCTCCTGCCTCGGATTTTCCATGTTTCGGGTTAAATGCGTGCGCTCAGAGGAATTTGGGCAGGACAGCTTGTGTTCCTGAGGTGGGGCCACCTCCGTCACCCCCTGCATTGGGATGGTTTTCCTGCTGGTCCTGAAGAAATTGAGGGAAGGGAACAGATCCCAGGGGTGAGAATGGGTGTCCTGGAGCCAGGAGCCCCAGGCGTGCCTACAGCTGTCCCTTTTGTCACCCCTATTAATTGCTGGGTGACGTCTTGGATGCTACATCAGTAGGGAAACCCTTAGGCTTGAAGAGTTATTTTGACATCAGTGGGTTATGGGAAAAGGCAGGGAGAGTTTTTACACCTGCAAGGAAAGGTACTTCTTGAAGATGTTTCCATCTTCCTTTCTCAATTTTTATTGTATTGTAAAGTAATTTATTGACACGAGGGCAGCTTCGATATCAAGTTCTCTTCCCCACTGAAACCAGCTCCAAGGAGGTTTGTGTTTCACTGCTGCCTGGTCGGGTCCCTCACAGCAAACACCAGCCACAGGCAGCTGCTGGCTCCTAACCCCGCTCCCATTTTCCAGGCTTTCTGCCTACCTTGGGAGACAAGGAAAAGCAGAAGGCTGACCCCAAAGTATGATGAATTCCTGCCGAGCTTTTTCCCATTAACTTCAGTAAGGGCTTAATCCAGCGGTTTTCAGAAGCTGGGTGGCTGGTGGGGATTTTTGATGGAGGCAGGGGAGAGAAGACAGGGTGTTAACATGTATTTCTGATTAATTACAGTGTTCTCAAGAGTAAGTGAATAATAGTACTGGTCAGAGCCAGGCATCACACGGGTCTCAGCCCTGCAGGGTAAATGGTGTCTGAATTGTGAGTAATGTTGACCTGGCAGAGGCCAGATAAGATAGGGATTTTTCACGGCCAGGACTGGACAGAATTCCACATATTGATAACTAAATGCACCCAAATACAGCCAGCCCTTAGCACGCAACTCCTCCTGACTCTGAAATCGTGTTCAGCTGGGCTAGAGAGCCCAAGTGCCATGCAGGGCAGGTAATTACCTATGCGAACAATTAGCCGGGAGGTTAAATGGCTTCAATAACTTCCAGCTTTGCTCCCCATCCGGAGCATCCCATCCCCATCCCCACCAGGTGAAATAACAACTCAACAAGTGTTGGGGCTAAACCAACGTAATGGTGGAGATCTGATGAGGATGGTGACCTTCCTGCACCCTGGCTGGACTCGGTGGCCAAACACCCACCACGCTAAGTAAGCACCTTTCATAAATAGCTCCAAAATTTACTGATGGCTCTCGAAGCTACTTTAGACTATAAGTTCACACCATGGTTTTTCAAAGCAGAATAATCTGCCTAAATTCACCTGTGCTTGTTCTTCAGCATCTTGAAAACATGGAGATACCCCATTGCTCTGAAAATACGTAGGAGGAATGCAACAAAATGAATAGTTTGACTTTCCCATTTTTTTTTTTTTGTGGTATATAATTCACACATATCTATATATAAACCATATATTTTTTTGTTATTGACTTATTCAGATGTTTCTCAATGGAAAATGTTCAAAATTTCCAGTTTATGAGCTGTTTCTGGAAGGGAGGTGACTATTCGACACTGATTTGGAATGAAAAATGGTTTGAATACTTCAAGTTTCCTACAGAATGTAAACTCCACCTTCCAGCCAGGTCTGGGAATGAGGGATAATTTCCCTCCTACTCGAGGTTTTCTCACCTATTCAAAGAAAACTGATAAATGCCATGATACACGCTTGAGTTTTCTGCATTTTTGCCAGGTTAAGTGATGGAGGAACTGGCTGGTCCCTTCTGATGGCACTAGTGGTGATGCTGAGAAATGAGCTGTGCTCAACAAAATCCTTATATGAGGAATCTGTTAAAATCTGGGGCCAAATGCAAGCAAGCACTTCCCCAGGACTAACTCTTAACACCCACAACATGTTGGAAACCAGGTCCTTCACTGTCCCCAGCAAATTCTCCCTGACGATGTGGGTCCTATTAACAGAAAAGCGCATTCATGGGTGGGCAGAGTTATACCAACCTTAAATATTTTAGCAAAACACGCTCACTCCCCTTCTCACAAGATGCCAGAGGGGGACATTTATTATTTAAAGGTGATAAAAATACAAAACCAAACAGAAACTCGGGGTCACCCCTGCTCTCCAGCAGCGCCCTGCACGGAGCTTTGCAGATGCCCCAGGGCTGGGCTGGCTTTCGAGACACATCCACGTCGCATCCATCTGCCCCAAAACCAGAGTGTTGCAGGAGCTTTCCTGTCACATTAACAGCTTTTGCTGCTTGGTGTTGGATAAACAGGGCAGGTCACTTCTCTCCATTTCTTTACAGACTTTGCAAAGTCAGGAAGGTTGCCTTCTATTTAGTATTAAATATTATCTTTTGCAAACACGACTTAGAAGCCTGTTTAAAAAGCACACGGGCTTTCTAACACAGCGATATGTGGACCAACTTCAAATGCTTCTTTTATGAATCACAACTTAGATGCCGTCCTGCCTGTGAGTATGTGTAAACTGGGAGTTGTGACTAAAACCAGCTTTTGACCTCCTCGCATTCCCCGCCAGACGCATCCTGGCATCCCTCATTGAAGATGCCCGTGCTCTGCGCTTTGCCTTGTCACTGGGAGATATGGCATACAGATGGAATGATCATATTGGCCTCTAAAGGAAAATATTTAACCCAGGGATGTCAATGGAATATAGAAATGATGGTTAAAATCCCAGAAGCCTGCCTTGTTTTTGTCTTTTTCCTTTCATCTAGCACTTTGGGTCATGCCATCACTTATACGCTTCAGCCCAAACAGGCAATTGCTGAGTTAAGAACCTGGAGTTCAAAGTGAACCATAAACCTTAGTCTATAAGATAAATCATACAAATTACTTTACAGAAATAAATAGAACATTTGGGAGAGAGGTTATCTTCTTGCCTTCAGTTTACATCTCTAATGACTGTAAGTTCACAAATGCATTCTGTCAAGAATATAAACATTGCTTTTATTATACCAAGGACAGATATTTATTACCAACTTTTACAGTACGCCAGCCAGCTTAGAGGAAAACCCTGGAATCTGGGCAAGAATGTAGAAACTTTGTAGTGATTATTATTAAATTTCTGGGCACCTTTTTAAGTGCGATGAATGTGACTCGGAGAAACCTCACCACTTGAGTTAAGCTGCAGAAATTAGGTTTTAAAATTAGTGGACGGGGCTGAGCTTAGCTAAATTTTTCTTGCACGAGTGGTGCTGACATGCAGGAATAGGTGTTTTCACACGAACACACCCAGGTGGGATTTTTCTAAAAATTTGAACTCATCTTTCCTGCATTTCTCAATTATTGTATTATTGTAACCCTTGCACAGGGGTTGTGTTTCGGGGCACAGTCCTTACTCTCTCGTCCTCGCTGCCGGGGGTGTTTCATTCAGATCACTCTGTCATTCCATCCTTTTTTCTGTGGCACAGTAAAATTGGGGGGGGGGAAATTTGTTATTGGGTTAATAAAAAGGCTTTTGCTGAAACTGGGTGTTAGAGAGGTTGGGGAGAGACAGTGTCAACCCCAAAGGGTGCTTGACCCCCAGCATGGAAATTGGTCCCAGTTCCTTCCTTAAAGAGCCACTTCATCCTGCTCTGCTCACACCAGATTATGGTCCCAAAAGAAAAAAAAAACCCAAAATTTTTTCCTTGCTCTTTGAAATGCTCCTCCTGCAGAGCAGGGGAACAGCCCGTGTAGGGTCTAGCTCAGGTACCTCGGCTGAGGCTCCTGGAGCAGGAGATGGGGATAAATAACATTTTCTTTGCAGGGATCCCAGAGCCCCAAGGTGCTGTGATGCTGTTGGAGAATCTGGCCTCTCCTCCTTGCTCTGTTTTTAGGAGAAGGCTGGTTGGGGGGAGGTTGGGCCACCAGGGACAGGAGGCCCTGCTCGAGTCTCGGGGAGTTGTGACGTCCAGTGTTTTCATTGCCTGATGGACTCAGGGTGCTTCTGGGGAAACGAGAGACTGGATCTGGGTCCAAAAGGATAAGAGAAAAAACTCCCCAGGCCCCAAAGGCAGCTACACAGAGCAAACGAGAGCCGCTTGGGCTCTGGTCCATCTCATCTCTCTCACTCCTCCAAAACAAGTCCCTCTGAGCCCGAGCTAAGGTTAATTAGCAAAGCAAATGTGGGCACGTTTCCATTCTCGGTGCCTGGGCTGTTTTCCATAAACCCCCCGGGTATTTCCCAGCTCGGCCAAATCAGCACCTCTGAGGAGCCCTCTCCTCTCCCCACAAAAGCGCCTGTTTTGGAGCAAGAGAAGAGAAAAGACTCCCACCAAAAGCATCACGCGCCACGTATCGCTGGGCTACATGTGTTGGGCGATTGCAACAGTCATGAATAAGGTATGAGAAATTGGACATGATATTGCATTTCCTGCTCACGCATCTGTCAGATAAGCTGTTTGGAGCCCGCCGCTCCAGCCAGAGATTGTTTCTCTCCTACATCATGGTAGTCACAGGGGCTCCGGCCGGTTGGGCTACGTTACGTCTGGTAAGGGAAGGAAGGGAAAGAAAAGATTACACACCAAAAAAAAAAAAAGGGGCACGTTGAAGACAAAAGCGTTTAAGCCCGGACACGTCTGTGAGCATGTGTGTGACACATTCGTGGGCTGGTTTGTCAGAAGGAGGGATGTAAAATCTGTGCCCCCAGTCGCGCTCAGCAAATCAAAGGGTGGAAGGAAGAATAAATTCCTCAGCTCTGGCTACGCCTGCAGATCTTGCCCAAATGTTGCTGGCGTGTTCCTTCCCCTCCCGGCAGCGGGGCTCGGAGGAGCCACAGGGAAATCTGCCGCCCAGACCGGCTCCTGCTGCAGATTCCATGTCTCCAGTGTCCCCCAAATCCACACCATGGAAACCCAGGGTCGGCACCGAGCGGTGGGAGGACGGGAGGGCTTCAAGGAGGTCCCCAGGGTTGATGAGAGCAAATTCATCACTGGCCAGGAGAGCTCCAGGCTTCTCCTCCCAGCCCAGCATCTCGCCAGGAGGCAGATGGCAGTGGAGGGGAGAGGAAGGACCATCAGGGCTTGTGCACGGGTGAGTTTTGGGGTGAGCGGGGATGTGAGGGGGCAGCAGGAGGGAACAGGGCTCCATCTCTGGCAGAGTATCAGTGAGTGACAGCAGCCCTGGTGTCCCCTGTGTCCCCAGTGCCACCACTCCCAGGTCTCCTGACTCCATGGGGACATGTTGGGGGGTGCCAGCCCCTCTCTGTCTCCCCTTGCACCTTTTTCCTTTGCAATATGGATGAGAATCTCACCTCTGTCATATAAACCCAGGGGACCCTGTAGAAACCTTTCTCGGTGGAGGGACGGCTCTGCTCCCTCACAGCGACGCACCAGAGGGTGTTTTGATAAACTGATCGTATCCACAGCTCAAGTGGATGGGGGTTTCTGGAGAAAGTCCAGGGATTTTCTGCTCCGTTTGACATCTCCCACACAGACTCCTCCCTTTCTTTCCAAACAGAAGTGTTATTTTCCTTTCCTTACCTTTTTTTTTTTTTTTTTTTTTTTTTTTCCAGAGGGAATCAAGATACGGGATAGGAAGGAACACAAACAAACAAACAAAAAGCCAAGAGGAATTACTTCTGCATTGAATCATGCAGGAAAAGGCACACTCCTTTCAAACGGAACCGAGCAGCCAAGGAAATTCTGAGAAAAACGGAATTTAATGGGAAAATGTGTGGAACGAAACAGGTTTTGTTTCATCAGAGAGGTTTTGCAGTAACTCCTGTGACTTCTCCATCATCCCCGCTCCTGTGCCACCTGCCCAGAGAGGGACCACGGGCATGGCCAGAGCCCAGTGCTCATCTCCATCCTCGAGACTGCCCTTGGTGGAGAGCGAACCACGCTCTCAAAGCAGTGCATGAACCTTGTGTCCATACAGGGATTGATTAATATTTCTATATAAATGGTGTCTCTGAGATCTTTGTTACTTGACTGCTCAGTTGGAAGCCCCAGTAAATATTTTGCGTTTTACCAAAGAACTAAGAGCAGGAACATGTTAACGCCTTCCCCGATGGAGCATCCATGGTTCAGCAACCCCTGTTCCTCGGGAGACCCAGACATCTCCAGCTATTTTCCCCACAGTCCTCTGTTGCACTTGGAGCCATCCTCTCTCACTATGGACTTTCCAGAATGATAAATTAATTACGACTTGCATTAAAACCAGTGCATCTTAATATGAGGCCTGCCAGAATCAGAGATGAATGAGGTATCTGGATGAACACAGTGAAAACTTCTCTTCACTGTGGCCATTTATAACAGACAAGTTTGCCAGGATTAGACCAGCCGTAATAAACAAGCCAGGACAACAGTGATCAGGCATGAAACTGAACGATGGTAAATGTTCTAATGCCACGGTTTATACAAGAAGCAGTATAAAAAAACATCTCACAAGCATGTTACCTGAATGATAAATGAAAACAGAGCCTCCAATAAGAATAACAATGTAAAACAATTTGTGAAGCCTTTTCTAAGCAGCACCCTGGTTAGATTCCAAAGAAAATACATGCAAAAAATATTCAAAATCCCATGCGTTACATTGACTTTGGCCAGCTCCCAGCTCCTGGGTATAAAGCTTTCTCCCAAAGTTTTGCAAGTAAAACCAGTTCTTTGAATGAGGGCCTGATCCTGCCAGCTGCTGAGCATCCTCTCTTCTTACTGAGGTCACTGACATCTGCAGTTTCTCGGGCAGATCTAATGCATGGGTCAAAAAACATCATCCAATAACGAAATCCATCATAACAAACACACAAAAGAATGAAACTTTCAGGATCCACCCCTTAGTTGTGTAATGCTTTCCTTCTTTTTTTTTTTTTTTTTTTTAAATGAAAAATATCAGAGATTCGGATGCTGAAGTCACTGCTGGAAACTGTCCCTGCCTCTGAAGGCCTGGCCGTGAGGCTCGCGTAACGGGACGGCTGCTCTCAAGGTTTGGGCCAAACCCTCCTTGCTCCCCTCGTGGGAGCAGCCTGATGCTTGGAAGCTGCTTCTGGAAATGCTCCTGGGCAGGAGCAGCCCCGTTGGGCTCCCAGCACGGTGCAGGATTGGGCTCTGAGCCCTTAATCCCCGCGGTAAGAAGTGGAACACTGCACACAAGATGTAGCAACAAAACAGATTTAGTTCAAGGTTAGTCTCAAGAACCCTTATCTGATCACTGACAGTAATTTATCACGCAGAACCCATCATTAGTGTCAAGCTGTTTTATTACCCACTAACTTAACACTGTTTTACCAAGAGTCAAGTGTGATGTCACTCATGTTAAAGTAATTTACAGCTAATAGATATGAGGTAGGAGTCAACGTTGGCTTGCCGAGTTCCTTTCATACTCGGTGCAGCTCCTTCCATTTTGCCCAGTAAGCAAATGAGAGAGCAATGAGAGGTGGTAATAAAGGGGAAACCAGCCACACGCACGTGTACCCATGCACACACAGGGGAGCTTTCACATTTCTGGGCATCTTTTCACTTCAAATGCAAAAATTAATCCAAATACATGAACTTTGATCTCCCACAGCTGAAATGGCCAGCAAGATTGAAGTTCATAACTAATGAAATGGTTTGTGGGACCAGAAATGTGTGATGCTTTGGTCCTGTGGAAGCTCCAGCTCAGCAGCAGAGAGAAATCCCCCCTGCAGTCACATCGTGTACCCCCAAAACACACAAAATCTGTCTCATCGGGAAAATATAACCTTGGGCTGATTTGTCCTTTTCAGCAGTCTCGGTTTTCAGGGTGAGAGTTCCCTTTCTTTGAAACACGAAGAAAAGTTACGGAAACCTCGATAATAGGGTTTCTTACCAAAAAAAAAAAATGGAGATGATTGTGTATGGAGGTTGTTTTCCTTCCCTGCCTTCCCCGTCTCTCCAGCCAATTCTGTTCAGCCTTAAGGTCAACCCCAGTGCAGGCTGTGTTTATAAGAGAATACATTTCCCATTTCCAAGCACTTGCTGTCTCCTCTAATGAATCCTCCTGCTGACGTCTCCAGGATCCATATTCTTAGCCCGTTAGACATCCAGAGATAATCCTGACTAATGTGTATATATTCAAAGAGGTTTATTGTGGAGAATTGTACATTTGGGATAAGGGAAAGGGCATCCTATATCAGTTCACCTCTCCAATTTTATACCCATTAAAAACATTTTAAATCACCGTATCTGCTCTTATTTCCCCTGGAAGTTCCTAAACTCCGGGCTATTTGCGTGGTGACTTCAAATGGAGGTGTGACCCTTCAAGACACTGCAGAAAAGCCAGAGAAGGTCTCTCAGGATTAAATTTTAACAGTTCTTGGGATCTCAGGTAAATATCTTGCTCTGACAACACACCTGGACTGTAAATCATCGGAGCATCACTTTTGTCAGCCCTGTCAATAACTGTCCCGGTCTGTAAATTCTGTTTGATCAAACAACTCTTGGAAACACATGATTTCAATGGTGACCTCAGCTTCAACCCTCAGCACCGATTGTATGCAGATCGGCCAACGTCCCCTGGAAGGAAGACCCTGACATTCAGCAGCGGGAAGGGGCGGGCTGACCAGATGTGGGGCTGAAGCTTTGGAAAGGCTGGACAATGGCTAAACTCTACCTAGAGATTGGCCTGGGTACAGTCAGACGAGACACACACACTCATCATTTTCTTCCCTTCCATGGGGAATGGAATAAAGGCTTGCCAGGACTTCTGCTTCTGCATATCTTTGCTTGCTTAAAATCATTCCAGTGGTTCCCCGTAACACATGGCTTTGCTCAGCTTGTTCCTGTGAAATCTCAGGAGTGAGCAGGAGATTGCAAGTGGCCCTTTGCTGCGTCCTCCCCCAGACCATGGGACTGGGGGGTCTCCACCACGCGAGGAGAAGGCAGCTGGAAGGTGACCATCTATGGTACGCATCTAAAACTCACGTGCTGCAAAGCTCAGGATCTGGCTTCACTTGTTATTTGCAAGTCCCGAGAAGTAGGAAAAAGCTCTCCCGTCCTTCCCCCCAGCTCCAGAGCATTCTGCTGTGAAAGCCACCACCAGCTGTGGTGCCCAGAAAGAGAAAGAGATGCTTTGCTCCCCGCTCCGGCCAAACCAGCTGCCTCTCCACCTCTCCCTCTCCATACCGCCTTCCCAACTAATTGGAGCCATGTTTTCATGCCAAAGCGGATGAAAAATGCGGCCAGCGAGGGCTGAGAGGTTGCTGAGAAGGTGAAAAATGAGGCTAGGAGAGGTCAGAGATGCAGCCAGAGACAGAGAGAGGTGGGAAGGGGAGTTTCATGAGGTGGAGGAGAAGATTTGCTGACCCAAACCGAGGCAGTTCAGACGTAGCAGAGAAGCTGTGAAGGGAAAGCACAGCCTGCAAATGCAGTGAGCAAAGGCAGGAAAAATATTGTGAATATGGGTATTAAAATTAAGCGTAGCAAAGCCATGCAGGGAACATTAGATTTAGTCCTAGTAGATAGGAAAGGCTGTACCGTTCATTTGTCACATCCTTTCAGTGTGTGGCTTCAACGAGAAGCCATAATGCCATTTCTCCCTCATGGAAGATTATTTTTGACACATATAATATATGAGGAGAGAGGTGCAAAATGAAAATTAGCCTGTAATGCAGAAAGTGTCCCAAATTCATCCCTAGGGCATCTGTGCTAACTTCCATGGCAGATTCCCAGCAGAGATTAGTTCAGACCTGTATTTATAAGTGCACATCTGTGTGATGCTGGGGGTTTGAGTCAGTAACTTCACATCAAACTTGCAAAGGGAAGAAGAAGTGCTTCAAGTTACAGATACCACAGTGAAGCAGACAACAAACATTAATATCGCAGCTGACTTTGGGCAGAAATTTTGTAGAATGTGAAAGTTTGTCCCTGTCATTGCAGAGTTAAGTAAAACTCCAGTAAGTAAAATGAGGGAGAGTCATGTTTTGGGACCTTCTGGGTCCTTTGCCGCCTCCTGCACCTTCAGAATCGAATCTGTGCAGCCTCCTGATTGAAAAAACAGGCTTCTGCAGCCCTTCAGACCTTGGAAGAAGAAACCATCCTCCATGCAGACAGATCCTCAACTGTTTGGACTTACTAAGTGCTTAATGTATTACCATTTTACTTTTTAAATCCAAAATTTCTTGCCTCCATCTGCTCCCAGAAGGTGTGTCTCTGTTCTTGGATAATTTTGGAAGACATGACTCCAAAAGAGACCCATGTGCAGGAGCCATAGAACATCCAAAGCCTGTAAACTAAATGCTAGGGTGAGAGAAAGCTCTCTCATTTTCCAGATATGGGGTTTAATGTTGTATTGGGGAAAAAAATGATGTTCTTTTCCCCCAGAAGGCTGGTTGGCACAGCATCCAACTGGAAAGCAGGGGCAGAGTGCCAGTCGGACAACAACTTCTTGGTCAAAAAAAAAAAATGTGCTTTCCCCCCAGAAAGCTGGTTGGCACAGCATCCAACTGGGAAGCAGGGGCAGAGTGCCAGTCGGACAACAACTTCTTGGTCTTCCACTTTTCCCCCAGGTAAATGAGTTCAGTAATGCTTCCTAAAAGTCATGGCACTCCTAAAGAATAACAAACCTGAGGGTGTCTGTATTTACCAACTGGATTTTTGCTTTTTGATCCTTGAGATCTCCCCATTTCCAGCTTCTCCCCAGCCCACATAGCGAGGCGCTTTGTTTATGAGAACACTGCTGTAGATATTAGATCTCTTGACACCAGAGTCTGAAGCTTTAAGGAAAAACACCCAGTATCACAGGACTTGAAACAAAAAGAAAATGAGCTCATACCCCAGAGATGGCCAGTTGGGAGATTCCATCTTATGGGAACGCGCTACAAAGGCCTCCAAGTGACTTGGGCACCAGCATCCCATCTCCCAGCATTTAGCAGTAACGTAACGGTCCCGATTTCCTTCCCTGGCACGGGAAGAGCAAGATCCTTTGCACGTTTCTCCCAACCAAGCAACAACCAGGTTACATCATGACTTTGGTGGCCGAAGCTCCTCGCTTTCCTCCCTCCCCCACCCCAGGAACAATGGCTAACTGTTCTTTTTCCATCTATAAATTTGTCTGAGTTAACAGTTCCCAAGATCTGGCAGCAAGCTGGAGCTGGGAGTGAGCTGAGAGATAGGAGAGTGACAGTCTGAAATGAAACACAGAGCTGCTGGGCCTGCAGCCGTCAGACAGGAGCCTGGCTCCCTCCCTTAAAGATTAGCGAGACTCCTTCGCTGGAGCCCTCCGCATTCCCCAAAATCCTAGCAACAAAGTGCTGTCTCTCAGCTGCCAATGAATCATGTGAATTTAACCTTTCACCTGGCCACAAGGAGGTTAATATACCAAAATAGCCTTTTTTTTTTTTTTTTTCCCCCCCATTTATTGCCCACATTGGCAGTGGGGAGCGTGGTGGAAATCCTGTGGAGCTGGAAAAGCTTTGGAGGAGGTTTTGCATCAGAGCTCTTTGCTCGTTGGCCTCTGCCAGGGCCAGGCTGGCTTTGCCCTGGATTCACCACGCACGGGCTCAAGTTTATTCAGGGAAATAGTTTCCATCTCCCAGTACAAATGATTTTTGCCTCTCATTGCCTGGCTGGTGGCTCGCTGTGCCCTCCAGCTTCAACCCCACGAGAGTTTCCACGCACAAGAAAACACACAAGGTGGCCCCCATCACGCCCACCTGGGTCACTGGCTGCTCTAGCACGGTCCTGCCCACGGCAAAACTCCTGGAGAACTTCCCAGGAGGGGTCAGATCCTCACCCCCTGTGAGGTGCTGAGTCCCTCCTGGGGCTGGGTGTCCTGCCTGGGCTGGATGCCCTCGTCCTTTAGGCTTGGGGTAAATTGGACCCCTCATCAAATAAATCTGGAGACCACAGTTTGCCCATCTGCAAAGAAAAAGAGGTGGCCCATCCCTCGTGGGGTGCTCCCCGGTGCTGCAGCCCTGCCCCATGCCCACTGTCCCTGCCCCATGCCCACTGTCCCTGCCCCCCTCAGCCCGAGGGCTTCACCACTGCTCTGAAACTTGGAGCTTTCTGTTACATCAGCCTGGAAGGAAAATGAGTTTTAAACAACTGGAGCCAAAACTGCACAAGCAAAGATCCCTTTTAGGAGGCACTTGCCAACCGATCCATCTTAGCGGGGCACACGTGGCAGGCTGCATTTTGCACCCTCTAAATATTGGAGGAAATGGGTGATTTTTGTAGCCGTTTTTGGCTCGTGAGCGGCTGGAGGAAGGGCTGAGGCCGAAGCATCCCCATGAAACGGGTTGGAGGGGACAGCAGGCAGCGGCAGCTCCACGGGACCCCTTTTATTTTCCGTGCCAGTGAACCTCTTAGGGGCTAAAGAAGAAAACAAGACCTCAGAGTAAGAGGGGGAAAGATTTTTAAACACTTCCCCCCCCGTCTCTCACAGCCCCCTTTCCTGAGAGCCACTGCCACATGCATATCGCAGGAGATAAATATTTTTTGGCGGAGCCCGCTGTTTATTTAACCCTTTAGAGACATAGCCCTCTGGCATCCCCTCACTCCTCCAGGCACAAACAGCCTTGCCCACAGCCCCTGCCTGGCTGGGGCCTCCCCCCTCCCTGGCAGAGCCCATCACTGCTCTCCTCTCCCCAGCGCTGCCCCGGGAACCAGCCCGGCCCCGGCCCCACCTGAGCCCGGTGCCCGGGCAGGGGCCAAGCCCCCCCTCGGAGACTGGGTAGGAAGGGGCTGGGGGGAGGATGGAGGGGGGGCGGGATGTGGGGCAGGCGATAGGGACCGCGGGTGCCACCCGGAGGGGTGCAAACCGGGGGATACAGACCCCGCCAGTCCCCTCCCGTCGATCCCCACCGTTCGCAGCCCACCGAGCATCCCCCGGGGAGCTGGCTGTACCCTCGGGCAGCTCCTCCTGGGTTTGGGGGCCGGGAGCAGGGCCGGGAAGGGGCCCGGTGCCTCCCGTCGGGGCTGCGGGGGGGGAAAGAGTCGATGGGTTTGTCTTTGCAGCGGGGCGGAGGGTGCAGGGCGGCGGGAAGCGGCCCCGGTACCGGCTGCTGGGCCCGGGACACAGCCCCGCCGTGGGGCACCGGGGTGGGCTCGCTTCTACCGTCGGGGCTCGCCTTCCCCGGGACTCCCGAGGGCCGCGGGCTACGAGCCGGCTCTGCGCCCCGGGAGGGGATGCTGCAGCCCGTGGGAGGCAGAGGGAGGCAAGGGGCCGTGTTTAATTAATTAATTGCCACCTTCCGATGCACCGAGGGGGAACGTGAACTCGCTGTTCCCCGCTCGGGGTGCAGCCCCGCTTCTCCCCTGCCCGGTGCGGCGGGGCTGGGTACGTTTCTACCCTCCTCCCGCCGCTTTCCTTCTCTTTTTTTTTTATCCCTTGGTTTTCGTTGGGGCGGAGGGAGGGGGGAGGTAAAAGCCCCCCTCGGGGACCGCGCAGGACGCTCCCACGCGTCCGCCCCCGCGGAGGACTCACAAATCAGCCGGAGCAGGATTAGGGCCGAGGGGCCGGGGCGCCGGGCAGTCTGTCCCGGCCCGGGGGAGCCTCACCTGGAGGGGTCAGACCCCCCCCTCGCCCCCCCCCCGGGAGCCGTGCCGTGCCGAGCCGCACCGGGCCCGGCTGGGACACGGCCGGAGCCAGGCTCTGCCTGGACGGGGAGCGGGGATCCCCTTCTAATCCCCCAAAAAAGCAGCCGTGTCCCCCCGGAGGAGCAGGGCCGGGTCCGCCCCAGCCCGTCTAACGGACCGTGAGCCCGGTGAAGCGTGTGCGCCGCTGGCAAAGCTCCCGGTGGGTGCCGTCGGGGTGACACCGGGCTCTCCCGGGAGGCCTCCCCGCCTGCCCCCGCTCCCGACGGGGCTGGGAGAGAGGGGCTGCGGCCGGTCCCCTCGGGGGGGTTCGAGCATCCCCTGCCCCGGTGCTTGTGTTAGGGGGGTTGTGCCCGTCTAAGCCTCGCCGTGAGCCGGGTCCCGGGCGGAGATGTCCGGCTCCTTATGCCCGGCTGCTACGTCGGGGGTGCCTTCGGTGGGGCAGGGCCCCCCTGCCCGCCCCGCACAGCCCGGGCTCCCCGTCTCCCGCCCCCCGGGGGGACTTTAGTGCGAGGGCTGCGGGCGGGGGGGACACGGCCGGTGGCACCGGTGCCACGTTGGCACCTTCCCTCCCTGCTGCACCTCAAGCCTGCCCGAAGCGCTGCTCCGCACCCGCGGGCGCTGCCGTGCGCGGCGGCGGGAAGAGCCGCCCCTCACCGCGGCCTCGGGGCTCCGCTGCCCGGTGGGGCGAAAGCCACGTCCGAGAGAGCGGAGCTAACGCTACCGCGGGGAGAAAGCGGGTTAAAAAAACCCCCAAAAGCAGCAACTGGATGGGGCCGAACACAGACACGCAACTCGGCCACGGGCGGGTTTTGCGCGCACGGCGCTTTCCCCCGGCGGGAACGGGCTCCCGGGGTAAATCCCTGCGGATTTCGGCAGCGCCTCGTTCCTTTCAACGTTTTCACATTTATTTGAACGTCAGGAGCGATCGGAGCGGGCAGTTTCCACGCATTATATTAAAAAAAAAAAAAAGATACGTATACAGAATAAATCACAGCGAAACAACACCTTGAAATTGTAGCGCCTGGAAACCCGCGCGTCCCCGCGGCTTCACCCCGCTTTTAACAACCGAAACGAAAGGAAGGGAACCCCGGCGGTGGCTCGGCCACACCACGGAGGGGCTGGGACTGCTCTTCCGAGGGGACTTTTGTGCCCTTGTTGCCGCCGGGCTCGTTGAGCAGGAGCCTCAGGAGTCGATACTTTTTTTCTATTGCTATAGCTTTTTTCACCCCCTTTTTATCTTTCTTTTTCTTTCTTTTTTCTTTTTTTTTCTTTCTTTTTTTTTCTTTCTTTTTTCTTTCTTTTTTTTCTTTCTTTTTTTCTTTCTTTTTTTCTTTCTTTCTTCTTTTTTCCTTTAATTTTTTTTTCCTTTTCTTTAAAAAAAAAAAATTCTTTTGCTCCGCGGGCACAGGGACACCCTGCGAGCCGTAAAGGGCCACTTTTCGCGAGCAAATAAATACATCCCCAGCCAGTTGCGTTGCATTATTCCGAGGGAAATAGCTGGCATTCCTGCACCAGTTTATTTTGGAGCCGAAATTTCCCACCCTTCCCGCAGCGCCGGTCCCTGCGGAGCCGGGGCTGGACGGGCTCCCCCGGGCGCCGGGACCCCTCCGGCGGGCAGCGCTGGGCTGGGCTACCGGAGGGCTCCCGGGGCCGACCGGGGCCTGATCCTGCCGGTAGAGGCCCAGAGGAGGCAGAGCCCTGTCCCCCCGCGGACGGAGCGAGCGGCGGAGGGGACTCACGGAGGGTTTTTTTTTCCCCCGTTTCTCCGGGGCGGGGGGAGCCGACTCCTTGGGGCAAAGGCGCAAAAATCCCCCCCCTCTCAAAACCCGATAACGAGGAAATTATTTCCTCGTCCCGGCGGCGGGGTGGCACCGGGGGAGAGTGAAATCAATGCGATTAACCCGGGTTACGCGGGCGCGGGGACTCCGCGCTCCTTTCCCTCCTGCCGCCCCTTCCCCGGGACGCGCCGGCGGGGAAAAAAAAAGCGGGGAAAGGGCTTTTGTCCCCGTCGCAAGGCCCTGGGAGGGGGGTTAAGGGGGGCTGCAGGGGCAAGGACCCTCCCCGGGGAACAGCAGAGCCCCTACAAGCGGGGCGGCCCCGACGGGACGGTGAGGGGCAGGAGCGCTGCTTCCCGGAGCCTCCTTGAACCCCGGGCGGGCTGAGGAAGGGAGGGCGGGCCGGAGGGGGGGGGGCAGGCTGGTGAGACCCCCCCCTCTTCCTCGTTAGGACGGGGTTTATTTCAGAGCAGAGCCGGAGCGCTGGCTCCGAGCAGAGCACCCTCCCCCGGCGCCCGAAACCCCCACCGGAAAGTTTTCGGTGTGTTCCCAGCATCTACCGGGGACCCGGGGAGGGAGGGGGGGGGG
>NW_015090780.1:3545472-3546176 GCF_001431845.1 Calidris pugnax
AGCGGGGGGGAACCGGGGGCGGGATGCTCTTGGGGCGCTCCGCGGCCCGAACCCTCCGGCCGCACGGAGAGGCCGAGCCTGAGGGTTAGGTCGCTTTTGGGGTTTTTTATTTAACAAGAAAACGGCACCGCTGATGGCCTGGGGGACACCGGGGATGTCCCCGGGCCAGGGGCACTGCCCGGGGCCGCCGGGAACGCGCTACCGCTCGGCCCGGCCGTTTCCCCAGCGGGAAGGCCCCGAGGCGCGCTCCAGGCCCGGGAATCGGGAAAAAAAAAATAAAATTACGAGAAGGGAAATACTTTTTGGGAAAAAAAAAGAATAAAATAAAAATTAAGGAAAAAAAAAAGAAAAGAGAAAAAGGAGAAGAAAAAAAAAAAAGATAAAAAAGGAAAAGAAAAGAATTTTTTTTGCGGCCCGGGAGGTGCCGGCGGGGGGGAAGGTCCCGGCGCGGCCGCTGCCCGTTGCTCGGGGGTTCTTTCTCGCCGGGGCTCGGCCGCTGCTCCGGACCCGGTGCCCCCGGGGTTCCCCCCGCGGGCCGAGCTGGGCAGAGGGAAGTTTAAAAGGAAAAAAAAAAAAAAATAATAATAATAATAATAATCACAAATTCCAGCCCCCGTTGGAGGCGGGGAAGAGGCGCTTCGGGCGCGGGAAGCGCCGGGGGGTGCGGCGGACCCCGGGACGGGCTCTGCCGGGGGCTCAGCCCG
>NW_015090780.1:3546186-3547372 GCF_001431845.1 Calidris pugnax
GCCCGCGGCTCTCGGTTCTGTGTCCCCCCCCTCCAGGTTCCTCTGAGTGAGCCCCTCGAAACCGTCGGGGCGCAACCGGCCGGGCCCTGAGCAGCCGCCGCCGCCGCCGCCGCCGAGGACGGAACATGTATCAGGGTCTGGCCCTCGCCCCCAACCATGGCCAGTCGGCTTATTCCCACGACTCCAGCAACTTCCTCCACTCCTCGGCCGGCTCGCCCGTCTACGTCCCCACCACCCGGGTCCCCTCCGTCCTCCAGACGCTGCCCTACCTGCAAAGCTGCGAGCCTCACCAGAGCCACCTCGCCAACCCCCCGGGCTGGGGGCAGAGCGGCGCCGAGGCCTCCGCTTTCAACGCCGGCAGCCCCCACCCGCCGTCGGGTTTTTCCTACTCTCACAGCCCCCCGGGCGGCAGCCCCCCGGGCCGCGACGGCGCCTACCAGGGGTCCCTGCTGCTGGGCGGCGGGGGCCGGGAGCAGTACGGCAACGCCTTGGTGCGCTCCGTTAACGGGTCCTACTCCAGCCCCTACCCCGCCTACGTGACCCCCGAAATTCCGCCTTCCTGGACGGCCGGACACTTTGAGAGCAGCGTGCTGCACAGCCTGCAGACCAGGCAGGCGGCTTTGCCCGGCCGCAGGTCCACCTTCGGTAGGTCACCGTCGCCCCTCACCGTCGCCTTCGGGCGCCCGGGCCTTTTACCGGCTCTCGGGGTCCCCCGTCCCCTCGGGGCGTTGCTGGCCCCGGCCCCGGGGGTGAGCCCCGAGGGGAAAGGAGGGGATTTCATGCGGGGATGGGGAGATGCTTCGGGCACGGGGGTGCGGGGTGGGACAGAGGGGGGGTGTCTGCGTGGGGGGGTGTGTGACACGAAGGGCAAAGCCCACGTTTCAAAGGAGGGTGATTCCCCCGCAGGACAGAGGAGCGGAGGCCGTTCGACCCCTTCTCCCCCCCCCAACGGTATCTCCTTCCCACAATATCGACTTTGTGCCTGGGCTTCAATACTTACCCTTGTGTTTAAATTAGCGGGGCAGATTTATAGCTCCCTCCCTTTTAAGTAATTTATTGTGGTAAATTAGTTTATATTTGAACAGACTCTGGGGCTCCTCATTCGCCTTCCCCCAAACGGCTCCGCAGCTGCGTTGCTCCGCGGCCTTTGGGGAG
Organism: Calidris pugnax; assembly: GCF_001431845.1. Classification (NCBI taxonomy): domain Eukaryota; kingdom Metazoa; phylum Chordata; class Aves; order Charadriiformes; family Scolopacidae; genus Calidris; species Calidris pugnax. The sequence goes on from NW_015090780.1 coordinate 3,547,342, forward strand.
AGGCTGAAACGCGCTCAGGCGTTGAACAATA
>NW_015090780.1:3547411-3549502 GCF_001431845.1 Calidris pugnax
GGCTTTTCCTCCCCCGCCGGAGTTTGCTGGGGAGCCCTTTCTTTCCAGGATTTTCTCTTTGTCTGGGAAAATCCGTCGCGCTGTGAGGGAAGGGATCGCCCCGCTCCTGCCGAGGGAGGTGATGGCGCGGAAATCTCCGCCGCGCTTTGAATTGGGTGCTTTGGGAGCCGGAATAGCGGCCGCCCTTCTCTCCGCCGTTTACTTTTGCTCTTGAATAGTGTAAACCGCTCTTAAGTAGCGTAAACTATTAATTTTTTTTCATGTAATTAATTATTGCAATTTTTTTTCCTTTTTTTCTTTTAACATTTTATTTTTGTTTTCCGTTTCCCCTTTTTAATTTTTGTTCTTTTTCCTTTTTCTTTCCGTTGGATCGTTATTAATACGATCGAAGGTGGAAAAAAAAAGGAAAAAAAGAGCGTATTTTTCTTAAAAAAAAAAACAAAACATATTTCAGGCGAAGGAATTTATTTCAAAAAGAGAGAGAAAAGCGGGAGGAGGAAAGAGAGCGACTCCTAATCGAGGGGTTTTGCTCCGGGCTGTCCCGTCTCCGCGGAGCCGCCGCGCTCGGGGAGCGGGGCCGGGGCTGGGCGCGGGCGGCTCCGCGGCTTCTTCCCGGGGATTTCGCGGGGGGAGAAAAGTGAGAAAAACCCCCCGTTTGGGGACAAGGGAGGCCCGTGATAGTCTCCCGGGGAGCCCCGGGCCGTCGGAGCCGCAGCCCCGCGTTCCTCCGTGGGCAGCCCCGAGCCCGTCCCCGCCGGGCAGCGACCGAGGCGCTTTGATGGAAATCAGGAAAATCGTCCCATTTTTCACCCATCCACCCTTTATCTATCTTTATCCACCCATCTATCTTTATTTTTGCAGCCCGGAGCAGGGGTAACCCCACGCTCTCCTGCTGATGCCCATCCCAGGGAGACCCCAACTGCGCAACTTCGGGGTCTTTTTTTGGGTGGAGACTGGGGATATTTTGGTTTTGAGCAAAATATTAGATTATTATGACGCAGAAGGAATAAAAGGGTTTGGTCCTCACTTTGTAGGGTGGAAGGAAAGTGCCCCCCGTGATGGGGGTGTCCCCCGCGGAGGAGCAGTGGGGCGCAGAGGTTTAGGAACCGTCTCCCGCGGGGTCCCCGTGGGTCCCGGGTGACCCTGTGTGGTGGGGGCGGCTCCTGACCCCCACGCCTTGGGTTTCCCTTGCAGAGTACCTGGAGGAGTTCCCCGGGGACGGCCGGGAGTGCGTGAACTGCGGGGCCATGTCCACGCCGCTCTGGAGGAAGGACGGCACCGGGCACTACCTGTGCAACGCCTGCGGGCTCTACCACAAGATGAACGGCATCAACCGGCCCCTCAAGCCGCAGAAGAGGCTGGTAAGAAGGGGGGGGGGAACCTCACAGGGATCCCCCACTCCATCCCGGGGGTGGCTGGAGGGCAGGAGCCGGGGGGGGGATGTCGGGGTCTCCGCGCTATCGGGGTCTCTGCACTCTTGGGGTCCCTGTGCTTGCGTCAGGGCCTGTTTGACCCTCATTTTTCCCCCAAATACAACACCAAAAGCACCATCAGGAGCTCCTTGTTGTGGTGCAGAGCCGGGGGGGTGAGGAGGAGCGAGCAGGAGGGGTTGCTGGTGGGCAGCACCGAGAGCGGAGGGGTCTTGTGGAGGGGCTACACCACAGCGAGTGGGACCCCCTTGGCCCTGCCTGTGGTCCGGGGCTCTGTGGGCTTCCCCCAGCTCCTTTCCCGCAGTGGGTGCATTGCTTTTTATTCTATTATTATTAATATTATCATCATCATCATTATTATTATTATAATTATTATTATTTACTAGCTCTTCATGCAGACACCCACGCTCTAGGCAGGGCAGTTGAGAAGCAGACGGGGCTGATCCCGAGCTGGCCCAGGCTCTTTTCCTCATGGTGGGAGCAGGATGAGGCTCTGGGTCCCCCCACTGCCTAAACGGGAGATTTGGGGGTTGGTAGTTCCCGGTTTCTCTGCATTAATTCCCCTCCAGCGTGATATTGGGCTTCCTCCAATTGGGATCCCACTGTGAGAGAGGAAAGGCGCCTCCTTTTCTTTTTTCTTTTTTTTTTTTTTTTTTTTTTT